>NW_021319578.1:1369030-1460475 GCF_001605985.2 Dendrobium catenatum
GGGCACAAAGCCCTCTGTTAGCTAAGGTGGATTCAAATTTGTCCCCTTAGACAAATATCAACCCCGGTCTACAAGGTCCCCTTGGACGAAGCAACCCATGGTTGCCGACAAGGATCCTTCTGTCAGGTTGGGTCGACTACCTCCTCTGACTAAGTAGACCAGGGACCATGATGGCCCGGGACGACGGAACCATGGGATCTTGATCGGGTCCATCATCCATTCCCCCACCATCCGCTTTAAGTGCTAGATTGTGCAATTTCTATTTTAAATATCAAACCTTTCAAATTTCCAAACTTTCAATCCAAAATCCAAAAACCCAACTCTTCAATTCCCAAATCCAAACCTCCAATCCCAAATCCATTGCTGCTACTATATGCCAGATAACACGTATATTCTTCGTATCTGATTGATGACTAGCCTTAATCGAAAGTTCTCTCTCGTGATCGAGAGGGGTAATTAACTATAGGGGCTTGCGCCTATAGGAAACCAGAACTCAGATCATAAAGTCCTCGCAAAATGAGGGCGAAATCTCTGGGTAGTGTCTTATCTACAAACCCATCTGCCTTCCAAAATTTACCTCGGAACTTATCAGTTAAAACTCCCTCGCTCAGATAAAAAAAGAAATCGCGCGGCGGGGAGTCCGGGGCCGAATTTTCGGAGCCCACAATTTCTATGATGTGTTTTATTCTATTTATATCTGCTAAAAGTGTTGATGATTTTGCATTTATGTGATTGAACATGTGTGAAAGAAGAATATGTTGATGGTTGTTTATTGATGCTGATGTGCATCCACCTAAAGGTATAAGAGCCTAATTCTGAATGAATGAATGGTACTATAAATTGTGAGTCATAACTCATAAGGGTTTAACATTGTTGTGCCATGCACTCGGAGTTATAAGGGTCTGATACTAATATGTTGTGCACAGAAAGTCATAAAGGACTTATTTTGTACATGTTCTGATTCTGAGAAATGTTTTGAGAGGCATAAGCGCATAAGGGCCTAAGGGGGAGCTGATCTAATCTGATATGATTGGAGATTGATGAACAACGCTTATTTTTGTTATCTTTGAATGTGTGTTATTTTATATTCTGATTGAATGGTTATGTTGACACTGAATTGAGAATTAGTTAAACTTATGATGGATTGATGGGCCAAACAATGTAGTTAGTAACGCCATTTTAAACCTTATATTGAATGTTTCTATATGAATTACCTATTTCACTATTTCTGTGATGATAGAATAATAATCTATTTATTTACATTTTTGTTTATTACTAAGAATTTGAATGGATTATGTGTAGCCTACTAAGCCATGGTTTGCTCATACATGTTTTCCTGCATGTGTTAATTTCAGACAAAGGAAAGAAAAGGGGCAGGTTGAGTAGATAGAGATTGTAGATTCAGGTGCTATTTATACTTTTCTATTAGTAGATTTCTTTAGGACAATCATGGTTTATCTCAGATGATTCTACCTATGACAATTCTATATCATGACTGCATTTCTGATAGACATTTTAACTATATAGATTTATATTATAAATGAAAATACTATGAGTTATTTTTTACAATTAAATTGATAATTAGTTGCTCTGTGTTTCTATTAATAAATGAAATTAAAAGAAATTTCTTTCAAATAGAGCTTGAGAACTGTCCTGTCATAATCTAAAACGATATGACCCATTCGATAAACGAGCTATGTCAGATTTGATTGTGAAAGGAAGACCTTATCTCAACCTCTCCCACACGATGATGGAGTCTCCTCAACAAGTTGATGTCTCCAATTAGTTGTGTGACTTGTGTCATTTGCTATCTATAGTTAGATTTCCATTTGTGCATTTTTCACTTAATTATTTAAATGCTTTCATGTTTAGGTGGTGCTAAACATAATGTATGACTACATATGCTTTTGTGTTTAGTAAATTATTATACCTGTGATTAATTGCAACAATCTCATATGTAGCAAAATAACTTTACCGCGCCATTATACCTTCATGGACATTTGTAGATTACTTTCTGATGGTTTTATGTGAATCATACTTTGCGTGGTTGAGTAGATCAATGATATTATGCTTACTAGCAACACATAAAAATACTTGCATTCATAAACCAAATCACACTTATCTGGTTGCATATGTATGATTTAATTGTTCACAAATTTGTTTGTTAATTTTAAATAGTGTAATATCTTTCACAGTGAGTTTGTCAAATGGCCATTCTTATGTTAGAATAACACATCCTGTACATCTCACCTACAGTTGGTTTTATTGTTTTGATTATATTGAACGAGCTTATTGAATTTCTCCCGCCTCTCTCCTTGGGCATTCCCTCGTATTTTAGAATTTTGAATTACAATTTTGCCATTAAGCTGCTCTTTAATTAATAATTGTAAACTTATACCTCCATGTTTAACTATGTATTTTTCATAAAAACCAACTTGATCGCCATATCATTTCAAAAACAATTTGAAGCAATGGTTCTCGCAAAAAAAAAAAAGAACCAGTGCAGAAATTTGCAAGATTACCTGCGCATAATCCAAGCAACAGTAAGAGTGGGTATGCATCTTATTCTTCTCATCACCCTCTTTAACAGGTTGCTGACCATCAGCAGTAGCAGCAACTGCAGCATTATATATTTTCACTCCCTTGGCAGTCTAAGATAATAAAGAGGGATAATAATTAGAAGTAATACTGATCTTAGGTATCTATCCACAAAGAATTAAATTCTTAACTAAGAAAATTACATTGACTGTGTAGATCTTTAGGACCAAAAATATAAAATAATAGTTCATAAGAAAGTAATCATTTTGTAAAAGAACAAGAGCTACAACATTACAAACAAGCAAAAATAAATCACATCATGACGAATAAAATAAGTTCTGCAAGATCTACACCAATGTTCAATTTTACAGTTCTCTTGATAGAACCTGGCATCGGATCTATAACTAGCTGCTAAAGACCAAAATATAAGTGTTTTTTAGACACGTACCAGAATGCCAATGATAAGCATTTCACTACTCAAAGTCATCACAAAATTGTCTTTCTAATTACTGCAAACTCTTCGAGGACCCTACATCCTCGCTTCAAGCCACATTAACACAAATTCAACCGCAATGTTTCAATTAAGAAGCAGAACAAAGGCTATGCAAGCAGAATTAAACATTGATTTGAAATTTCTCCATCAATTAAGCCCATATAAAGTCTGTTAGGAATATCTTGCGAGCATAACTACAGGGGATAACTGGGCTGAAGGAAAAGATAAACAAAGGGATAAAAAGGTGAAAAACGGTCACAATTTTCTAAAATTTATCGGTTTTATTTCAACTCTACTTTATTCATTATAGAATGTGATCCCAAGAGAATCATGCTTAAAGTGCCTACCTCATATAACTCCATGCAAAGGTAGCTTATCTCAATCATGCAAACAAAAACAAATAGCAAACAAAAAAAAACATGCATATGCAATGGCACTTATTGTTGAAAGTTAAATATTAGTCATAAATCCTACTTTTAGGTAGTTCAAGTTTCATGCAAAGAAGGAAATCATGATCTCACAAATTTATTTCAAAGAAGGTAATAAGGATCACACAGACTCATGCCAAAGAAGAAAATTAGGATTCCATAAATTCATGAAAATAAGGAAATTAAGATCGCACAGGTTCGTGGCAAAGAGGAAAACCCAAAATCTATTTTTTAATTTATATTTATTTATATAATTTCAAATATTTTCTTATTTCATTCATAGATCAATTTATATATTGTCTCGTAACAAATATCTTCTAGAATAAGAAAGAATTTTTTCCTTCCCTTGTGTCATCAAATGGTATTAAAGTCCTAGGCTCTTCTGATTAAATCTGGCCCTTCATTATCATGTTTATTCTCAGCCCTCATCGTCACACTGTTCCTTAGCCTTTATCTAATTATCTCCACATCATTACTCAGCCATCATCACCTGATGCAAATACTAAGCAGATCTTGTCGCTTGCACATCGTTGTCATCAACCTTCAAGCTATCAATAACATCTTCCCTCATCACTCTATGATTGGTGAAATGTCTTAGGTATGTGATCAACTCTAATAGTCTAATTTAGTCAAGAACGAACTTCTTTACACAATTCAATCGACATGAATTATCCGCTAATGATCAACTTCATTTCCGCATTGATTACAAAAATTGTTGAGAATCATCTCTCCATGCAACCTTCATTGTTTCATGTGCTTCCTATATCGCAGCCTTTATTTGTTGTTATACGATTCTAAGTTTTTTGGAGAGCTTCTCATGACCCCATTGAAGCCAATCAACCCACATGATGATGGACACTTGAAGTCATAAGCACGGCCAGATAAAGAAAAATACAATAAACAGGAGAATGAAAGACTCGGAGAACTACCGGAGATGATAAAGAATCCTAAATTAATGGTGCATACTCCTCAACACTCCAAGGAAAATATGACATTTCCCGTGGACTAAAAGCATTATATAATGCCACCACCAACTCCTAGATCATTGATTGAGGTGCAACATATCAAATGACACATGCATAACTTATTAAACTTTAGCACCTACATTCCTTATCCAAGTGATAGGAAAATCTCTGTTATTGACGGCTTTCTTACAATAATAGCACGATTAAGAGACATTACCAATCCACTATTTGTTTTAAGGAATACTATCCATGTTCCTAAGCTTTCTACTAATGTTACTTTCACTCAAAAACCACCAACCATATGAATTACAAAGTCACATTTTTTCGCACTCGTGTTTTTCAAGATAAGGAGATGGAGAAGATAATCGAACTTATTAAGGAAAATTAAGGGATTTACTTACTTAAAACACCAAGTCAAAGAGTGTCAAGAATAATCTTCATTATCTTTCATTTCCTCTTCAAATAAAGATATCATCTAACTTAATCATCGTCATCTTGGTCAACCTTAAGTTGGAATTTAAAAAATTAAACTTCTCTTTTTGCATTATTTGATATTAAAGGTTTCAATGATACATTTGTGAATTTGATATTAAAGGTTTCAATGATTTGATATTAAAGGTTCCTAGCTAGTAATGAAACAAGTTCTCTTCCTTTTTTATTTGATTTATAATGACATATGAGAACCCTCTATCATTCATAATCTAATAGACAATAGGCAGTTCATTTCTTTCATCAATGATTGCACTAGATTTTCTGCTTAAATCCAAATTTGACATGAGTATCATACTTTTCATATCATAATCCATAATAAATTTGGAAGAAAAATTAAAAAACAACTCTAAATCCTGGCCCTCTATTTTCAAAAAGAATGAACAATTCACAAGTCTTCATGCAAAAACACTCTTCAACTAATTGAGGTTTTAGATAAGAAAATGGTCACTTACTAACCACAACCATAACCTTATTATTCCAACACAATGTTCCAGAATCATATTAGGGAGAGAAATCCCTTACTGGCAATCACATCATAAATAAGCTGCCTTCTAAAGTTTTGGTGTTCAAAACCCAATGAAAGTACTTTCAAAGAAGTTTTACCTACAAGCTATCTACCAAAATTCTTCATTACTTAAAAGCAAATCCTAAAAAGGAACAAAATTTTGAAACTTGAAGCCAACACAAATGCTAACTATACAAGTTCACAACAAACAAGTGACCCACCATAAATACTTGATCACTCTTGGAGGCAATCTAGTTACATGAAGAGAAACGAAATTTAACAACAAAGCTTAGATCAAAATTTGAATTTAGAATAATAGAACAAGGGAAATGTGAGTTATCATGGTAAAAAAAATCTCTTTTAAGATTAAAGATTAAATGAGATGGACCTATATAAGACTCTATTGTGATAACAAGGCAACCATAAATATCACACACAATGATGTGCAACATGATAGGACTAAGCAAAGAAAAACTAAACTGTAGTTTTAATTTGTACACCATAATATCTACAAGCGATCAAAAAGCAATGCCTTCACAAAAGGACTCAATAAAGCACAATTTCAAGAGATTATAGGCAAGCTAGAAATGGAACAAATCTATTCACTACCTTGAGGAAAGTTGGAAGGCATGCATATAATACAATCTTCTTATTATTGGAACCCAAAAATTCATGCAAAGAAGAAAATTATGATCCCACGAATGCATGCCAAATAAGTGGGATGCATACAAAAAATGAAATTAAGATCCCGTATATTTCAAAGAAGAAAATTAGGATCCCTCATATTCATATGAAGAAAGAAATTGGGACCCAATGAATTGATGCTAAAAAAGAAGATCTAGAGTATGCTCTAAAATATGTATTTATTTATATAGATGCGAATAGTTTCTTATTTCATTACTAGATCAATTTATATATTATCTTGTATCAAATAACTTGTGGAATAAGAAAGAATTATTTCCTTCTCTTGAGTTCTCCGCATCAGTTAAGATAGTAAGAATACAACCATCATCAATCAGATAATAATAATGAAAATATAAAACAAAAAATTATAATTCCAATGTTCAATGGAAAGAAACAAATTAGATGACTATTGATTAGAGTGTTGTATTTCATTGAGCTTGACATTTACTAACTTAATGAGGTTGAGTAAAGCTATGGTAGGACTTAACTTAAAATAATGGGTCTACATAGATCAATTGATCAAGTTTAGCATGACTTTTAGAAATTGAGTATTTTATCCTTGGCATACAATATTTCAAAAACAAATTACTACATCAATCAAAGAGGTTAACAACAACATAACATAATGGCATTCCTCAACTAATATTGTGATGGCAATGCTTCAATATTCAACATGAATCTCAAACAAAATGCATAGGCGCTTAAATAGCATTTGCTCTATACCTTTTAACTACTAAATGTCCTTTTATTCTAGCAATTAAAATTTATTCCCTAAAATATCCCCCCCCCCTATGTAACCCAAGATTTAAAATACAAGATTTTAAGCACTAACGTCCATGAAAACCATTAAAGCATCTAATTCAATGTTTAAAATCTATATAGATTTTAAAGTAGCTCAAGTTATGGTAGCAATGGATACCAACTTGGACATGATTTTGAAAAGAATGGATCAAATTATTTATGAAATGCAACTACAAATAATTCTTCAAGAGAACGGAAGTATGAAAATGTTAAGGGTTAACGTCCATCAAATCATGACCACGATATTCTTCTGATTGTTTCAATAATGTCAACGATGGTAAAAAGTATGAAAATATCAGAAATATTCCATCAATTTGTAAAGATAAACTTCAATACTAGAAGTAAACAATGTCTTATGTCCATACACTCAGAACTAAAAGAGGCCATGGAATCCAATATCACATACATCTACAGGGTAGAACTGATATAGCTACATAAGCAAGGGTAGAACTGATATATCTACGTATGCAAGAAAAATAAACCAACTTTAAAAACTCAATCATAAGAATGTTGGATTTCAATATCCACATATCATTTTTTGTATTATATATATATATATATATATATATATATATATTTGTATTTTTTTTTTAATTTGCATATGTTTATAGATAGCGAGGGAGAAAAAAGAACACTTATAGTAACAATACACCTTAAAAAAAAGAGAAACCTAAGTTTTTAGACACATGGAATATTGAATTTTTTTCAAGATAAATTAAATTTTAAGCATGCAAGTATTCTAATGAAATAAAAATATTCAAATAATCAAAGAATTGTCATTGTCGGTTTTCTCCAATCACATAAGAAAAATGGAAAATAAAGCAAGTCTTGATGAAAAAAACAACTCTCCCGTTTGAAACTTTTCAAATGTAAAAATAAAAAAGAAAGCTCATTTCCTGTATACTATTTTTAAAAAGTTGCATTTCTTAAATCTAAATAATCAATATCTATATATCTATATGCTGTATACAAAAAGACAGAATTTTTTTTTTAATTCTTTAAAATGAAACCGAAATTTTGGAATGAATTTTTAAAAGTGTTTTATATTTAACTTGCAGATTTTTAAATACCATTTTTTAACAATATTATTTTTTTTAATAAACATTTGACTAAGCAATACATTAAATCCAATCTCATCCTAATTGGTCAATCTACTGTCAGCAACCAATGTTATTGAACAAATTTACTCTATCCTTTTATAAATAATTAAATACTAATAAAATGCAATTACAAAAATAATCATTATAATTGTCAAAAATATATAAAACCTTCATCTTTTTTATAATTTAGAAATCATGATGTAAATTTACCCAAGCAAGTTGAATTGAATATAATTCCAACAAACACAAACCATTAATGAGGATACTATAGTAGTCCTTTTGGTGGAGTCAACCAAGACAATTTTTTCACTATCTTATTCAACAAACTAAATATTCCTTATAAAAACAATTTTTAATCATTTTTAAAATCCTGCATCGCATTGAATTTCTTTCCTGTCATGAAGTATTAAGTGTCACAAATAACAATAAATGCTGCGAGTGTACAGATAGCAAGGAAAGGGCTTACCTCTTTCCTGTGTTCTCTCGTGACTAACTTCTCTTCTTCAAAAAACCTCAATGTCCGTCGAAGTTGTTTAGAATGCAACTTCAAAGCCTTAGCCAAATCTTCCTCTCTAACCCATTGGCGCCTACAACAAAGAAATAAAAAGAATAAGGATATTAAGCAATCAGAATTTGCAATTCAGCATACAATACAGTAAAATGAGCCCCTCTTCGCAGAGGATATACTATGAATCGAAGAAGCATAATTATATAACAGAAACACATCAAATTAAAAACTCTAACATCATGTTGTTCCAAATAAACTCAAGTAGTTTTGCTTTGGAAGCAGAAGGATACACAAAGCACTGACTAAATATGTTCCTGGACACAAACTTCAACAAGGAAACCTTGACAAAAGAATTAAAACTTAGAGGCATCAAAAAAGAACTTGGATCTTTGGATTTCAGGAGGATCCATCTTCCTAAGAAATACTTGCAGCAAATAGATGTCCTATACCACGTCCCAACACCCAAGAGGAATATTCCAATAATCCAGTGGCCAAATTACAGCTAAGAACATTTTTTTAAAGGCTTTTAATACAATTCATCAGTAATATTGCTGAATTAAATTTAATGTAGTAATAAAATACTTTGGGGGAAGATCGCCAATAAAGATTCACATGAAACAATTCTGACAAAAATAGGCATAATAACATGTGCGCATTTTAAAAGTTAAGATTTGAATCACAAAGCCCATTATCAGACTTTCAAATCCATGATTAAATAGTCAAGAATAATACAGCATAAACAAGTGAAGAGATCAAATGAACATTAAAAAGCTATAAAAAGTAAAATACAGCAGCCCACAGTTTGTTTTTTTCAAATTTCCATCAAGCAGTTATGTATGACATATCCTTAGACAGCACTGATTAAGAATCAATACAACACCACAATATAATCGCAATATGATATCAAATTGACTCATAAACAATGTTGTAGAATATTATGGACAAAGTCATTTTTCTGTGGCATAAACTCTCTTTCAATGAGATCATCTGCCCCAACCTAGTAAAATAGAACAAATATAGTTCCCTTGCAAGAAATTGGAGAAATGTTGATTGGTTTTTCTGACTTTTTGTTGGGTTGCAGCCTACCTTTGGTTTCCTCAATGGTTTTCATCCTTTAACAAAGGATGAATTCACTGTTACGCAACAAAACAGATAACCACAGCTGCTATACGTCTGAGACCTAGTTTGATTGGACATTTTTTGTGCTTATTCCTTTTTAAAACTGTAAATTTATTTATTCTTTATTGTTTGGCTCCTCAAACCACGTTCCCAGTAAACACTATTTTTTTTCATTTTTCTGTTGTTTTAAGAAAGCTTTTTATATATGTTTTTCCGTTAGAAAACTTCTTTCTCTGAATCGATGTTTCTTAAAACTACCTTTTACAAAAGTACCGGATAATCAAACGAAACCTCAATCTCTTTTCCAGATAGTTGCAATCAGCCGATGAAATTGTGGCATTCGCGAACTCACTGGTATGGCCAATTTTAGCGAACTATAAGGAAGAAAAAAATATTGAGGCCGGCAACTCTGCTATGGCTAGGACTTTGAGTCAAAGGTATACGGAGAAAGGAAAAGGAATAGGAAGAAAAACTACAACAACAACAACAAGCTTTTATCCCACTACATAGGATCGACTACATGAATCATTTTTATTCATTGTGTTCTATTAAAAGTAAATTTCTCATTTAAATCTAATAAAAAAGACATTTCTAATACTTTCTAACCAACTCTTTAGATACTCCTCTACCTTCATTAACATAGGCCGGATCTTATATATCTACTCTCCTAATAGGGTCATTGAAAGGCCAACATTTTCTGTTACCAAACTATCTAAGGTTTAATACTATTTGCCACTTGAGCTATTCCAACCTTTTCACATATGTACATGTTTCGCATTCTGTAAGACTAATGCCAATTAAATGTTTCCCTTGCTTCCCATTGCTCTTAAGGCCTAGTTACAAGAAAGATTTATGGCTAACTAATTCCGAAATGAAGATATAAAAAAATACATAAAAATCTAGATCTGGCCAGTGGCCTCCAAACAATTAATATAAGAAAATTCCTATCCAAACTTGATAAGCTGTTTAATAAGACATTATCTTAAAGCTAATCATTTTTATTGATAATTAAAATGAAAAAAGAAACCTACAATAACAACAACAACAACATCAAGCCTTCATCCCCACTACGTGGGGTCGGCTACATGAATTTTTTTCTCTATTGTGTTTAAGAGTCAAATTTTCATTTAAATTTAATAAAGAAAGGTTATTTCTTATATTTTCTAACCAAGTCTTTTTAGGTATACATCTACCTTTCTTAACATAAGCTAAATCTAATACATCTACTCTCCTAACCGGGACATCGGAAGGCCGCAGTTTTATGTGACCAAAAGTATCTAAGGTGACTCTCTCTAATCTTATATGCCATTGAAGCTACTCCAACCTTCACACACACACACATACACACACACACACACACATAAGGATGCTCAAGTGGATGAGTGACTTTACTTTTAGAGGCACACACACACACACACATATATATATATATATATATATATATATATATATATGCTTGTTTCGTATCCTACCTCTAAAAGTAAAGTCACTCATCCACTTGAGCATCCTTATCTTTGCAACACTCAACTTAATATTAAGCTTCTCTTTTAATGACTAAAATTTTGGGCCATAAAGATTTGTAGGTCTCATCACCATCTTACAGTATTTTCCCTTAATTTTGAAGGGTACTCCACTATCACACAACAAGCCCGATACATTCCTCTAGTTCAACTATCCAACTTGAATTCTACTAATGATATCCCCATCCATTTCACCATCAATCTAAACAATAGACCCAACATATCTAAAACATGTACTCACATTAATGATTTGATAGCTCAAAGTCACAATTCCCTCACTAGATCTATTACTACTACAATTACAATCCATATATTCAGTTTTAGATCTACTCAAATGAAAACCTTTATACTCTGAGGCTGACCTCTGTAATTCAAATTTACCTTCAACTCCCTCTCTAGTCTTATCAACAAGAAGAATATCATCAGCAAAAAGCATACACCAGGTTACATCCTCTTGCAAATGTTTAGTAAGAATATCATGACTAAAGCAAAAGGATATGGGCTTAAGGCTGATCCTTGATGTAATCCAACTAAAATAGGAAAATACTTGGTCAAACCACCTTGTTTTTGAACACAAGTAACACCACCTGCATATACATCCTTAAGCTTCTTATTTTTTGTCTTTTCTTGTACATTTTGATTCCACTACCAACTATTTTTATTATTAGAAGTTTTTCCTTTTGAAACTCCAAGCATATCCTTTAACAACAATCTTAATATTACTAGCTATTTTTTCCCACATGACATTCGCTTCCTCATACACAAACAAAACCTTAAGATATTGAATCTTATTTTTATTGGTGTTTTTTAAATGCCCTCATCTAATCTTAAAACAATATTTTAATATATTTTTCATATTCTGCCCCTTTATTTTAAAGTTCAAAACTAATAAACGATGTTGAGTACTTAAATTTTCATTCAGAATAACTTTACAATCTTTGCAATCTGAACGATCTATTTTTCTTAAGAAAATAATCAATTTGAGTTTTACTATATCCATTTTTATAAATGAGGAGATGCTTATCTCTTTTTCTTAAATAAAGTATTTGCAATAACAAAATCATAAAATCATAGGCTAGAGTAAAATCTAATATAGTCTAACTACATTCATTAGTCGCTCCAAACTCATAGCCACCATGGATACTTTTAAAATTATATACCTCTCAACCAACATGTCCATTTAAATCTCCTCCAATAAAAACTCTTTTTTCAAGAGGAATCTTTTGAATTAATTCTTCTAAGTCATTTCAGAATTTAAATTTTAAATATGACGTATTAAAAGATTCATGTCATAATTCTATCTTCGATTCTATAAATTTATATCCTTAAAAGCATCTACCTCTCTACCAACCTACATAAGGAGCACAAGAACGTATAATCTTAATAATCTTAGCATCAACAATAATCTTCAAAGCTATAATTCTATCTTCAATTCTATCAATTTTTATAATATTATCCTTCAAACTCTTATATATAATTGCATCTACACCATTTCTAGTACGACTTCTACTAAAATACCGAAGTTTAAATCATAAACTATCAACCTCCTTAGCCTTCTTTCCAACTCATTTAGTTTCCTAAATGCATAAAATAGTTATCTTCATATAAATCATTATATCAATTAATTCCATTAATTTGCCTAAAAGAGAACCTACATTTCAAGATCATATTCGAATTCTAATTTCATAGACTAGCTTCTTTGCTCACATCTGTCCATGATGTGGGAACACTTGCCAATTTAACAAAGCACTCAGGCGACAATGTAGTGGCCCTTACACATTTCTCGTTGTATTCAGGTCATACAGCGCGTCAATTCCCGAGAACGCCCTAGCATTAACACAATGTATTAAAGACTTCGTGTCATGATTATCTGACAAACTTTACGCTGGTTGTCGACTACGTAACGCCCCCTCCACCTTTCTCATACAGGACCTGGGACATGGCAATGGCAGTGTTTAATATGTAACAAAATATTTTGTGGAATTATTATCCATCATTTGGGTAGCTAAAAGAGAGAGAGAACCTTTATAAAGTGAATTCTAGAGAACTGCCCTAAATTATTTTATTTCTTCGTCATTGATTGGTTGACCAAACCTATCGGGGATTTAGCCTAAATTTATACAAGATTTTCTACTTGGCTTTGAAAGTGAATTTTGAACTTACCCAAACTCCTTCAATATGGATCATAAATCCTAATTGTATGGCTTGAATTATGGAGTTAGTTTCGACTTCTCCAAAAGTTAAATAAACTTCAATTTAGGCATACTCATTGATTTGGGTGAAAATTATGTCAAATTTTCATATTTTTGATATTTTAGACACATTTAACATGAATTAAGGTCTCCTCTAAATAGGCCCCCTTGCTTATTTTATGCCTATATGGAGCTTATTGGCCCTAATTTGAGAATGGCTAAATATCATATTTTATTTGCTCACTCAATTCAGTCCATATTACACTGAATTTGAGTTTATATAGCGTATTAGATCACAACTCTCGCTCATTTCCCCTTGCAAAGACCATTAATCAGAAAGCAAATGGAATATATGTTTGACCCTTCAAGAATATAGTCAGCTCAACAAAAGACAACTTTTTAGTGTAGATGACCCATGAATTGTGATTGGACCACTTAATGTGTCCAGCCCAAGCGTAAGTAATCATCTATGTTATTATTGATGAACCGTTGGTACTAATAGATACACCTAATAATGATGTTGGACCAAGTTCCTTCAAAAATGAATGACCCATAGTAACATACCAATGAACCTTAACAACCAAATTTTGAGCTGAAATAGTACATTGTTATTCAAATATAATTTTGTTGCCTTCAGCTGGTGTAAATGGCTTATTATTGCAAATTGGAACCATTCTTGAGTGATAGTAATAGTTGGCACTCCACGACATCACATGAGATCTTTGGCTTGATCTACTTGAATAGCCCTTTACAAGAAAATTTTGAACCTATAAAAGTATATTAATAAAAAATTCACATTCTTACCCTTGCTTGGCAGTTATCTCCTTCTCATTATATGTTGCTCACTTATAGTTTCTTGTAGGATCTATATCTCTTCTTAACACAACAATTAATCAATTTCTTTTGCCAAAATCAATTTTTTTCTCCTGGGTACTTGCTGAGTCCTAAGTATACTCACATTGTGATGCTCTCTGATACTCATCCTATCCTTCTGAGAAATAGGGTGGCCAACGGATTTTATGCTTAGGTGGAACTCTTAGAATCTTTTTATAAGACAATTGAGCAAGCATCTTTTTTATCATTAATCATTTCCAATCTCTCATCATCACTTTGATAACCAATGATTTAGGTGCCTATGGATGGAAGCAATGCACATGGATACTAACCTAAACTTGAATTTATCAAAAACCACACTACAATCATATTAAGCTATCAAATTGACTCAAAAATTATGTTATGTAAGACTTCTCTATATCTTAGGCTTTCTTCAAGAGACATGCAAAGATCTAGAATTTCCTACGAGATTAAATGCAAAAACCACAATTAGTAGTGAGTTATAGAATAATCACAATTAGAAGTGAGTTTTAGAATAATCTCATAGGGCCCACTGGGCCACTGCTAATACTTTGTGGGCATGCACTCCTAGATTATGTAGAACAAGGGAGAGATTGAGTTATTTTCTCTCCAATCATCACTTTTCATTCTCAATTTTTGGGTTTTTTTATACTGAATTATTAATTAATGTTTTCTTGTAATTTAACATTCAAGTATTAAACTTATGCTAAACTATCAACACTGTATTTAAACTATTGTTTATTATTTCACATTGTAAAGGTAGATTGGTCTTTATTATAGCTTGGTATAGCATTACAGTTATATTTTTTTGCAAACTCTTTTCTGGTGGTGTTTTGCATGCATACTCAACTTCAAGTTTATTTTATAACTTGGAGGTTTTGCCACCATCAATTTAAGATGAACCTCAACTAAACCAGCTTATATTTTAGACAACCATATGCCTTAACCCCACATAAGGCTTAAGCTTAACATAAATTGGCTTAGCTTAACATAAGTTTCAACCAAAAAAGAGGTCAGATTACACATAATATAGAATCCTATAGGTGAAAGTAATGCGCTCTGATACCAATGTAATAACTCAAATTTTAATTGATTAATGAACTTTTAATAACCTAAATTGAAATTGATTAGAAAATCTTACATACAAGGAAATCTGGCTGGGAGCATTGCAACACTATTATGGCGAGGACAGCGACACTGGCCTCTCTGTGTAGATGATTTTGTGTGAGCAAGTGCGGCAGTGCTAGGCTTTGGCGCAGTGGCGCTGATTCTTCTATTCTATAGTGTTTTGGGGCAGCACTACAGGGTTCTGGTATCGAGTGTTGCGGCACCTAGTTAGAAAATTTATTTTTTAAAATATTTATTTTCATTATCTCATTTAAGTATTCCCTAAGCCATCCCCAAACCCCCGTTCACATGTCCTTGGTCGAGGAAGGAAGGAGAGAAGAGCGGGAGAGAGGAGAGAGGGAAGAGAGAAGTTTTACTTCGAGGCATTTATGTTCATTCTTTCCAATTAACAAAGTTGCTCTGATCGTGGTAGATACTCCAAATCCTACTTCTATTTTCAATAATTTTAATTCCGAGTTTTTCTCTATAATATGCCTGAAATGCATTATCTCACGATTTAGCGAATTTTTATCCATGTAACTTTTGATATGCCATATATATCCTCATTCAGCACATTTTGACATGATTAATTGATATTTGCATATTTAGCAAGTTAAAAAGAATAGGGTCACACACGAAATAAATTAGGATTATTACATCTATTCCAACAGGTCTAATAAGACATGCATCTGATAAAGTTTATATGGCATGGCATGCATATTGACATGAGTTCATTGGTAGGAAACGAATATTGATAGTATAGTACTAAAATAATCTACATGTTAATTGTACTAGATACATACATGATACAAGATACAAGTTATTATAATTGGTGAATATATAATATGGCATGTGTGTATAGCTGCAAGAAATGCTAGCTAGTTATTAACCGATTCAAGCTGGCCAGAGCAAGATGCCTTGTACAGGAGGATAAGCCGATGAGCTTTTTTTTTTTAATTAATGAGTTTGTAGTGTAATCCTAAAACTATATACAATATATAAGATGGGAGTCATAAGGGTACAAGATACGCCGACAGACAAGATTGAAGACTTTTACAAAAAGCCACCTGAATATAACAAAGACAATAACATGATATGACAAGATACGGGAAAATATCATATAACCTGACAATGCAAATGACAATAACATGATATGATAAGATACAAGAAAATTTCATATGATTAGTCAGACATCCTATCTTGTATGAATTTTTTTATATATATCTTGCATGAATATGATAATACATGCATATGACATGATTTCATATGATTAAATATGACATGCATAAGTTATATAGTATGCATGATACATGAACTGGATATGTGTTAAGATTGATACAGGTACAAGATACATGATACTGAAATATGATACATACTACATGATAGATAATACATGGCACTTATATATGATATTGATATATATATATATATATAACACATGATACATCTGAATCAACATGACATGATGTGCATAATAATTGAGACATTGATACATGAGGCTATAAGATAGATACACTACTATTCATGACAAGGCATAAAAATGACTTACATGTATGGACAAATGATAGAGAACAAATATGATTACATTGATTCATATGATAGTCTTTCCTCTAGCACTTCCCATGATACACTAGAATAGGACTAATTCAAGGATTACTGATACATCTCATAAGTCATAATTATTGCTCATATTTATTGGTACTATTTACATTAATCAATATTGTTCATATTGATATGCTACTATATATATATATATATTGATATTCTATGAAATAAAAAGAAATAATATTTTCACTACATTATTCTAGTATATGAATGTCATTGGTGACTCAACTATATAATTAAAAGATTAAAATAGATAATTCTTCCTGATTATATTATGAGGTGTGATAACCAACATGACCCAAAATCAATTGAAAACAACAATACAGTCATATTATGATATCAAATTTACTCAAAAATAATACTATGGAATGTTGTGGAACCAATAGGATTTTTCAATGACTTAGGCTTCCCTTGAGATGCACTCAAAGATTTATGATTGCCTATGAGATTAAATGCAATAATTCTAAAAATAAAACCAAGAGAGAATGGATCCTTGGAAAGGATTTGGAGAATAATTGGTTGTTTCCACCTCCTTGTTGCCTAATTTACTACCTTCAATTTCCTCTTAGTCTCAGCCTTTAATACTGAATTAATTCACTATTACAGAATAATAAAAGAATGAACAACATCATAGAGCTCAATTCCTTTCCAGATGGATACAACCAATAGTTGAAATAACAATAGCACTAAATTATCTATCCTGGCTGATACTAGTGAACAGAATTTGAGGATATTGGCATATAGATTTTGCCTGAGACTAAAAACTAACACCAACTAAATTGAAATGTGTTCCACTTGGTTTCTATTTATCTTAAAGCCTAGTTATAAATTTTATTTATGGCCATCTAATTGCCAAATTAAAAAAATCAAATAATTAAATTAAAATTCAAATGTATCCCACAAATAGGAATGAAGAGATAGTTCCTATCCATTGTACGAAATGCAATCATAAGGCAAATCCTTATCTAAATGCTTTTCATTTGTATCGATAATTAAATGAAATTAAATATAAGAATATTCCTCGGAATTATTTTCCTTAATTTGGGCACCTATGAGAGAGAATGATCTTTATGAAGTGAATTATGAATGGTTATTATGACTTCCTTAATTTCTTCGTCTATGATTATAATTTTTTGGCTTATCTAAATTCTTTAAATATTGACAACAAGTCTTACTTGTATGGCTTGAATAGTAGAGTTAGTTTTGACCTTTCAAAGAACCTTTCAAAAGTGATGCATAAACCATCAAAAGACAATTTATTTGATCAATAACCAACCAGCAGGCAGCCTATATGAATATAGCTGAAGAGAAATTTACACATCACATATCCTCTACTTGTAACAAGAACTATTCAGAAATATTATTAATGCAATAACCAGCAATATGTGGTTGTCTCCACAATTTATGCATTTGAATGCAGCAACAACAACAACATCAAAACTTTATCCCACTATCGGGTCGGCTACGTGAATCTTTTTTCTCCATTGTATATTAAAATCGAATTCCCATTTAAATCTAATAAAAAAAAATCATTCCTAATATTTTATAAAAGTCTTTTTAGGTCTACCTCTACCTTTCTTGTTATAAGTCAAATCTACTACATCTGCTGTCCTAACCGGGTCATTGAAAATCTTTTAGTCCTTGAACAGGAGACCGAATCTATACCTGGTGAGCGCATCAAGGACAACCACTGTCATTCCCCTGTTATCGCCCCTCCCGGTCTTTGGTTGGTTATCGCCCTTCATGGTAATGTCATCGTAGAAGGCCCGAGCCGCGAGCCTCACCAGCCTGACCAACATCAGAAGCCAGAGATTCTAGTCAGAAGAAATCGAGAGAAACGCATAACCATAAGCAGCTGAAATAAAGAAGAATGATGCTCGGGGAAGAAAAGAACGGGGAAGCCTCAAATTAATAACGATTCATACCTGTTGAAGGGCTCAAAACTACTCATAATGTAAGACGGAATGAGGAGGCAATCTTTCAAGAAGGATTTAACCTAAATTCTGCTAAACAACAAAAATGAAAAATGACTGTCCGGCAGAATCTTAAACCCCGTTCCCCCCCCGCCGTATCTTGTATCCCGGATAAACCAAATTAGGGCACTGGGCGGATGTAACTCTCCTTCACCGGCCACTGATCCCGTCGATTCCCTCCCAACGAGAACGCGCCGCCACTTTTCTCCGCTTCTTTGTCGTCCACGGTTTCGCGAATGGTACGACCGTACTAGGATTAGGGAGAGATGGCATGATTCAACGGTTGGGAATTTCCCATTCAAGTTTATATAGAATCCTTAATTTATTGTTTTGTTTTATTTTGATATTGTTTAAATTATTAATATTTTATATTAATTAAATAAGATGCATTAATAATTAAAAATAAATTATTTATATATATATATGGTTTAAAGTCTTAATTTTGCATAAAAATTCAATACAAATGCATATGTCGGAGAAGTGCATGAACTATAGAGGCACCAAAAATTTTATGAGGAAAATTGAGGAGATGGAAAACCATGAGATTTGGCCCAATTAAAATGATTATATTAATGTTTATCATCAATTTCAAATAACTCCTTTCTCATGAGAAAATATTGATTTAATGTAGTAAACCAACAATATATAAACACGTGGCAGATTAAAAAGAACCCTGTGAAATAAGAGTTGTCTTTAATTATTCATTTATTTGTTTAGTTGTATTCCTCTAGCAAGATTTGAATAGAGAACATGATGTCCAACATAAATCGCATTGTTGACATCAAGAATCAAAGTTGGTGTTGATAGCTTGCATCAATTTTATAATGTTATGTTATATGTTGAAATTGTTAGCGATGGTAGGTGATAAAGTCAATAGGTGTTGGAGTAGCCTAGTGATAATGATTAGGAGATTGTAGGTCAAAGGGACTTGGTCGGGTGATGATGTTCCAAAAGACTATAGTTAATGATGAAGGTAGGAGGATCGTAGTTGGGCGACGGTAGTCGAAAGATTATAGTGGCGTGACAATGCTTAGGATTATAGTTGGGTGATGATGGTCAAAATGATTTTTCATGACTAAACCTGATATAACCTATACACTCTATTGGATCATACCAAGTCAAGTGCATGACCAATCAATTACCCATAATCTTTTATTGAAGAGAATTTTTTTTATCATTTTAATTCACATACAAAGCAATAAAATCTATCAATACTTGAAATAAAATATCATCCATAATTTATAAACATTCATGTCTATTCATCTCAAAATATATGTACAATAACCGTGATTTATCATCAATTTCTCATATTCATTTTTATCATGATCACAAAAAAAATTTATCTATCACATAAAAGAGAGTATCAATACTGCAAAAATTCTCATTTTATCTACTCTGCTAATGCTTTAGTCTTCCCTAAAACATATTAAACAAATAGAATGAGCATACAGCTAAGTAGGTCACACAAAACCTATAACTCTATCCAATGCAAATAAAGTAGATGATCAATACACATTATGAAACTCCTAAATATTCTTATAAGAATTTTTTATCTTGAATAATCAATATTTATTTCAGGAGTCATCTTAAGTCCAAATCACAAACCATCTTCACCAAATCATTTATAGTGTTGTGTTTAATTAGCTTCTCTAATTTTTTCAGATTTTTTTGGCACTATTAAAATTTTTTAAGAAATCTGCACTTATCGATATAAGAGGGGTTTTTTGGAACCGTCAAGTATCCGTTTTGCAAACCAAATTCACAAGAATTTTTTAAATAAAATAAGTTACTTTATGAATATTTTTTTTATAATTTTTAGAATCCCTAAAAGAATTTTTATGAATTTTCTCTTAAAAATTAATTATAATAATATTATTATATATTATTTAATTAAAAAAAGAAAAATATCTAAAGACATTATGAATTTATTTAAATGGCAAGCATTTTTTCAAAAAAGCAAATGGCAACAGAGCTTTGGAAAAAAAAAAAGAGAAAGAGAGGTGAGAGAAAAGAAAATTTTGGTTTTTGGGGGACTTCGGGACTTTTTCGTGTGTCTACTCAGTTGAAAAACTTGTTCTTTTCAAAGTAAGTAACATTATGCTCGTCTCTATTTTCAAAAATACATAGTTTTTGGCAATTTTTTTATTAAAATTTTGTATCTATTAGCAAAAATGGGGATAACTTTGCACAGGTAAAACTTTCACTGCATAACTTTTTATATGTAATAAAGATTATAATTATGCACATTTCGAATATTTTTTTAAAAAATTTACATCATGGTTTTGAAATTTACAGGGTTTTAGTGAATAGAAAATTATTTGAATGTTGAAAAATAATGTATTACAATACAAGTTTTAAAACATCATTTATATGATCCTTGATAATTTGATAAGTTTTCTGAAAATGTGCATTCTTGCCTAGTTGGATTTTATATTGTCAACCGTTATACAATACTGAAATTTTGATACATGCTCAATTACTCTTTAATTGTTATGAAATGATGATATATGTGCATATGTAATTAAATTATATCTATTGAGAGCGATAAATTATTAAAATCCTTTGAGATTCTATTTGTGTCAAGGAATTACTTGGAGATAAGGGCCCAAAATCATTTGAGATTATGTCTGAGATAAAGATGCATGATATGTTATGGTGTTATAAGCACAAATGAAAAGGGAATCATAAGGGACCATAATTCTTTGATATTCTATTTAGATTTGAGAGATATGATATAAACTACTCTATGATATGAATTTTAATTAATTTATTTATTCAATATTGTTAATTGCATAACTATTATGCATTTATTACATCTCTCAATATAGTAATTTATTTATTAAAATTGCTTTTAACTTATTTTTAATATTTAACAAAATATTTAATAAAAAAAAATTAAAATTTTAGATTGGTTTGTGTGGCTTAATGAGTTTTTATAGCTCGCTGTGATTTTGCTTTTGACTTTCAGGATCTGGGAAGGAAAAAGAGATTGTCGACTAGTAATTTATGATGAGATTTGAGGTCATAGGTATTTTGTATAGTCATGACAAGTTAAATTTCCAATTATATGGTTATTGTATGTAGCCATATATATATATATATATATATCAATTATATGTATTGTATTATCATATCATATATATCATTAATTATATCATGTTCATGTGTATCAATATTATGATTCAAATCACACTGGGGCATCATTACAATGTATATGTCAATGATATGGATCATATCATATTGGGAGCATTATTAAGTATGCAGAATATGAATCATGTAATACCATCATGTATATGATTGCGAAATACAAAATAAAGCTATTAGAATGATCATGTGTTATTATGGGTATCATATCATTATCATGTATGCTAATGATATGTGTCATATAAATGCCAATCATATGCAGGGCATAACAAATAAAAAAATCATGTATCATCATAAGTTGTGTTTTTTACATTATTATATCAGAATATTACATCTGTACATCGTTAATTCAAATATATATTATCAGTAAGTCAAGATTCTAGTTACTCATATAATATCAGTCATAAGATTATACAATATCACCTACCTTATAATATCAATCATATCACATCTTATTCATCTCAGTCATAGTCAAGTGGCTTTATATAGGGCTTATCACTCCAACGAGTCGTATCTTGTCCCCTTATGCCTCCCATCATAATATATATCATGTAATTAAAAAAAAAAACTTGTCGGCTGATAAGTGTAAATTATGTTATATTTAATGTGTTAATTTATTAGTAAAAAAATATTATTTTAGTTGTATTTGTGCATAAAAATATAAAAAATGAGAATATCTTCAACTATTGGTACAACACAGCGGCCTCGAACACAATACCGTCGCGATACCATTATTGACATCTTCAAAGCACCAAAATATGGACATGACAATGTCTAGTCTCTATTTAGGCAGCGCTGCAGCACCGGTGGAGTTATCACTGTCAAGTCAAGGAAGTGGCACATGGACGCCACAATGTTCAATCGTCAGCATCGTCATAGTGTTACAATTATAAATGTTTAAGACATGTTCTGCCAGTGAAGCGACATGTCAACTCATTAAACAGTGGGTCGATGCCAGTAAGCACTGTAGTGGAGGAATCCCTTCATCCATGCAGTATTAGTTTATTTTATAAGCGTCGTGGCACAAGTATCTAGAGCATCGCAGCACCAAAATCTGATTTGTGTGTTTTTCTATAAATAACACATTTGAAATGTTTGTAAGCGAGTTCATTCACTTAATAAAAGCCATACTTTAGAGTTCTGAAATTTTCTTAGTTCTCAATCTTTAGGAGTGACAACTAAGGAAAATTAAGGAACAATAGATCCACTTCATTATAGTATTTGGTCAATGTTTGTGGAAGTTAATTTTAGTATTTAGATGTTTTAGTAACTCTATAGTCTATAGTTTATTTTAATGAATATTGGAAGAAAGTTTAAAATAATTCCAAAACTAGATCTTAGGATTTGCCTATTACAACTCAACACGATATGACATGTCTTGATCAAGTTGGATTGTGACACACATGTTGTTATCAATGTAATCATAACCAATGCTAAATTAATAATATTTTTTGCTTATGTATTATATTCATATATATCAATGTTGTGTATATGATTAAATTCAAGTATTATATATATCAGATATATCATTATATCATGTTCATGTGTATCAATATTATGATTCAAATCACACTAGGGCATCATTACAATGTATCTGTCAATGTTATGGATCATATCATATTGGGAGCATTATTGAGTATGCAGAATAGAAATCTTGTAATACCATCATGTATATGATTGTGAAATACAAAATAAAGCTATTAGAATGATCATGTGTTATTATGGGTATCATATCATTATCGTGTATGCTAATGATATGTGTCATATAAATGTCAATCATATGCAGGGCATAACAAATAAAAAAATCATGTATCATCATAAGTTGTGTTTTTTACATTGTCATATAAGAATATTACATCTATACATTTTTAATTCAAATATATATATATATTATTAGTAAGTCAAGATTCTAGTTAATCATATAATATCAATTATATGATTATACAATATCACCTACCTTATAATATCAATCATATCACATCTTATTCATCTCAGTCATAGTCAAGTGGCTTTATATAGGGCTTATCACTCCAACGAGTCGTATATTGTCCCTTTATGCCTCCCATCATAATATATATCATGTAAATTTTTTTTAAAAAAAAACTTGTCGGCTGATAAGTTTAAATAATGTTATATTCAATGTGTTAATTTATTGATAAAAATATATTATTTTAGTTGTATTTGTATATAAAAATATAAAAATGAGAAAATTTTCGAACATAATACCATCGCGATACCATTATTGACATCTTCAAAGCTCCAAAATATGGGCATGACGATGTCTAGTCTCTATTTAGGCAGCGCTACAACACTGGTGGAGTTATCACTTCCAAGTAAAGGAAGTGGCACATAGACGCCATAATGCTCAATCATTAGCATCGTCATAGTGTTACAATTATAACCGTTTAAGACATGTTCTACCAGTGAAGGGGCATGTCAACTCATTAAACAGCGGATCGACGTTAGTAAGCACTACAATGGAGGAAACCCTTCATGAAGTATTAATTTATTTTATGAGCGTCGCGGCACAAGTATCTCGAGCATCGCAGCACCAGAATCTGATTTGTGTGTTTTTCTATAAATATCACATTTGAAATGTTTGTAAACGAGTTCATTCACTTAATAAAAGCCATATTTTAGAGTGTTTCTCTGAAATTTTCTTAGCTGTCAATCTTTAGGAGTGACAACTAAGGAAATTTATGAAACAATAGATCCACTTCATTAGAGTATTTAATCAGTGTTTATGGAAGTAATTATGTAAGTTTAAGAAGTAGTAAAAAGGATATTATTGAACCATCTGGTGTATATTTTATTTTGTATTTCCTTTCTTTTATGCAATTAATGAAAATGAGTCTGCTCCATTTGTTCTTCATGTATGGCTAAATTTTTTAGTTTTAGATTGATGATGTAAATTAAATATGAATTACTAATGATTTATCTTAATTTTCAAAGTGATGATATGATGTTTTTAATGTACCAGGTCTTCATTTAATGCTTATAATGGTTATGTGTCATTAATATCATTTATAATGTGGAACCTGGAACTAGAAAAGTAGGCATAATCATTTATGTTGGATTGCTATTATGCAAGTATAGTCATAGTGCTTATTATCTATCAAATTTATAGAGATTTTGTGATGCCCCAGATATCAATAGTGAAAGGATTCGTCTGACATTCTGATCGAACTCCATTCCAGTTGCCTTGCTCGGACCTGAAAATTTTCAACCACATATAATGAGCTTTCAAAGCCCAGCAGGTCACCAAAGCCTACAACTGAAATCAAAGCACGGCGATGCTATCAATATGCAAGTCAATCAAATCAAGTCAATCAATGGTCAATGAGTCTATGCAATGCGGAAATCTATAGTCAATGAAATCAATACAATCAGCTCCATAAAGAAATCTATTCTACGATAAATCAAATGCATATGGCAACAATCCATTCAATCAATCAATCGATAATCGGTACTATGAATTAATGTAATGAATCGATGTATCAATGGATCTGTAGTATCGGTATCAGTATCAATCGATACAATCTATATCAATATCGGTGTCAATATCTATAAATCAATACGCAGAATACATATCAATATCGGTGCCGGTATTTATGAATCAATACAATCCATATCCATAATCCATAATCAATAATCCATAATCCATAATTCAAGTCGATAAAATCAATCGGAAAAGCAATACGATAAATCAATTGTAGCAAGTCAAATCAATGCAAAATCAATATGAGTCTATATAATATCAATAAATCTATGATGTCCATGTCTATATCAATGTCAATAATCAATAATCAATAGTATCCATGCTCAATGATCAATCAATGAAATCAATGAAATCGTACGATACAGTAAATCCATAAATCCATCAATAAATCCGTTCAATAATAAAATCAATTCAATAAATCCATCAAGATCAATAAATCAATCAGAAATCAATAAATCGATGCATATCAGGAAATCCATGCGATGCAATATCGTATACATGCAATTCCATACAATGGTCTTACTCGACAAGCACAAACACTAGCTATGATCAATAGTGCTGTTGTAGAAATCCATAGTGCTGTTGTAGATATCCATATGTTGGTTTCAATCAATAAGAGTCGTCACTCTTTTGCCCGTCGGCCGCCCGCCGGCATATAAAATTTCTTATGACTCCCAATCGTTATATCGATGATCTATGGTTTAAAGGAAAGCCCGTCGGCCCACCATCCTGTACAGGTCAATATCAATCTCCAACCAACGTTCAACCAGGTTCCCACTTGTCTTTCAGTATCAATCAATTCAATCAATAGTCAATGCAATAATCGATGCAATAAGCAATATTAAAGAAATATAGAACAATCATATCAATAATCATAAGCATATCAATCTAATCTATCAATTCCAAGCAAATCAGAAAATCTACGAAAATCGGGCAGCGTAACGGCAGTCTATCAAATTTACACAAAAATCCTGCAAAAAGCACAAAGTTCAAATATCTCCAAATTACAGTAGAATATTCACGACATCAATACAAGACTATTATTCTATATAATCCAAATCAAATCAAGTCCTGATATTTTTCTATTCAATTAAAATCACGTAGAATCAATTCAGACCGGTAAAATCGTCGTAGGAAATACTCAAATCGTGTACAATAGTCATATCTATAACATACCAAAAGTTGTGCGGTGAAAGTTGTGTCAAATCAAAATCATCTCCAAAATTCGACTACGAAAACACAAAACAATGCACAACTCGGTCAAAACTCAATATCTCTGAAAACAGAAATAGGATTCGGAGTCCTTACCACGAGATCTTCACTTTTCCCAACAGCGGCGTCGGAAGAAAAGCGCTCCGCGGCCTCTGAAACCAAGCTTTTCCTCTTTTCCCTTTCTCTTTCTCTCTCCTCAAATCAAATATTTTATTTTAAAATGATTTTCTCTCTCTTCAAAACGAGCTGATTTTCTTATATCATTAGGCTGATCGGCCCGGCCGATCGCAAATTCGTCCTGGGACGATCAGACCAAAATCGATCGTCCTGGACGGTTCCGAGAACTATTTTCAGGACGGTATTTTGAATAGTACAGATCGGCCTGGACGATCTCAATATCGTCCTGGCCGATCCTGGGAGGAAAATCCAAGTCAGAGAGGAGCAGTAAGGGAACGAGGTCTCACAGATTTATTGTCATGAGGGGGTAATTAACAGTACATACTTTACTTACTCTTCTAAGGTTTTAATAGTGTGACAGATTATGCGAGTTTATAGTGGTATTGAGAGTGGAATGAGTTAGGCCCTTCTTTTATCTTTTCATGCTTGTCTTAGCAGTCGATGATGCATATGCTCTAAATAATATCACATTAAAAAGAGAATAATTAGCTAGGAAACATATTAATTTCTTGATAAAGTTTTAGAAGATTATTATGAAATAAGTAAATATTATTTCTAAAAACTAATAAACAATGTTGCACAAATTGAATTAAGCTTGGATTATTTGAAATTGATTGAATTAAATCTTACCTAAATCCTTAGGTTTAAATAAATCAAATTAAATAAAAATATTTTTGTAAAAATATACTCAAAATTGGTCGGATTCAAGTCCGAAAAAGCATCCCATTTTCAAAAACATGTCAGGTTAAAAAGTGTCGGTTTAAATTTGGGTTTTACCCAAACCCGACCCGAAAATCGGTTTTGACTGTCCTAAAAATATAGCTTTGAGAGCCAATATTCAACTTCTAGGTGCTTATTGCACTTGCTATCTTGTAACTATGTGTTGAGTATTATGTTAAATGTTTTGTCTTATTTGTGTTAACACATGTTTTATGTATTTTTTATTACTCGTATGAAAGCATGTACTTGTAGTATTTATTTATGTGTTTATTTATATTTTATTAAGTTCCCTTCATACTTAAATTATTATTGTCCTCCAATTATGTTTATATTCTGATTATTTAATTAACTATTATAAAAATTATAATTATAATTTAATATTTAAAATAAACTTTGTTTATATTTCAGTGGCCAGAAATGAACTTTATTTATACTAGTTTAAATTAGGGCTGCAAGAGAACCGAGCTGAGCCGAGTATGTGAGTGTTCATGTTTGTGTTCATTTAATATCAGCTTGTTCAAGTTTGGTTAATGTTTGTTCGAGCTTTATTGTTCACAAATGTATTTAACAAATCAATCTCCTTATGACTCCCAATCCTTGTATCCATAATCAATAGAGGATAATACTAAACCCTTTTTAAAGAAAAGCCCGTCGGCCCATCATCTTGTACAGGTCAAATCAATCTCCAACCAACGATTCAACCAGTCTTCACTTGTCTTTCAGAATATAATAGGAATAGATTCAATCATATCATTTATATAGAACAACAAATACAAATAGGTCAATTAAGGAGAACCCTTAAAATATCGTACAGTCGACAGAATTCCAAACAGAGTTAAAATACACAGTTTCAGAAAATCACCAAATTACCATAAATCGAATAAAACAACGTTTCAAAGCTTTACTTATGCTGAAGCAATATTTTTCAACATCTGGATAATTTTCTATTCGATAAAAATCAAACAGAATTCAAAATACATGGTAAAAACTTTCTAGAAAAATACTCAAATTATACAAAAACATAAGTTCAATAACATACCAAAAGTTACGCGGTAAAAGTTTCGTCAATACAAAGATATGCACGTTTTTCGGTAACGAAAACACAAAACTGAGCAGAGAAATACCAAAACTCGAAATCTTTGAAATCAGAAATAGGATTCGGAGTCCTTACTGCGAGGCGAACAAATCTTCCAACAACAGCGACGGACAAAAAGCGCTCTGCGGCCTCTGAAATTAAGCCTTCCTCTTCTCTTTCCTTCTCTTTCTCTATTTCTCTCTCCAGCTTTTTCTCTCTCTTCAAAATGATCCAAAACATCTCAATTCCAATACTTATCAAACAGGATCGTCCCGGATGATTCATATTCGTCCCGGGATGATTTTCCCTCTGGACAAATCTCGTCCAGACGAAGTGTATTCGTTCATGGACGATTTGTTCTCTGGACAAATTTCGTCCCGACGGTTCGTCCAGGCTAATACAGGTTCGTCCAGATGAACCATACATATTCTTCACAATTTTCTTCAGTTCGTCCCGTACTAAAGTCAGTTCGTACAGACTAACTGCATTAAAAAAATGAACTTCGAAGGGGTTTTACAATCTACCCACCTTAAGAAAAATGTCGTCCTCAACTTTTCCCTTAAGGGTTCGAATGCAAAAAGCAATATAAAACAAATTCATCAAATCAAAACTCAAATAAAATCGAATCATAACCAAAACTCGTCAAAAATCATACAGTCATACAGTTCATTCGATCACATATCATCACTATGTATACAAAATGATGAACTTAAAACTATCCATTTTACCAAACTATCAATCAAATCCTTTCACTACACTTGCTATGATACCAATTTTTATGACATCCCGGGCATCTATAGTGAAAGGATTCGTCGACAGTCTTGATCAACCATCACTTCCTGCTCCCTTGCTCAGACCTGAAATTGTTAACCACATATAATGAGATTTAAAAAGCCCAGCAGGTCACCAAAAACCTACAACTGAAATCAAAGCACAGTACTGAAATAATATGCATGTCAATCAGTCAATCAATAACAGTCACTTGCACATGATCATTGAATTTATGCATATACGAAAATTAGAAATCAATGCATAACATAAATCAATAATCAATTCATACACAATAGAATCCAAAATCATTAATGGGAGAATCAGTGAACAATAGAAAAATCCACAATACTCAATAAATCAGTACATACGTTAAATCAATAAAGAAATCATCAGATCAATCATATCAGTCATTATCAAGAGAAATCAATTCCGGTTAATAATATCAATCGATATGGAATCACATAAAACAATCGAATCAATACATCGTTAAGAGCAGTTGAAATCAATAAATGCAGTAAAATCATATTCTATATCACGTGCTCGGTGTATCACATGTTATCAGTCTTATTAATGTATAACTAGTAGTAGATCAATATTCGGTGTATCACGTGCTATAGATCAGTACAATGAATCAATAGTATCGGTGAATCAGTAGTATCGATATCAGTAGTATCAATAAATCAATCGCATCAGTATCCATAATATCAATGAATCAATGCAATATCAATATTCATATCAGTATCTGTATTCAGTGACATGTACAGTATGCAATATCAATGAAATCGTATAGTAACAATAAACCGTAAATCCGTCAGTAAATCCATTCATCAATAAATCTATACTCAATCAATAAATTCGTCAATATCAATAAATCAGTAAATCCATACATAAATCAATAAATCGGTTCAATATCAATAAATCAGTCGATACAAGAAATCAAGCAATATCGGTAAGTCCATAAGGAAATCATAAGAACAGTACTTACACATGCATTCCAATACAATAGTCTTACTTAACAAGTACAATCACTGGCTATTAAGGTGTTTTTCAATCTTGGAATATCGATGTATCGTTGTATCCGTTGGCTTAATAAGGGTCATCACCCTTGCCCGTTGGCATAATAATCTCCTTATAACTCCCAATCGTTATATCCATGATCAATAGAGGATAACACCAAACTATTTTCAAAGGAAAGCCCATCGGCCCACCATCCTATACAGGTCAAATCAATCTCCAACCAACGGTTCAACCAGTCTTCACTTGTCTTTCATATTATAATAGTAATAGATTTAATCATATGCACATTCATATTGAATAACAAATACAAATAGCTCAATTAATGAGAACGCTTAAAATATCATACAGTTGATAGAATTCCAAATAGAGTTAAAATACACAGTTTCAGAAAATCATCAAATTATCAGAAATCGAATAAAACAACGTTTCAAAGCTTTACTTGTACTAAAGCAATATTTTTCAACATCCGGATAATTATATATTCGATAAAAATCACACATAATTCAAAATACATGATAAAAACTTTCCAGAAAATACTCAAATCATATAAAAATATTAGTTCAATAACATACCAAAAGTTACGCGGTAAAAGTTTCGTCAATACAAAGATATGCACGTTTTTCGGTAACAGAAACACATAACTGAGCAGAGAAATACCAAAACTTGAAATCTTTGAAATCAAAAATAGGATTCAGAGTCCTTACTGCGAGGTGAACAAATCTTCCAACAACGGCGACGGACGAAAAGCGCTCAGCGGCCTCCGAAATCAAGCCTTCCTCCTCTTTCCTTCTCTTTCTCTCTTTCTCTCTCCAGCTTTTTCTCTCTCTTCAAAATGATCCAAAATATCTCAATTACAATACTTATCAAACAGGATCGTCCTGGACAATTCCTATTCGTCCCTGGACCATTTGCCCTCTGGACAAATCTTGTCCAGACGAAGTGTATTCGTTCCTGGACGATTTGCTCTCTGGACAAATTTCGTCCAGACGAACCATACATATTCTTCACAATTTTCTTCAGTTTGTCCCGTACTAAAGTCAGTTCGTACGGACTAACTGCACTAAAAAAATGCACTTCAGAGGGTTTTACAGGAGGTCAGAAGGACCGTAGTCGGCAGGAGATCGGGGTCAGAAAGATCGTAGTTGAAGGGTAGTATTTTGGGAGAACTCTGGGCATCAAGTGGTGGTATGGTGGAGCTCAAGGCCTCAAGTGGTGGTCTGGTGGAAGTCTGGGCCTCAAGTGGTGGTTTGGCAGAAGTCCGGGCCCCAGGTGGTGGTCCGGCTGAGCCACACATCAGGCGGTGGTCTGGCGGAGGTGAGGGCCTCAAGTGGTGATTCGACAGAGGTGAGGGTCTCCAATGGTAGTCTAGCGAAGCAACAAAGTTAGGCGGTGATCCGACGGAGGTGAGGGCCTCAAGTGGTGGTCCAACGGAGGTGAGGGCCTCAAGTGGTGGTCCAACGGAGGTGAGGGCCTCAAGTGGTGGTCCTGCGGAACAACAACGTCAGGCGGTGGTCCGGTGGAGGTGAGGACCTCAAGTGGTGGTCCGGCGGAGGAGAGGGCCTCAAGTGGTGGTCCAGCGGAACAACGACGTCAGGCGGTGGTCAGGGCCTCAAGTGGTGGTCCCGCGGAAGCCCGACGGTGGTCGAGGAAGAGCTTCTTCCTTTTCTTCATTCTCTTCTTCCTTCTTCTCTTCTTGCTCTGGTCCCCCTTTTCAAGAGGAATGAGAGGTCTGTTTATAGATTTCTAGAATGGCTTGACCCGTAAATAGGTGAGAGATCAAGGGTAAATGAGGAGTGGTTGGATGGACGGCCGATGTTGAATCCCTTGATCATGGACCGTTTGATCGGCATTTGAATGTCTTAATGATGTCGGATTTTGGTGATCTTGGACTCGTTGGATTCATCTCGTCAAGTCGCTCAATTCGACTATAAGCACGTATTGTTTGGAAACCGTTTGGCGATCCAAATTGTGGTTCGAATCTTCCAACAACGCTTCGGGTCCTTGATTTGGACTCATTTGGGCTCGGATTGAGTCGAATTTGGTGTCGTTGGGTTCATATTTCCAAGACATTCATTCCGATTGTAAGTTTGCTGGAATCGGAGTTTGGATGGTTCCAATTTTAACTTCGGAAGTTTCCAACTTGATCTTGCATCGAGATTCATGCTCGATCAAGATAATTTTTTGAGGATGTATCACCTCTAATTAATGATAATCTCCTCCTTCAGAGATCAATAATTCATGACAATGCATACTTACTCTATGCACTTACTATGACATTGGAACATATGGTCATTAAATTTATAATTTATTTCCTGTTACATTCTTTTTTTTTCTCTTCTTAAATGCAAACAAGTTTTTTTTTACTCTTCTACAAATTAAAGATGTATTCATTAACTATGTAAATGATTTGTTATTCTATTAAGTGCTTCGAGACTTTGTAGCCAAAAGATGGGTTTGCAAATGATCAATCTATGCATTTCAATAAGGCAAAGTAAAATAGTCCAAACAACAATTTAGTGTGTGTGTGTGTATTTAGGTATTTGATTGCATGATTGAGCATTTGCTTCACTTAAATATATATTAAGGATAATGAACATTAAAATTTAAAATAAAATTAAATTTAGTTAAATAATTATTATAATTATATTAATAAACCTACCCTAAAATCTCTTAAAATATTAAACCCTTATTTGTATTACATTATATTTATAGGTTATAAGCTAATGCTATGTATAATAATATTGTTACCGAATAGATGAATTTTAGTCTCAACTCAAATAAAATGAGGAACTTGAACATAAATGTATTTCTAAATCACAATTAGTAAACATAGAAGGTATTTGAAGATCTTGAATGTTAAGGGTTGTTCCTTTTTTTTTTCTTTTTTTTTTTTCTTTTTAAAAGGTTTACTTGAACCGCATATTATATCCTTTGAAACTCTTAAAGTTTACTAATTATACACTATAGAAAAAGTCAGCTATTTTTAGCGAATTTTATGGAGGAATAATAGGCGTAAAAAATATCGACGGATTTGCAACAAAAAATTTTGTTGAAAATTTTAGATGGCTTATGCAGCGGAATTTTTGCCATAAATTTGCGGTGGAAATTGTTGCCGTAAATTCGTCGCAACCTGGCTTTATTTAACTGGCTCGTTTTGCATTCATTTCATTTGCTCTTTCAATGTTATTAAACTTCGCTCCTCTTTCTTTTGTTCCTCTTCAATTCCACAGCCTCATCCCCGTCTGTTCGTTGCTCTTCAAGTTTGCCTCCTTCAGCTCGTTGCTCGAACTCTTCGCCTTCGCCTCTGCATGGTCGATTCGTCACCTTGGCCTCTCTTGGTTTGATCGTTCATTGCCTTCGCCTCCGTTGGGCCGGTTCATCGCTTTCACTTCTCTCGGTTCGATCGTACACGTTCGACCTCTCGGTTCGATTGTTCACATTGACCTGCTTATTGCTCTTCGACTTTGCCTGCTTCACGACGTCTTCGGGGCTTGGCTAATCTTCGACTTCGCCTGATTCGATTCGACGAGGTTTTGTTCACCTTGAAAACCTCTTGTACATCCTTCTTTTATTTAATTCTATAAGAGGAGCTACCTATAAGAATGATATTGTCCATATAAACAAAACAAGTAGATGTATATGCTTAGAAGAATGCCGTAGAATATAGAAAAGCCTAAGGACAATGTAGGAAATAATTAGATACAAGAAAAAGACTAATAATGTTCGATACCATATCTATAAAGTATGCTTAAAAAGATATATGATTTATGTAATCTACAAAAATAATGATAAGGTTAAGGGAAAATGTTGAATAATATAAGACTTGGACAATTTTTTGGCTACAATTTTATGACATTAAAAGGCTAAGTTTTATTTGATGGAGAAGGGCTAAAAATATCCACATTAGATATTTTGGATATTAGGTAACTAATGATGATTATTTTAGGTTAATTGGATGTGAATAAGAAGTTATAATTTTTTTCATTAATTGATCATTATAGGTGGACAAGATGATTTAGAATTTTTCCGCAAGGTGTATAACTCAATTTGTATATTGTTTGAAGTATTTTAATGCTTCAGAAAGATCGTGATGATGTATAAGAATGAGAGATAAGAGGAATAATGATGCTTTATGATCACAATTCTTAGTTGTGGTTGATTTGCAAATTTGTCACAATTTACGGTGGAATTTCCGACAGATAATTGTAACAAAAATATTGTTTTATGGAACTCAAAATCCATTGTAAATCCGCCGCAAAATATTTGCGGGGGATTTTGTTGGACGCAAATGAATTTCCGACGAGCCTTTTGGATTCAGATTAGATTCTGCCACAAATCCATTGGAGACCTTTAGCAACGGATTTTGCTTGTTTTTGCGGTGGATTCGTCCGCTAGAAACATTTGTCTTTCCTTTAGTGATAATTCTATTTTTAATATTATAATACATGCAACAATTTTAATCCAAAGATTTCATAGGACATATTCTCCTAGAATGTAAGCCCTTATGGGAAATTTGAATCTCAAAGTAAAACAAATCTCATATAGTCTTCTTCATACTAGCTAGGAGACATAGATATGGATTCATATTTTATCTTTTGATCCTTTGAATAGTCTTCTCTTATAAGTTTCAAATTAGCATGATGTATTGTTTTACTAAACATTCAAAAGATAAATGCATCATTTGCTTTGATTTTGAGCTTGAAAAGGGTTTGGCTTATCTTTTATGATACTGCATTCATTCCCTCCTAATGTTTCTCAAAAAATATAACCCATGTGTTTAATATTCCTTATCGTTGGAATGATCAAGTCAACTTTTGTTTTTCTCATAATATATATATTTTTTTATATTTCATGCTGCCCATATGTCGTAGGCTATCAACCCACACATTGGATGTCTACCAACATTCACCAATATTCAATGCTCAACACTCACCATCACCCTTTATCAATGCTTATGGAGCCACGAAACTGACGTCTGCTAACCATTATTCGTCGATACCTACAACTAATTAACATCCATCAACATATAACTTTCTAGTGCTCCCTATCACCGGTTGATAACGCCCGTCGCTCATTGGCCCACAACAACGAACAACACTCAACCAATGCCATCTAATCTATACCCGATTGATCTCAGCCAATGCCCAACTTTTGCATTTGTGTCACCCTTCACTAACATTGCCAATTGACGTCTAATGCCTCTCATCATTATTGACATTAAATACGCCGACCACCACATTAGAACATAATATTCAGTAATCAAAATTCTTTTATTGTTCCACCAACATTTCTAATTATTAGAAAGAAAAAAAACATATATTTATAAATTCAAACACTTATTAGTAGATTTGTTTAAGCAAGGCGAGAATGAAAATTTTTTCTTTTCGGGTGTTTCAATTAAAACATTTTTTTACCCATTTGTATAAAATTTTCTCTATTTTTATGTATAAGTGATAAAATTTTGGACAATTTTAGACATAAATCTCAATTATTATAGTCATCAAAGGAGTTGGAATAAGAAAATATTGGATAATATAAAGGGAGATTTACATACATACCACTTAATACTATTATATTTACATATTTAACATCTAAAACCTTAATATTACATAAATACCACCCATAGTTCATTTTCATATCAATATGAGTGGTAGAAATGAAATATATGAGTGGTAGGAAAGAAATATAAATGGTATATTTGATATTAAAATAATACAGGGTAGTATGCATGTAATATTAAAGTTTTAGGTGTTAGATATGTAAATAAGATGTTATAAAGTGGTATGTATGTAAATTTATATATAATGGATTAATAATTTAATATACATACATAATATTATATATATATAATATTGCGTATATATTACAATCCAATTGCGTGAATGAATTAGTGGCGGTGTGTTTTGTATTAAAGCACGCGCTGAAGCTCGGAAATCATCGGCCGTCCAATAATTTCAACGGCTAAGATCGATCAATGCATGATGTAGATCTCTTTCTATAAATAAACCGAGACCCCTTAGAAGTCGTCGACTCCTCGGCTCGAGCCGTCTACGACGCCAAATCTGTGGCAAGAGTTAGTCGTGCGATCGCGGCCGTGGAGAGAGCGAAAGTCGAGGTAACTAACGAGAAATTCGCGGTAGGAAGTTCCTTCGACGCTAGGGTTTTTTGTGGGAGAAGCAGCGCAAGGCAGCCCGTGATCTTGGGATTCAGGTTCTGTTTCTGATTTCGGGGGCATTTATAAGGCGCTATTTCTCGGTTTATTTCGCCCCCTCCGAAATATGGCTCCAGCCTTTCGTTCCTCTCCGGTTTAGGGTTTTAATTTCTGCGGCGAGGCGCAAGTGGAAATCGGATTTGTTTTCGTCCGCAGTGTTGATTCCTTCGTATTGGTTGATAGTTGAAGAAAACGGTTCTTGCTAGGAAGAAAGGTTCGGGTAGGGTTTGTTTGTTGCTTACACTATTCTTATGGTTCCTTCTGTCGGTTAGTGGTTTACATTGAATGCTAATGTTGGATGCGTGGTTGATGGGGGAGCTGGTTAGAAGTTTAGGATTTTCGTGATTATCTGTAAGGGATTTTGAGATTGGCATCTAGATTCTTGCGAGTTACTCAGATCCCGATTAGAAAGCTGGTTAATTTTGTGTCTTGATGCATGTGCTGCAGGGCGCATCTCTACCTATTTTTTGAAGGCTGAAGGCATTTATTTTTTCAGCGTGGGAATATTACAGGAATTATTTTTAAGAAATTTACAGTATTGTTTAGCTTTTGCGGGTTGAAGACTTGTTGTTAGCATTGGAGGAGGTTTATTGTTGCAGTAATCCTGGAGTGGCTGAATTGTGAATAGGGATTTGTATAATATCTTAATGACTCAGACTGTTGCCAAAGAGTGCTCTTGGTCCCGGAGTAAGGTGTCGAAGAAGGATTCTGGAGATCTTTCACTAACATTGATGGAAAAAGCGCATAAGTTTCCTAGAGGGTACACTTCAGGGTTTGTCCCGGACTACAGGCATGCAGTAGAGGCTGTTGGTGAATCTGAAGGATTTACTGGCCTTGGGCAAGTTGGATCCGAAGACCCTTGCACGCCAAAGAGAAGGTGTATAAGCTTGAATGCAGACAGGTGCGATGGTTTCTTCGTTCCCATGCAAGTTATCGCACTGTCAAATATGTCAAGCACTGAACGAAAGGATTTGGAAATAAGGCTTAGGAGGGAGCTTGAGCAGGTTCAAAAATTTCAGAAGAAAATACTTTCAAGCACCGCATTAATGTCAAATGGAGCTTCAGTTTCTTCATCCTGTGACCCACTTGTGAAGAAGCATGATCTTGCGATTCAGAATGCTTCCCAGTTGAAACGTAGTGCAACTGGTAGGTTTGAGTCTACTACTAAGCAAGTGAAGCACTTCTCGAACGTAGTACCAACATCCGTTACTGTATTGATGAAGCAATGTGAAGCACTTCTCAAACGCCTGTTGGGACATCAGTATGCTTGGGTTTTTAATAAACCTGTTGATGTGGTGAAGTTGAATATTCCAGATTATTTCACTGTTATCAAACGACCCATGGATCTTGGGACTATTCAATCCAATTTAGCGTCAGGTTTCTACACCGCTCCTATGGAGTTTGCATCTGATGTGAGGCTTACATTCTCCAATGCAACTACGTACAATCCACCTGGTAATGATGTGCATTTCATGGCTGATGCCATGAGCAAGTTCTTTGAAATGAGATGGAAGCCTATTGAGAAGAAGCTGGTTGCTGCTGATGGTGCTATAAAAAGAGAAACAGTAACTACCAAGCCAGTGCAACAATCTAAGAAGAGGAAAATTCATCAGGAGGGCCATAACACTGTTGTGCTAGATAGTAAGGTACAAATGACAGATGAAGAGAAACTGAGTCTAAGTAGGCGTTTATCTTTGATTCCTGAGCTACCACAACACATCGTTGATTTCCTGAAGCGGCATACTGACAATGCAAATGAGAGTGCAGAGGATGAAATAGAAATTGATTTTGATTCTCTTAGCTCTGACACCTTATTTGAATTGAAGAAACTATTGGATGACTACTCAAAACAAAATCATTCAGAAAATCAAGCAAAAACCGAGCCTTGTGAAGTGGAGGTAGTATTTTTGTAGGGTTGCATTATTTGCATGTTCACATTCATTTTGCATTTGTTACCAGAGTTTTTATATTTCCTTGCAGATTCTGAATGAATCTGGACTCAGCAATTCCTCAATGCATCCTTGCAAAGGTTTGCCCTTTTCTTGAAAATCAAGGCTATGTCTTTTACTGCAGCAATGGAATCTTGAGATCCTTTGTTCTTACCGATATGTTTTCAGGAAATGAACCCGTAGATGAGGATGAGGACGTTGATATTGGTGGTAATGATCCTCCCACGACAAGCTACTTTCCTGTTGACGGAGTTAATAATGCAGCCCCAAGAAGTAACAGGGGTAGTAGTTCAAGTAGTTCCAGCAGCGAATCTGGATCATCTTCCAGTGGTTTGTGCTTTATTTATATCTACTTTCTTTTGCTGATAAGTTCTCTCATTTTTTTTAAGTGGTATTGCTCTAGTGCCTTTTTTCTAACAGTAAGACATTGTAGTTAAACATGCAAGTTTCATCTTTATTCTAATTATTATCTTTTACACTACATTTATACTTTTACCGTATTTATATTAAATTTTTATGTTTCGTGATATTGGCTGAAGGAAGTTGAGTGATGAGTGCAAAACTTCTTTGTTATATAGATTGTTTACCAATACTATTCATTGGCAGCAATGCTGATGTTGATTTCTGAGAAAAGCCATTCACCGTTTAATTAAAGATCTACCATTTAATTATAGAAGTAAAGAAGTATGCCTGAATTTGTTTGTCTGCACTCTTTCCTCTCATGGGTGTGCATGAGTGCATCTATTTGTGCTTGAATGAGTATATTTATATTTCTATTCCTTCCTGTGTGTGGCTATCTGTGTCAAAAATGATTGAAGTTAATTTCATTTGTTCATAAATCGGTGAAAAATCCTACCTTATTCTGCTGAGAACATTAAATAAATTACTCTATAATGTAAACAGTGGTTATGTTGATCTCGTGTGAACATAAACTAGGGATTTTTTTCCTCTTGTTTTTGGTGAATATTTTGCTTGTCTCTTTAAGTGCAGGATTAATTATCTCTTTATTTTGTTTAGGGGAGTATTAAACAAAAACTTGTTATATTGAACATATTGAAAATCTGAGAATAATATGGTTGGGTAAAGCTCATAGATTGATTTGTAGCCTAATTTTAGAGGCATAGATTGAAACTGCTGCTACATGTTTTTTTGGTCTGAAACTCTATCAATATACTTTATTGCAATGCGTTAGAACTCCAGGTTTTGCAGTCATCTGTATGATCATGAATAATAGCAACCATATTTCGTTCAAGTTTTTTCTGATATGAGCATTATTGTCTTGATTTATGGCCAAATTCCATTTATCATTTATTCCATCCATTTGCTTAGACTAATTCAATTGCATGTGAACGAAGTGCATGCTGTTAAATGAAAAAAATTAAGAAATATTATTATGAAAATAAAAAATTAACATGTACCATAGTAGTATTATACTAAAATAATATTATTATTTTTTAAATAAAATTTGAATTAGAATTTATAGGCATATATATTTTATTATTTTTTTACTTATATATATATATATATATATATTACTGTATATGTTTGAATGATGTTTCTGCTACAACATCAATACCAAACCCTTACATTCAAAATACTGAGTGGGCAAAATAATTTAGAAGTTAGGCACAAGACTACTTCACAAAACATGGTACAATATTTCCAAACCCATGTGCACATAATTGTGAACAATTATTTGGAAAGAAACAACTATTAAGAAAAATAAAAATCCAACATCAGCTTCCTATTCTGAACAAAACGGAATTAGAAACGAAGATAAAAAGTGAACATGCTGGCAAGATTATAATAAATTGCACAATATTTCAAAAGGAAATCAGCAAAATGTTCCAACAAACAAAAGAAAATTTCTTTGTCCATCAGGAACATCGGTTTAATCTAAAATTGCAAACCTCCCGTGGCATTTTTTTCTGAATTACATATTCATTATTGCAAATCTCTCTTTCTTGGTGAGGATGTCTTAGAATCACCACACTTACCTTTGGCTCGAAATGATGCTCGTTGTCTGACAAAACCCTTGGTTAAAACCAGTAACAAAACAAATTTAGATTAAATATATGATAAAAAGAAGGATAATAGAAATAATGAATCTGGATAGATAAAAGATGGAGAGGTATGCGAAGGTGAGGATCATCTAAATATAGAGATGATAGGCGGGAAGTGGAGCATAAAAAAATGAAGTTGAAGAGATGCCCGATGTAAAATGGACTTTTGTGGATAGGAGCGAATGTATTTTTGACATTAGAAACCAACAATATCTAGAGATTAAAGATGTATGTAGGCAGCAGTTGGAGGTGAAGGAATTTGAAGGGTTTTAAAAATAGAGAAATGTTATAGCAGGTGTTAAATGAGGTGGAGATGTTATTAAATGGAAGAAGAAGCCGAACTGGGAATTTGAAGGGGTTTTAAAGATAGAGAAAATGAATATTATAGACTAAATGTGAGGCGGAGAGGTTATTAAATAGAAGAAGCCGAATGGGGGAAAAGGAATATGAATAGTTTTTTAGAAATAGAAGACTAGAGATGAGATAAATGGTTGAGATTTTTTTTAATAGAAATGGAAGACTAGGATTTCATATGAGGAGAAGTCACTTTTATAATAGAAATATAGATTTTACGTGTGAGTAGTCTAAAATCTTTGTTTTATCGCATTGCTCTTATGTTAAGTAAAAATAGATATTATCGATGATTTTGATTATTTAGTAATTGCTAACTGTTGCATTTCCCCTAACATTTGGCTTGTTTAAGTGATTTTGTTTCATGTTTAGTCTTCTTATAGGGCTTGCTTCAAGCTCCTGAGATTAAGTTTTAATTTAGATGATTGGATTAACCCTCGTCTGATTTGTGATGATGGGTTGATGAATTCGAGAACTATGCTTGGTGGTGTTGAAAAATGTTCTTAGGAATTAAGTGGCGAGCTATTCTATTAAGTGTCCAGCCAGATTTATGTTTGCGAATGATCTGATGTTTTCCCTTTGTAACTTGGCTCTTTATTTGTTCTGCCCAAATGGCGTGTCATGTCTCCAGTTCGTTAAATGGATTTTATTTCATAGGTAGGCGGGCATGTATGCATATGCTGATTGGTTTGCTAAACCATCTTTTTCCTCGGTAGTAGAGATTATCATCTTTTTGCTGCATTGAGTTGTGATGCGGCCTGGTTGGTTGTACATTTTGGCTGGTGATGTTTATTAAATCATTGTGAAATATGTACGTGAAGGCCAATCTTAACCTTGTAAAAGTTCTATATTGTTTAACTTTTTGTTTCCTGAAAATTTTTATTGAAGTCTTCGTTATATGAGAGAACGTTTGTGATAACTTTAAATTATTCTTAGTCTAACTGAACCTCTATGCAAACTGAAACAAGTTCTAAGTGAGAACTAGGAACTGATACTGAATTTGGCACTCCAAAGGGGAAGAATTAGGTGCATGATGGCAATTTTGAATTTCTTGCAAAATTCTTTTCAACCCAATCCTATTAAGAATGCAAAATATGATCAGTCAAATTAAATGAAGAATCATAAAATGTTGGTGCGTGGTGGTGCACAAGAGAGTAATGCTAATATTGCAGTTTTCAAGCATTGTAAAAATTATTTTGCACCATGTGGTGCAAGCTTGTAAACAAGTAAATCAATCTTACAAATGCAACTAAGTGTTTAATGATGTATGTGCGTGAAATAATATTAATTTTGAGTGTTTAATATTAAGGACACTGAAATTAATCCTTTTAACCACAGACGCGTATGATCTCTTAATTCATCAAAAATCAAGTCACACTAAGTGTTTACACAGTGAAGATGATAATCACATAGATATACAAGGATAAGGATGAGTAGAATAACTAATAATAACTAATAAGCACAAATAAGTATATCTACTAACAGCTACATGTGAAGCACTCAACACATGAATCACCATAAGAATATGCGAATCAATAAATGAATCACCACTAGAAATATTTAGAAAAGAATTCAAGATTTTTTTTAGATGATGAACCCTTGGTTCTTCCTTCTTCTAAGTGTTGTAGACTTTAAACTCTCTAAGCCTTATTCCATGTTGTTTTTCATCTCAATATTGCTGGTATATATAGCACTAGGAATCCTCTAAATAATGCCTTTAATTTCCTACCAAAACTGGGAAAAAATGGCAAAAGAATCTCCAGTGGCTCTCTAATCTTGCTGTTCGTGTCATTTTCGCTGAAAGGTGAAAGTTGTATGTATTTAGCAATTTAATGAATTTATGTGCTAATTATATGATATTGCATCCCAGAATGTATTTGGACAATGTTATAAATTCAATGGAATAATAATTAAGTACAATACGGTTCTGAAGTCATTTGCAGAAATATGATAAATACATGTTGTAAAAATTAGAATTAATCATTGATTGACATATAAAGTTATATTTAGCAAATTTAATGGATTTAGTAGAAAAAGGATCACATAAATTTGCTTAAGGCATTAGATATCTTGTAAATATGAGCTTAAGCAAATTATCACTACTATATGATTAATGAATCAATTCACATAAATATATTATGATAATGAATCAAATAAATAGTAAATGAAGTCAAATTAATAGTCAAAATTCATAGTGAAATGTGATTTTTTTTTTAATAATTAAAATTGAATTTATAATAAATATGGCTAAAATGAAATCCTTATGTGTGTTCATCATCTTTTAAGTTCTTAGTAGAATTTGGCTCAATTAATTTACAATGAATATTGTTTACATTAAACTAAGTAACCTTGCTTGAAGGTGTTGAAGTAACCTTCTTGAGCATGTTTTTAGGTAGCAAGTCCTCCCGAAGCTTGTAACTTCCATCTCATCATGCTTGTTATTAATTGACTTACTTGAAAAAGCATTTTATAGACAATTAAATGGCATTACATCAAATTTTTATCATTACATCATTAACGAGTAGCAATGTTCTAGGAAGACAATATTTAATATTTTGAATACGTAATAGTTCTAAGATTACAAATTATAAACAAGCTTCAACTTTAGAGCATAACATTTGGTTACGTAGAGGTATATTTTTAATCAATTTATTAGAAACCTTTATATTCTTTTTAGAAGTATCCTTATAGATAAACTTATACATTTCTATTAAGAGATTGAAAACTTAGATACCTGCAACTAAGGGTATGTTTGAGACTGTTTTCTTATTGCATTGCTTTTCAAACTGCAACTACAGTTTCATTTTACTATTGCTTTCTTTTGCTTCTTTTCAAAAGTTTGAGGTGAAAAGTTATTTTTTACAATAGTAGTTGTTGATGTGTGATGTCTGGTGGGGCCCTAAGTTGAAGTAGTAGGGTTTCTTTTCAACCTATATATATATATATATATATATATTTCGTTGGAAGAAAGTTTAGACTAGGGGTAACCCTAGCTACAGCCTCAAAAGAATTTTTATGTCAACATCATAGACATGATTGATGTTGGGCAACTCCTTCCCTCAGTCATTTGTTATTATGTCAGTTTCAAGGGAAGTAAGTCCAGATTAGGTTCATTGTTGCAATTGGGAAGCTCCTACTTCACATGATTTTTCTACTTATCTATGACAACCTCATTTGCCACTACTTATCTATGATCATCATAACCAAAATGACCTCTTTAGAAACTTATAAATTAGCCATGCTTTTGCCATTCATTGATGTATCAATTTCGTTGGAAGAAAGTTTAGACTAGGGGTAACCCTAGCTACAGCCTCAAAAGAATTTTTATGTCAACATCATAGACATGATTGATGTTGGGCAACTCCTTCCCTCAGTCATTTGTTATTATGTCAGTTTCAAGGGAAGTAAGTCCAGATTAGGTTCATTGTTGCAATTGGGAAGCTCCTACTTCACATGATTTTTCTACTTATCTATGACAACCTCATTTGCCACTACTTATCTATGATCATTTAGAAACTTATAAATTAGCCATGCTTTTGCTATTCATTGATGTATCAATTTCGTTGGAAGAAAGTTTAGACTAGGGGTAACCCTAGCTACAGCCTCAAAAGAATTTTTATGTCAACATCATAGACATGATTGATGTTGGGCAACTCCTTCCCTCAGTCATTTGTTATTATGTCAGTTTCCAGGGAAGTAAGTCCAGATTAGGTTCATTGTTGCAATTGGGAAGCTCCTACTTCACATGATTTTTCTACTTATCTATGACAACCTCATTTGCCACTACTTATCTATGATCATCATAACCAAAATGACCTCTTTAGAAACTTATAAATTAGCCATGCTTTTGCCATTCATTGATGTATCAATTTCGTTGGAAGAAAGTTTAGACTAGGGGTAACCCTAGCTACAGCCTCAAAAGAATTTTTATGTCAACATCATAGACATGATTGATGTTGGGCAACTCCTTCCCTCAGTCATTTGTTATTATGTCAGTTTCAAGGGAAGTAAGTCCAGATTAGGTTCATTGTTGCAATTGGGAAGCTCCTACTTCACATGATTTTTCTACTTATCTATGACAACCTCATTTGCCACTATTTTTTTAAGTCTTCAATCATATATGTGAAATTTCATAAGAAATTTTTAATGAATTCTAACTCCATATACAACCCCTTATTAAACTCCTACTCCCCAGGTAAAGTCATAGTCAAAACTTTGAAAGGGCTGTAACAACTTAAAAGAATGACTATTTTTATGCTAGATTTGGGAAACATGTAGCATATATTGCATCCCAGTCAAGTTGTAATCAGTTATAGTGGATTCAATTATATCCTTTCGATTATATATTTAATTCATAAAGTAATAATCTAACTATAACTATTTAAGATATGTCAAAAAAATCACGGTGGATCTCTCTCGTTCCTCTTTATAATTTTAATTTGTGGGTTACACCTTAACATGACTACCGAAGGTAGTCTTATTTTCTTGAGGATTTGTCACAACCATCTCTTCATCACAAACTACAACATCTACAACATCTGAAATTAACTCATTAGAAATTCTCCATAATAATAGGAGGTAGACAGGTTCTCTACATCTAAAGTTTAGAATGTGCATGCCTTAGAAGATAGGATACCCTATTAAGTTCACTTTTATTCATGGGGGCAATATTGTCTCACTATCAGCTCAAGGATCTAACTTTAGCAACCTGGAATTTTATCATTACAATAACTTTAGGAGAGGATGGGCATGCGATGAGAGTATACTTACCTAATTGCCCCTACCGTTTTATTTTATTGATTTTATGGAGATCTTGTTCTTTTTATTATTTTGAGATATGCTACTATGTTTTGTTGTTTTTTTTTCAACACCTACGTTATACTTTCTAACTTTTTTATGTCTCTTATTTTTTTTTTTTTTGATATTATGCAGACTCGGACTCAGGTAGTACTTCTCGAAGTCGATCAAATATTAATGCTTCTAGCTCTCCAAATTCGACCAAGGTATCTTGTTCAATTTACAATATTTTTCTTGATATTTCCACTTTTTGAATTCATTATCTGCTCTAATCTTCTCATTCTGATGTTGACTACGTATTCCGCATTTTACTAATTTCGCATATTTCTTTTTCTTCTTTGATTAGGGAAAGGGCCCTCAGATAGCTCCAAGCCCAGGAAAAGGTGGCATTATATTTTTTTTTTGTCTGCTAATCATTAGCGTGCTTAGCATTGCTACCTCTTAAACATCTTAGCTTTTTTACAACTACTTTTAAAGTATTTTCATTATAGTCATCATCTTCATGATAATTGTTCAGCCTTTTTAATATTCTTTGCCATTCATTCTTGATGGGCTTTTCTTCTCATTGTTAACTTTGCCATATAAACTCTGCAACGCCATTGCTCTAAAACATGACAAGTTTGTGTTCCTGTTCTATTATTTCTTCCAGGGCATGTAAGTGCTGTGCAACGTGAACAGGGTGGTACCCGTCTTAAAAATGAATTTGCCAAGTCTACTATTAGTCAAGAGGGTAAGCTCTTTAAAACACTGAGGGGAGAATTGTGAGGCCTCTCATGGTCTTAATATTTGACATACTTAGTATGCTTCTATTCCAAATACTTTAGGGGAGAATGCTCCATCTGAGAGGCAGGTCTCCCCAGACAAGCTCTACCGTGCAGCTTTATTGAGGAGTCGCTTTGCCGATACAATCCTTAAAGCTCGCGAGAAGACCCTTGACCAGGTTGGTTACAGAAACTCGCTGCATTTTCATCACTAAGGCTTCGTTTGGGACGGCTTTCTTTCTGCTTCTTAAGGCAGCTTTCTAGTAAAAAAAATTTAATTTTTGTACTAGGAAACTGCTTTAAAAAGCAATAAAAAAACCGTCCCAAACGAAGCCTAGATTGTCTTTGTATAACCAGAAAGATTTTGAGAGCAGGGTGAAAAGAAGGATCCTGAAAAATTGAGAAGGGAGAGAGAGGAACTCGAGAGGCAACAGCGTGAGGGTATGCATACATTTCATTTATAGTATGAATAGTTTCCTCCTTTCATCTTGTCAAAGATTGTTATTTTCTGTACAGAGAGAGCAAGGCTGCAAGCAGAAGCCAAGGCTGCCGAGGATGCTCGCAGGCGAGCTGAGGAAGAAGCCGCTGCCGAAGCAAAACGGAAGCGAGAACTGGAGAGAGAGGCTGCACGCCAAGCTCTGTTGCAGGTCAGTGCATTATTTTATCCCCCAAGTTCTTCCATTTCAGAAAAAAAAAATTTATGTTCGGATACCGGACTCCGGAGTCCAACAAAAATGCGTCACATCACTCAATACCGAGCAGTATCAAGTGACGTGGCGCATTTTCATTGGACTCTGGACGGAGTTCGGCATCCGCACATAATAATTACTCTCATTTTAGAGGGTCGGTCAATCTTTACTACGCATGTTTAACAGATGGAGAAGACGGTGGAGATCAATGAAGGAAACTTATTTTTGAAAGATCTGGAAATGCTTAGAACTGCTCCTGGGAAACACTTACCTGGCTCCGCTAATGAGGGGATTCCCGATCTCTCCACTGAGGGCATAGATGATTTTAAGCTTGGCGGAAGTAATCCCTTGGAGCAGCTCGGTCTGTACATGAAAGCTGATGACGACGAGGAAGAAGAATGTGACGAGCCAAGTAGTATGCCTGATGTCGAAGAAGGAGAAATTGACTGAATCCAAATCTCTGGATTCGATAGTCATCGGTAGGTCTCATGTATTTACATCAAACAATCCTTTATATAGAAAAAAATTATGCCCATGCAAGAGCATTATTGCAGGTATTTGTCTGGCCTGATCAATTGTGGCTTGGTGATTTCGAAGGAATGGATATTTAATTGCTCTCAGGGATGTTGAATCATATAGGAGACGTGATGGCTTACATTTGAAAGCTCTAAAAAGGTTTTCTGTAGTGTTTTCATGTATTGCCTGCTTTTGTTGGAGTTGTACAAAGACAAATAAAAAACAATTTCAAAGCTTATTCCTTTCATTCTTATTCACTATAACTGGTTTAGCCTCAGCTTACCTACTTACATTTTTGAATTATATATCTAGTTTCTGAAACGCATTAGCAAATGTTTCTTCTGTTCTTATTTTTTTCCCTTTGTCTTGTATGGATCTGCTTTCAAAGGAAAGGCATTTTTGCCATTGCTGCTTGGGATCTTTCTTATAGAAGGTTCGTTGGTTGTTTGAAGTTTCTATGCTGTTAGGTTTCTACATTACTTTTGAACTTAGAAGAAATCTTATGAAATATATTGGAATGTAAAGATTTTATTAATATTATTTTCATATGAAGTGTAGAAAAAACAGGGATCTTTGTTCAAATCATGTTCTCTTTAGAAACAAGTAAATGAGCCCTATATGAAATATCTCATACCTCAATGGCAAAAATACCATGCCTTTGAAGTCTCATATTTATCATATAATTTCATCTCATGTTAAATGGGAGAGTGCTCCGTAGGCATCAAAATGATGGATCTAACTCAACTTGTGCTATTTCAAGGGATGCAAAAACGTCTAACTACATGACCATCTTAGGTTTCATTTGCGGCGGTTTTTTTTTATTGTTTTTTAAAGTAAATTTTTAGTGCAAAAATGTTTACTTTTAAAAAATTGTACTAAAAAATTACATGAAAAAACAGTAAGAAAGTTGTCCCAAACAAATTTTCATTCTCAGTATACTATTACAAGATTGCAATTGGTAAGACGACTAAGGCTTCGTTTGGGATGATTTTTTTGCTATTTTTTAAAATACTTATTAGTATAAAAATTAAAATTTGTGTACTAGAAAGTTGTTTTAAAAAGTGGTAAGATAGTTGTCTCAAAAGAAGCCTAAATTTTGGATTACATATTGATGTTGTTTCTTTTTTAGCTCAATCAAATTTGGGCTGAACACTTTCTAATTATAGATTTTCATTTAAAATATTCAATTCGCCTCCTCTTTTGGCATCCAAAATGATTAAGAATTTGTGAGGGGAGATATAAAATTAAGAAGTTCTACTTTAATGTGTTAATATATGGTTGATTATTTGTTTAGATATAATTGGTGGAATCTCTTAAGGGCATGATTTTAAATTACATAATATTATTAATCTTATATAAGGTTATTGATAAATTTCTTATGAGTATTACATGTAACATTTTAAGGCCATCACATAATTTTTGTAACTGGAGCATTATGATATATAATAATGCTTCACATAAGCTTTTGTTAAAATGTCAAATGTTAAACTTTATATTAGATTTGAGAACCTTGTTCTTCTTGCTAGTCATACACTTGCAAGGAATTTAGAGAAAGTTCTTTCGTGTTGTTGATTTACCTTGACTTCTAAAGCAACTAAGGTTTTGTTTGAGACGATTTTCCTATTGTTCCTTAAAGTAGTATTTTAGTACAAATTTTTTTAATTTTTGTAATAAAAAATTGTTTTAAGAAACAGTAAGAAAGTTGTCTCAAACAAAGCCTAAGTAAACACTACTATATGAACTTGTTGCATGTTAAAACATTTCAATGATAGAGATAAATTATATGTCCTAGCATTACCCGAAAATCTTACACATATAGATAAAAGAGAGGAATAAGAAATGGAAAATTTTTACATGAAAACTAGAGAAGAAAAAAAAATCACGATGCCAAGTCAAGATGAAATGATCCGCTAAGTATGTAAAGATACAAAGATTTTCTATTTCCCTTGATTAGATAATATGTGATAACAAAGTAATGAAGAAGCTTGGTCTCTTATAATTTTAGTGTAGCTTGCTCAAAAAAGAATGGAGGGAGATGATGGCGTGGAGAATGTTAGTTGAGCAACAACATTCAAATAATGATGTGGAAAAATTACATGGTATTTTTGGAGGAATTGTAGAATGACAATCACAAGGTAGTGCACTAGTAGCATCATATTGGGTTTCCTTGATTTGTTGTATATTTTATGATGGAAGGCTTATCATACTGTGATAGTGACCTATATTCTTCATCCTCTAAAAATTAAAGGATTTGAGCTTGATGCTCAGCTGTCAGGTGCATATGATCCTCCAAAGTCAAGATTGGTTACCTTCACTTGGTGTGCTAAAATGGGTTGACAGGTCGGGTTTTTTAAATCTTTAAGCTCTCTGCAAACTCAAGTCATGGCCCCATTTGAAGAATCATGGTTCATTTATAATATTTTCTAAATAATATTTTAATAAATATAATAAAAATTCTATAACACTCCATCAAACGACCCATAATGAACTATTTGATTATAGAATATGCATTCATCATTTAAGTATCTCAAAGAGTTCAATATCTAGTAATATTATGCTCATTGAGTTTATCTCATCGAGACACTTGATTTGATTATAAGCATTACTGTGTTAGATATCATTTGCTCCTTCCATTAATATTCCAAAGTTTCTAATTATACTTCAAGTTCTTTATTTAGACTCATTGGAATTGAATCGAATCACCTTTGGTGTTGTTGGGTTTGCTTTGTTGAGGCATTCAATTTCACCATAAGTTTGGTAAATTCAGAGCTCAAATGGTCTGACTTTATTTTTGAAAATCTTCAACTTATTTGGAATTGAATCGAATCACCTTTGGTGTTGTCGGGTTTGCTTTGTTGAGACATTCAATTTCACCATAAGCTTGTTAAATTCAGAGCTCAAATGGTCTGAGTTTATTTTTGAAAATCTTCAACTTAGGCAATGCATCAAGCTTCATATAGATCATGTGAATTTTCTTGCAATGTTTTAGAGCTCAATGTTACCTGCAAGGTCTGCATAGAAGTGCAAATGGGGTCATTCATAAAGTTTAATGGATTACGTTGGGAGTGAGATCTCATATACCTTGTAATATGCTTTGTTCTAGTTCATGGGTGATATCTTTTAAGAATAATTGAACCTTTTGCAAATCATATTGGAATATTATTTGAACATTATTTTAAAGTTTATATGACGTTTGAACAAGATTCAAAGGTGGCTCTCTATTTTAAAGTTTATATAAGGTTTGAACAAGATTCAAAGGTGGTTCTATTATGGTTCAAAGATGGGTTGAAGATCTTTCAATCATGGTTCAAAGATATTTTGATCATGACTCAAAGATAGCTCAATCATGATTAGAGTAATACAACGTCGTCTTTGATTGCACGGGGAGTGAGATCTCACATATTATTTAATGTACTTTGCTCAAGTTGATTGAAGCCATTTTCGAACCGTGATTGAATCTTATATGAACTATACTCCAATATTTTTCAAACAAAGTTCAAAATGGTATGAAGAGGGTTCAATTATAATTCGAAGATAATTTGGTCATGATTTGAAGATGGTTAATCAAATTTCAAAGATGCATCAATCATGATTTGGAGATAATTTTATCATGGTTCGAAGATGTTTAGATCATGATTCAAAGATGATTCCAAGATAATTCTAATAGGTTCGCACAATTAATGTGATGTCTAACAACATTATGAGTTTACTGTTTAAAGTATGAACAATCAAACATAAATAACTAAATGTATAACATTATTAACATTAACATATGATGAATGGAGAGACTTGCTATGAAATTTTGGCTCATGTTGAAGCTCTAAGCACAAATGCTTTCTGATCATCGGATATAGAAAAAGTGTCAAAAAAATGATGGGTCAAATTTATGATACCTCCATATTGAGTGTTCGGTTCTACCTATTTTGACCCGAATTGAAAGAGGAAAATATTTTAAATTTTATTTTTTGAATCCATTTGAAAGTATTTTGGTATATGAGAAAGGTCTACGTGTGTTTTGGGATGCGTTCAAAGGGTTTGGAATGCATATTGTGAAAATTTGAAATTTCCCTCCAGAGCGCTGCAATGTTGGATATTTGAGCACCACTGTATTGCAGTAACAATTAGGTGCTGAATAGTCTCATTGCAACACTACAGTCTCATATTTTTTAAATTTAAACTAGCACTACAGTGCCAGGCCACTTTATGTACTTAAATATAATATTAAACCAATAATTCTATTCATTTTGCTCGGCATTGGCGGCCAAAGAAAAGAGACCAGTGGGATTTTGAGAGGCAAAAAGGATTTTTGAGCCTCTTAAGGTCATTTTTAGCTATCGTCTCAGTTGTGAAAAAGTTCCGGATAAAGGTAGATCACATTATGTCTATCTTGACTTTTAAAAATATGAATTTCTTTTCAAATTTTTTGATTAAATGTTTGTTTTAGTTGCAAAAAAATGATGATAACTTTGCATTGGAAAAACTTTTCTCGCATAACCTTTTATATGTTATAGAGATCGATATTTTAAATATTTTGAATATTTTTTGAAAATTTTTCACTTGAGGTTTTAGAAATTAGGTTATTTTTATTGAATATAAAATAATCTGGACTTTAAAAAATGCTGTTGTAGTATGATTAAAGTCTTAAAATGATGTTTTACATAATCTTTTCTAACTTGGTTATGCTTTAAAATCATGCATTTTTACTTAGTAGGATTTTTTATTGTCTACCATTATAGAAAAATGTACAATTATGAAATGTACATAATTTTGCTTAAATTGATGCAATGTGATGAAGTACGTGTTTATGCTATTGAATTATCTGATATTTAATAATTTTGATATGAAAAAATGTCTACTAGGGGATATAAGAGGTTAGAATTATTTGAGACTTTGTTTGTAATCAGGAATTTGAATCAAGGTGTCAAAATCTTTTAAGATTTTGTCTAAATGAGGGATAAATTCTATTGGGTGTCATAAAGGGCCAGAATCATATGAGATTCTATCTGGGGCTAGAGAAATTTATGATATGAACAATTCTGTAATATAAATTTCATTTTAATTAAATGTTCAATATTATTATTTGAATCTTTCGATAACTGTTATGCTCTTATTACTTTACTCAACACAGTGATTTATTATATTATATTTAAATATTTTGAAAATATTTAATAAAAGAATAATTTAGAAATTTTGATCATTGTTTGTGGCCTGCTGAGCTATTCTAGCTTACTGAGATTTTGCTTTCTGTTTTTAGGATTTAAGAAAAGGAAGAAGCATATTAATTAGGAATCCAAGATATGATCTTAGTCATTTATCTGTTTAAATTTTTATACAGTCATTGTCAGATTTAGTTATATTTTGCTTTGCTCTCTATTTTATAATTATATAGTGTAGTGCAGATCTTGTATATACATTTTAATTAAATGAAAAAGATTTTGTGAATGAGTTTATTTTCAGTACTCTGGATGTTTTAGTTTCTCTATAGTCTGTCATTTGTTTAAAATATATATTGAAAAATAATATGAAACATTTCTAAAACCAAATCTTGCAATTTGCCTATCACAACTCAACACGATAGAACCTATACTTTGGGCTGTGTTGTGACATAGTATCTCATATGATTGAAAGCCTGTGAAACTATTTAACAAATATTTTGAATATTACTTGTAAAAATAGAAATATTTTGATTTGAAATCCGATTTCAAGCTATATATATATAATAGCCAAGTAGTTTACATATACTTTTCTTAACATAGGTCAAATCTAATGCATCTACTCTCCTAACTGGGTTATGAGAAGACCGATGTTTTATGTGAGTAAACCATCTATGACAACCCCTTCTAATCTTATCTACCATTAGGGTTACACTAACCTTCTCACATATATACTCATTTTGGATTATACCTCTAAGACTGTAACCACACATTCACATGGCATCCTCATGAAAGTTCAAGGGAGTTATTAAACCCTAAACAACTAGTTCCGAGGCTAACCAAGAGGGGAAGGGTGAATTAGATATTTAAAAAAATCTTCTTTCAACAAAAAGAAAAATCCTATTTTTAGAGCCTTTTCAACATCTCAAAAAGAATAATCAATACAACGTAATAAGAAATTCAAAATTTTGCCTAAATTATGATTGGTAGATATTTTTCATGATTATAACCGATCATCCTGGATGATCTAGATCGCCCAATACGATTAATTGGATGAACCGATTGTCCAATATGATATAAATCATACGGTATGATTAGTTCAAAAATTAAATTTTTGCTTTTGACTCAATCTCACTCCTCCTAAGTGTGTGTGTACATAGTCACCAAGGAAACATACACCCTTAAAAAATTTTCTTTCAACAAAAAGAAAATTCATATTTTTAGAGATTTTTCAACATCTCAAAAAGAATAAACAATACAACGTAATAAGAAATTCAAAATCTTGCCTAAATTATGATTGGTAGATTTTTTCCATGATTATAACCAATCGTCCTGAATGATCTTGATCGTCCAATTCGATTAATTTGATGAACTGATTGTCCAATATGATGTAAATTATTTGGTATGATTAGTTCAAAAATTAAATTTTTGCTTTTGACTCAATCTCACTCCCCTAAGTGTGTGTGTACATATTCATCAAGCAAACATACACCCTTATAAGATTTGACACAAGAAATAAAAAATACATCAATGAATATTATAAAAATATTTATAGCATCACATATTCTACTAAATCTTGAGCCTCTAATCTTCATTGGATGGTGTGTGGTATTCCTAAAATATTAGTACACTCACAAACAAATATATATTACAAACACAATTAAACATAAGAATATGAGCAACAATATTTGTTATTATCAAAGATATAAACTTGTAAGCTAGAGTCGTAATAATCTCTCTCTTTCTGATAATGACAAACATTACTGGTTGAATTTGTAAAATTAAAATATTTTTTTCTAATCTCTCCCTCAATAAGATAACTATATTAAAAATAGGGGAAATCAAAAAAGTTTTTTTTTTAAAATTTTTTTAAGATAAAAATAAACAAAAAGCAAAAAAAAAAAAAAAAAAAAAAAAAAAAAAAAAAAAAAAAAAAACCTAAACAATAGATAATATAATGCAAAGATAAGATGAACACATGCAACTTAAATAAAAATACAACTATTCAAATATATTCTCACCCTTTGATATTATCAAAAAGAAAGAAAATGCATGAAAAATAAAATGGAACATGCATAACAAACTTTGATCAGGTGGAGTTGGAGCTGATATTTAAGAAGAATAAATTAATTTTAGAAATTTTTTTGAAATGAGAAAGTTACATTTTGATTTTATTCAAAATCTTAGTAAGAAATTAATTAGCTGCACTAAGATCCAGAAATATTAGAAATTTGAATTTTATCAACCCTAACAATCTAAATAAGAAAATAAATTAGAAAGGAAATGTAATATTTTTAAACTTCATTTTGAAAAAAAAATCTGATACAATAACATTGTAAAACAATTAATCACAATCATGATTTTTAAAATTCAAGTGTATGAAGATATCAAGTTGCAAATGGATTCTTCTAAGATTTAAAGGTTTGAAAGAGAAGGAAGCTTATTTCTTTATGGGTTCATTTTGTGCCTCTTTTAGTTATTTGTCATAATTTGTGCATATTTTGATTTTTAATACACTATGTGTATCTTGTAATTATTTGGCGATCATTGTGTATTTTTTTAGTTTTCTTTTGAGCTCATTTTGTGCCTCTTGTTATTTTTGCGAGCTGGCTTCCTTTCAAAACCTTTGAAAACTCTTAGTTGTGAGATTATCTTCCATATATAAGAGAAGAAAAACTCACTCTCTAATATAAGAAAGAATAAACCATAAAATAGAATTATATTCATATGATAAATACAATAATCTGATTAAGAAATCTTGAAAGTAATTCAATGACTTTGAGCATTATTCATATGAGATAGATAACTGTTGAAAAATAAAATAGATCAATTTTAAAGTCCAACTTTTAATTTGAAATAGATTTTGCTCAAAAAAAAAAAAAAAAAAATACACCACTCAAAGAGTTAAGGAAGAAGGATAAGCATCAATTTTTCTTTCTTAAGCTATTTTAGAGAAGTCAATAATCACTTACAAAAAATATTTAAGTAAAAAGGATGTTTAAATTTTCATTTTAAAATAAATGTGATTTTGAAGAGAAGTGATTGATTCTCTTATGAAAATACGGTTTGAGATGTTATTTGTGTATGATGATCAGAGAGAGTGTTCTTAAAAATATATACTGAAAAAAATAAAAAAAATTACAAACATAAATATCTTACGTACTATAAAACAAAACACTAAAACAACATTAAAAAAAAACATTCACAACAATTAAAAATAAAACACAAAATATACACGCTTGCATTAACTGTAACACAAATAAACTCACAAATAAAATATTATATCTCATTATCTTGCTCATGATTTGATGATTCATAAATTAGGTTTACCGGGAGATCTTTTTCTTTTTTATCATTTATCCTTATTGCATTTTGCTTATTTTTATCATTTTTATTTCCTGGAAGAGTTTTTGAATTAGGGCATTCATTTCTTCATATGTTTGAATTTTCTATACCCAAAGTAAATAATGTTAGAAGAAATCTTAGAATTCTTATCATTTTTATATTTATTCCACTTTTATTGATGCTGATATTTATGCTTCAGTAATTTTTCAAATTCGCTTGTGATTGAGGCTATCTCCTTGCTCTTGTTATCTACTAATCCATTATTATCCATCTCTTCAGGTTTTAACACTATTGTTTCACCTGCATCCAAACATATTTGACCCAAACTTTACTCGTATGTAATGAGTGAGCCAATCAAATTATCAACAAAATATTCATTTAAATTTTTTGATTCACAAATAACAACGACTTTGACATCAAACTTATCAAGTAGACAACATAGAATTTTATTGACTTTTTTAAAATTTGAAAGTTCTTTACCTAAGGCTTATAATGATGTCACTTTTTGAATAAATATAGTATACATATCTAGAATAATCTTATATGATTTCATGCAAAATAGTTCATAATCATACATTAAAATATTCAACCTGAATTGCTTGACTTCACTAGTGCCTTCATATGTAGTGTGTAATTTATCTCATTTTTTTGCCAGTAGTAACATATAATCTTCAGAATTCAAAATATAAAAAAATAATAATTTAAAGATTTAGTATTCAATTAAACATTGATTCATTCTACTTTACTCCATTCAGCAAAAGGAATATTAATTTTAACTCTATCTACAATACATGACGGTACATAATAACTAGTTTGAATCATATGTTACATTAGATAATCAATCCATTGTAAGAAATTAGACACACAAGTTCAAAAAAAAAAATCAAAAGAGATATTTTCTAATAAAGGTGGTCGTTTGATTGAATAGTCTTTCATAATATTATGATTTCCAAAATTAGCAATTGATCATTTTTTCAAAAGTTTTCTAAAAACTTATTTTTAAAATCCTGCTATGATATTACTTGAAGGTACAAGGGGGCTGTTAAACCCTAAAAAACTAGTCTCGATGCTAACCAAGAGGGGGGTGAATTGAATATTTAAAAATCTTCTTTCAACAAAAACAAAAATCTTATTCTTAAAGCTTTTTCAACATCTCAAAAAGAATAATCAATATAATGTAATATCAATCACAAATTTTTAACCAAGTAGTTATATCTAAAAATAAATGCACAAATTAAAATGCAAAAAAAAGAACATATCAGATTTATAGTGGTTCAGTCCAACTTGACCTACGCCAACCCCCTGAAGGCACCCTCCAGGTATTGCACTAAAACCTTTTAGTGTCTCTCCTTTTGCCCCCACAACAAGGCGAAGACGTCCTTACAAAATCTTTTCACCAACCCAGTGTGGAAGAGGATCGAAACTCCTTTCACATGCAGAGAACCTTGACTCCTTTTTCTCCCTCTAAGAGATAATAGTGAACTACGAATCCCTTTCACTTTCCCCGGTGCGACGGAATAGCCAAACTGATGCGGTGCATCTATACTACGGTGCACCTGAGGAGTATTTTATCTACCAGCTTGTTTCTCTTTAGTTGCTGTTAGCACTAGTAAAGCATGTGGCCACTAGTTTTAATACTTTAGTTAGTTATATAGTACACTTTACACTTTTTGCTTGCAACCCCTGTTTTGGGAATACCGAAAGAAGAAGGAGATAGGTATATGAGCAAATTGTAGAGAGGAAGGAGGTAGTTTTTCATCTTGCAATATAGAACTACAGTTCTTGGTATTATTTGTCTTGTAATTTCTTCCTTGCAGGTTTTGATCCTCATCACAAACTCTTTTGACACCAAAGAGATCTTCTTACCAAAACTTCCCTCAAGACAAATCTTGAATCCGGTGATACTAAGGTGCAAGTTTGTCAGAGCAACTGTGTGAAATCCCCTCCACACTCCCTTGAAACCCCCTCCAAGGATATTCTTTTTCTCAAACTCCACTATTTTCTCTCTCCTTTTTAAATTCTTTCTTCAAGTTTTCTAAAAAAGATCGAAGATACAATGGCTGCTAAAGACACTTACCAAGTACCTTGTCAAAGCTTAAATAAAGGGCTTAAAAAATCTTAAAAATTTAATTCAGTCGATAAAGATCATCCAAGACGATCCTGAGATCATTCTGTATGATTAATACAAAATAGCTCTTTCAACCAGTATGATCAGCATTGCCCTGTACGATCAGTTCAAGTGTTTGCACAGATCGTCAAGCAATATTATTCTTAAATCATCCGAGATGATTAATTCAATCAAAATGTTGTTCGTCCAGTACGAAACATGGGACAACCAAAATCATCACTATTGATCGTACAATATGATTTAGATCATATAGTAAAATCACAATATTAAAATTAAGTAGTTTCGATTGACTAATTATAGGATCAATTTATATAAAAAAAAAAAACACGCATGTATATGCTAAATTCTTTGATCATCTTTTATTTGCAGCTTCTGAATGGAAGAGTTCTCCTTTCCGGCGCAAATCCTTGACATCTGGATCCGAACTTCAGCATATTAGATTAGCATCCTTCCTTTCCGGCGAAGTCTCTTCCGGTAACTTAGTTCCAGCGACAAGTCCACTTCTTGCAAGCTTGTCGTCATTGTCACCGCTGGGTCCAACATCCTATAGTTTATCTCTGTGTTGAGCGAATTTAATTGCAGTTCGAACTCCTGCCTCCGCGCGGTAGGAGCTAGGCTTTCGACCGCGAGGCTACGGATCCGGACGCTTATATTTTCATTTCATTTCATTCTCCTCCTACCTAACGGTGCACGGTTGCCCCTAGTTCTTCATGGCTTCCGCTCCACTCCCGGGATCCGGAGCGGTCTTCCGTGGTTACAACTTTGCCAACACGTGGGAACAGGTGATATTTTGTTACAAAACCCTAGCTTTCGCGACGTCCACATTTTCAATTTCTCCAAAATCGCAACTATTTGCGTCTTACATTTCCTCATGCTATGGCTTACCATGGAATGCTGGATCTTGTTGTGGAATGGGAAGCTAATTTTGTTAGGTTATCTGTTTGCAGAATGCCCCTTTGACGGAGGAGCAGAAGGCTGCGGTAACATCGTTGTCCCTTGCTGTTGCTGAGCGCCCCTTTCCGCCTAATTTGGTTAGTGGTGAATTATTGGCTGTCATTTCTTAGAGGAGCGGGGATTAACTAGTTCCTTTGCAGGCCCAAGAGCAGAACTTGGGGAAGGATGGAAGTGCAGTGGTTTCACCTGGTGATGCCGTGAAAGAAGCTGGGATCAATGTGGTTCTGGTCAATACTCATCAGGTGAATTTATTTTAATTTTTAAATTTAACAAGACATCCTGGTTTTTCTTTGTGCTTTCTGCAATTTCAATTCACCTTTTAGTATTCAGTTTCTTTAGCGTATTTGATACACTTTGTAAGTGATTGGAATTTATCTTTTCATGGCATTTTTTGTCCAAAGCTGTGTCTAAAAGCGGATTAAGATTATCAAGTTTATGCCTTAGACTCTTAGCACATGGAAGAATACGCATTATTCACCAAAGAGGAGGTACTTCAGAATGAATGTTGTATTTGCCTTTCCCAAGTGAATTATCTCAATGTACAAGTTTGGTTTGTAGTTTTAGGTATAAAAATAAGATAACCAATCCCTCTAAAAAAGAAGAAAATTTATTCTTATAGCTATACAGGCTAGTTCGTATGAAGTTCTTTATGTTTTGTTTTGAAAGTTACGTACTTGGAAATGAGAAAAGGAGAGAGAGAAAAGATCTAAGATAGAAAGTGAAGACATATAGACTATGATTAAGAGATATTTTGCTGTAAAATTTTAGCATCCCATTATTCAAAAGAAATATAAAGAAACATAAAAACACTATTTTTAGAAATTGTTTAGAAGAGCGGAAGAAAAAAAAATTATGATCCCAAACTGCCTTTAGTTTTTGGTCTTTTACTCATTATACTTTCTAGCTATTTAGACTAATACATAAAACTCCCATTAAACATGTCTGTAATAATTTGTATTTTTCCAAATCATATAGTGGTAGGTTATGATTTTTAATCCTTCATAATTCATTCCTCTATAGTGCTATATTTGTTGTTGTTTATTTGTTCTTTTCTAGTTTTCCTCTTAAAGTCTACTAACCTTTTTAACTTGTTATCATTGATTTTAATTGTGATTTTAATAATGCTTTAACATCAAAGTACTATGTGTTTTGTTTTACTCTTTCAGAGTGGATGTTTTAGATTGATTAAATACCTGCTTTGTTGTTGTGACGACAATGCACATCAACTTTAATCTTCAAGAATAAATGAAATTTAGCATAAAAAGGGAAAAAAAAAAGAGAACCTACAATCACTTTGTTTATTCACATGCAGTTCTACAAGTGGTTCACAGATTTGGAGTCGGCCATGAAGTCAGAGGTCCGTTTTGATACCACCATCCCACTGTCAATTGAAGGGGAATTAAGAGACTTTTGTCATGATATATAATCACGGTACCGACTAATGATTTTAATGACAGACAGAGGAGAAATATCGTCTCTATGTGAACACATTGATGGAACATATTCAGATATGTGATGGAATACTTGAACAGGTTGGTTATGTTCTCTTTTAAAATTTTTCCTTTAATAGTTTTTTGTAATAATACTTGTTTCCATAATCTCTTTACTACTTTATGTGTTTGAGTTACCTAGCCAGAGTAAAATTGACCCCATTTCCAGTAGGAAAGAAAAATTGTCGATATCCTTCTATTGAAAGTCAAACTTGAGTATATTCCAATCCAAATGAAGTAGCATCAATAGCATAAAGTAACAATAGCAGGTGACAATGAGTTATACTAGTGGGATTAGTTACAACGACCAAATATAATTGGTTTGGCTCAAACACAAAACTTCACCAGCTGGACTATCTGCATAACTGTTCAAACGGACCATTTTCTTTCATTTAGTCAATTATGGGTACTTTGGATCAAACACATTAACATCTAAAAGGATGCTCGAATAACCTACAACTTTTTAATATGGTTTTGGATTCTGTAGAGACCTACTGGCTTTAAGTTTGTTCATTGATAGATATAGTCATAATTAAAGCCTAAAATAAACATCTAAAGGATTTGGTTTCTCAAGAAGTATGAGAGTCTCTCGTTTTTTCTTTTTAAGATAATAGTCTCAAGTCTCAACTGAGTCTTTAGTGATTAAATTTTTTTCTATTCAAAGCTCATTCTTTACCAAAGTAACATCTAATTATTTTCTCTTGTAGCCTATCTCCTTGAGATGTCTTTTTAAGATATGGTCCCGAACTTGATTCCCAATTAGACCAGTATGATGCTCATCTGACAGCTGACAACTTATTCTTTTATATATTTTTTTGCTTGAAGCATTCAAAGTGCTTGAGTTTTTCACATCAAAATTTCCTTAGATGAAATATATTTACTGTTTATGCTGGTGTTTGCTATGTTTCTTAAACCTTATGCAGGTGGATGAGACCCTTAATTTATTTAATGAATTACAAACGCTTCAACAATCTGTTGCTACAAAAACAAAGACATTGCATGATGCATGTGATCGGTTGGTATGTGATCCTGCCATTTTGCATGCTTTAATAAGATGTATTTTCTATCTCTTCTCTGATGGTTGCTTCTGCATTCAATAATATATATTTGTATGCTTTAAGAAACTAGTTTGTTAGACATTATAAAGACATTTCTAAAGTTCATTATCTGTATATTTTTCTTTCATTCTTTGTAGATAAAATCTAGTTACAAAATTACCTCTTGAAATATTTTGATTTTGATACTGTAGATTATTTTATCTTATAGTATCCCTTGATCTAGGATTACTAATGTTGGAAAATATGAGATTAAAAATATTGTTATAGGAAATCTTTAATTAGCCTGTTGACCATATATATGTTTCTATGCATGTTTTCATCCTATAATTGAAGATATTTTCTGCTTTATTTCTTGCATATTGGAAATATTTATTTATGACTTGAGTCACCATAAAACCATTAAAATTTTTTAATGGAAAACATATGAGTTTGTTTTCCTCGCTTTTTCACTCTATAGTTTTGAGCCATCTATTAAATCATGTTTATGTGACTATGAAGAAACTATAGGTATTTCTTTCTGATTTCCAAGAAGAATACTTCTCTTTTATGCTTTGCATTTTTATATATGTTCTATAGGTGTCATCCTTCCCTCCAACATGTTTATTCACGAATGATGGCTAACCCTAACATTCTCAACATTGCTTTTGCTTTCTCCTGAATTTGTTTGGTCACTAAGCTTTTGGCTTGTCATATTGTCCTCGTCACTTCCACGGGCATGATTTTTTTTTTTAGTGATAATTATTTTGAGTTCTTCTCTAGAATGCTCTACACTGCAGAATACTTCAAATTTTCACATAAATTCTCATCAAATCTAGCATGAAACTTCATAAAAATGGATTTATCCTCCATCAAAATTTCCAAGGTAATAATTTGCTTATAAAATTTCATTGCATATTTGATACGTCCTACAAAATTGGCTTGGTCATACATGAAGCTCAATGCACACTCGAATTGCAAGCTTCTAAAATTAAATTTAGGCCCCTAATTTCAACAAACTCATAGTCAAATTGATCAACTCGATGAGTCAAACCCAACAAATCCAAAGATGATCCAATGTGAGTCCAAATCTTCCCAGATCAACAGCTTGAAGAATAGTTGAAATTTTAGAATTTAATTGGAGGACCAAATGATCTCCAAATTTGACATGCTTTTAGTCAAATTGAGCGTCTTATTGAAATGAATTCAACAAGCTCAAGATCACTTAATTTGATAACATTAAGGCTAAATGTTGAACGGATGCTTGTAATCAAGGGAATAAATTTGGTCAATGGAGTGTTTTGAATTTTCTCCATATTTATAGGCATACCACTATCATAAATCTATAAATAAGCCATTCCTCTACATGAAAAAGATCTTTGGCTAAAGATTAAAGAGAACTACATGATTGAAGAATCCCGGAGCGTCACTCGAGCACCACCATTATTGGATTTGTACCTGGCTATCATCGTCGGCTCATAGTCCAACCTTTGTTGGAACTTCGTTGTTTGACCATCATCGGGGGAACTTTACCACCCAATCATCCCCATTATACTATCGCCCGACCGTCGCTGCTGGACCTTTGCTTCTTGACTACCATCGTCGACCTATCATCTGACAGTCGCTATTTAACCTTCAACATCTGACTGCTAACGTCAGACCACTGTTTAACTGTAGTTGTTTGACAACCGCCTGAATGCAAAGTTAAAATATTTATTTATTTGTGTGTTGGATCTTGGAGCAAAGTTATGATGTTTTACTCTCTCATTCTACTACCACGAATTTTCTAGCCCCCTTAATGCTGTTTGTGGGAGATAATCTCACTATATTAAGCACCACAAACACCCATTCAATGACTAATAAGAGTAACAATCACTACAATGGAGGCTTCTGCTCCAACACTCATTATTTCGAAAATTAGTCATGTACCAAGGATGTTAGGCCTCTTCCTTTTTTTTTTACTTCGACAAGTGTACATCTAGTCCATCCTTGGAAGATCGCATTTGCAATTTGGAGGAATGCCATAATTAAATCCTTCAACTTCTATTTATCTTTTAACTCGTTTAATTGCATGTGCATGTAGTATGTATTGTTAGAGTTAAAAATGAGAAAATGACCCAAATGGTCTCTCAACTCTTTGTAAGGGACCAAAATAGTCTCCAACTCCTTTGAGGGACAAATTTGGTTCCCCAACTATTTAAAACGAGATTTTTTTTGTCATATCAGTTAATAGTAAAGTTAATGGTTTTAAATATAAGGGTATTATAGTAATTTTTTATTAAACATTTATTAAATATAATTTTCAAGTAAATATAATTTTTTTAGATATATTAAATGTTTTTTTAATAAAAAAAATTAATAATAATTTTATTTTTAATTTAAAAAATTTAGTCATATTTTATAAAATATGATTGGTGAAAATATATGTGATTAAGTTGAAAATAACATATATTTGTATTTTATTTTTCTAAATTAATAAATATCATATTTTATAAAATATGATTAAAAAATTTTAAATTAAAATTAAAATAATAATTATTGTTTATTAATGATAAAAAATTATAATTAATTGAAAATTATATTTAATAAATATTTAATTAGAAATGACTAAAATACCCTAACATTTAATAACATTAACTCCAACATTTGACGTTAGGACAAAACATATTTCATTTTAAAGAGTCGAGGGATCAAATTAGTCTCTCATAAGAGTTAAATACTACTTTTGCTCCCTCAAAAAGAGTTGAGGGACCATTTTGGTCCTTTTCTCATTTAAAAATTAATGAGTGAAAGAAAAAGCAAAAAAAAAAAAAGTTATTGCAATATCACTACATTAAAAATTATATATTTATTTGTCTTTTTTTTTTCAAAAGGGAATTTGAAGTTGAACTATTAGACATTTATACTTTTATTATTTTTGGACTTTACTTTAAATTTTTTTGCATATTACTTTCTATAAGTGTATAATCACTATATTTTTCTTATTTGGAATATAATGAATATGGTTATTTATTCCTTATGAAATTGGAAACTGTTTTTTGAAAGCAATATAGATAGAATATATGATAAAAATTAGTTGTCTTAAATAACCATATATACTAACAATATTATATATTTTTGTCACAATTTATTTTATTTTATCACATAGGAAAAGTCAAATCACCAAAAATTATTGACATTCGTATGCCTTACTGTTCCAAAAGAATCTCATGGGTGTACATAAGGACCAAAGAGATTTTTGGGTACAATAAAAATCTAAATAAGGTGCCATGATAAATTTATAAAAGGGTCACAATATAAAATTGGGATTAACTATTGATATTCTTTGAATTCTTTGTATATTTCATTCATGCATATAACTTTATTCGTAGAATTATAATTTTAAAATTCTAATGTACAAGCAATTGAGTTATTTTTTAAAAAATTGAAAGATTAGGATTTTATGTCAAAGAATCGTAAGTCATTTTTATAACACCAAGAATTCTTTATCCCAATACGTGGGGTTAGGTACATGAATCCATTTTCTCTATTGTGTCCTATTCAAAGTCAAATTCTTATTTAAACCTAATTAAAAATTAATAATTTTTAATAGTTTCTAACCAAATCTTTTTAAGTCTACCTCTACCTTTCTTAACACTGGCCGGATTTAATACATTTACTCTCCAAACAAGATCATCGGAAGACTGACATTTATGTGCCAAACCATCTAAGATGACTCTCTCTAATCTTATTTGCGGCTGGAGCTACTTCAACCTTTTAAACACATATACTCATTCAACATTCTATCTCTTAGTGTAAAGCCACTTATCTACCCGAAGATTCTCATCTCTGCAACGTTGTTATATATAAGAAAAAAATATATTTACTAAATTAAACTGATTTTTTCCATGCCAGTTTCTTTTTGAGTTTTTTATTGTTAAACTATAAAAGAGATGAAGTTTTAGTCCATATTGTTGCAATAATATCCATAATTTATGAAACCCTTGACTATAAATATTTTTTCAGAATGATAAACCTTAGTTAGACGATTTTATCATGGTCTTTATTTTTAGAAATGTCTAATAAATATAACAGCTCATTGAAATGTTTGCTCAGTTTGATTATTTCGATTTCTACTTTGACTTTTATTTACTTAATTGCAGCTTCTGGAAAAGCAACGCTTGATAGATTTTGCTGAAGCTCTTCGGAGTAAGCTGAACTATTTTGATGAATTGGAGAACGTAAGTTTCAGTTGCTATTTCCCATATAACATCGTATTTATATCCTCAAACATTCCAATTTAACCATATATTGATGGATTTCTTTCCAAATGAAAACCCTGACTGGTAACTTCCAAAAATTTTGTAGTCTTGTGGTAATTCCCTATTATTCTAGAGATACAAATTGCAAAGCATAGGATATAAATCAAACATATAAGTTACTTACAACGTTATTTTGAAGAAAAACTTGTAAAGTAACGGTCGATTTCCAATGATAAGCAGTGAAACTAGAACTCTTCAGTATTACGATCATCATTTTCTTTTTGCTATTGTTGCTTCTTAGGTTTTGCATTCTTGTTGCAATGGTGCATTGGCTTAAAGGATCTAAACTAAGCTTAGGCTTGGAAATTAGAATGCTGATTTTTTACTGATCATACATGTATTTGCTTTTTTGTCACATGGCTTGATTATTTAAATATGGTACACTACTTGGAGCCTTATTAGAAACATTATATTATTCCTGGTTTAAAAATTTTCAAATGCATGAGTAGGCTAACTCTAATTCATGCCTGCTCTTTTGTTATTTAATTTTCTGAATGCAAGCTGTCAACATGATAATTTGTACTGTTCAATTGAATCTAGTTTGCAGATCTTTCCTTTTCCATAATTGTTTTTAATGAAGTAGAATTACATTTTTAGGCAAACGATTTTCTGCTAGATTTGTTCAAATATCTATAAATACAGCTCTGTTCTTTTATTAGCTTTTATTAGTGGCTAGGTTATCTTAGTACTGAATTTCCATACTGCCTGGCTAGCATTTAGGGGCAAATTCCTGAAAAAATGAATCGGTTTCTATAATAGAACAACTGAGAACTGGTAAATGCTTAAAACAACAGGTGATTTTCTCATGATCTTTCCTTGTTTTTTACTGCTCTAGAGTTGTATTTTAGTAGAGGTCTTTTACTTTTTTAAACAGGATTTGTTTTGATTAACTCATTCTTTATCTAACGAAGGTCCTGATTTGTTTTGTGCAAAGTTTTTGTTCTCCAAAAGGACTTGGAGATTTATCTCGCTGATTAAAGGGATCTTTAAAGGAAATTCTTATTTCCATCATTAAATGAATTTCTTGTTTCGCTATGATTTATTGAAAAATTTCTTGATGACACTAGGCGTTCTCCATATCTAATGTAAAGGTTGTTGAACGATTTCAAATTATTCTTGGTGCATCAAGTTAGTTATTTTGGGAGAGGTAAAAGATTGAAAGACAAAGACTAGGCAAGAAATTAAACAGTACGCACAGCTGAACAGTTCTCCGCCCTTCATTCTAATACTGGATTCTTTTTAAATGTTATCTTGTTGATGGTGAGCTTTTCCCCAAGATTTCAAATTGAAAAGAATTCAGTTGAACCTTTTAGGAAACTCAAATTTGTAAAACCCTGATAAATATAAGGATCTTAAAGCAAAATTCCTCACCATGTATCTTAATTGATTTTTGATGAATATTTTGTCCTGATTTATCTATTTTCTATTAAACTTTTTCTCATTCATTTTTAATTTTCCACATATTGCAGGCTTCTTCCAATTTCTATTCACCAAACTTGAGTATTGGGAATGGGCAGTTTCTTCCTTTGCTGAAACGCCTTGATGACTGCATATCGTACGTAATCCCTTATTATGTTTGAAACTCGTCCCTTGGAAGTTACAACTTTGATTGAGTCACTGATTTTATGAGCTTAGGTATGTTGAAAGCAATCCACAATATGCAGAATCGGCAGTGTACCTAGTGAAGTTTCGACAGCTTCAGGTACTTTATTGTTTGATTTTAAGCCTACTAATGTTGATTGTTTAATATCCATGTAATGTATATGAATTCCTGGGAAAATGTTTCTCTTTCAATAAGAAGTTAGAAGAAAATTCAATTTTGAAATGTGGATCACTATCCAGTATACTGTTATGATGTGGAACGAACATGCGAATGAAGAAGAATTGCCTTTGAGAAATTAATAAGAGCGATGGAATTTATCTTGCTAATAATTAACTCGTTGCTTGCTCAAGATTGAGTTAAGAATTTGAGGTTGAGAGATTTAGCAACGGCAATAGATCACATGTAGAGATTACGGTAACTTGCAAAATAACTACTAAATATTTTAAGTAATGCAAATAGCTAAGAATAACAAAGCCCCAAATTTAAGATCTAGATCATTCACCTTGAGGTCCGTCACTTGTTTTGAAAGTGGTGGCTAGCAGAGGAGAATCGTAAGTAGGCTTAGCGATGCTACTAGTAGACAAGTGATCTTGAGAGGACTCGTCGCCGGGAAAGAAGCCGGATGTGGAGGAGCGGGTGGGTGGCCGTCAATGATCCACTCGGAGTCAGGACGTTGTTTGTCGATGACGATTATGAGAGTCGGTAGGATCCGATCCAAGTAGGCTCCAACGGTATCGTCGTCGGAATCAAATCCTGCGTCGAAGAACGGCGATCGTTGGATATCGAGGTTGCCGTGAGCGTCGAACACAAGTCCCCATTCAAATTCGGGGTCCGCCATGCATTCTTGCCTAGGGTTGAAGGAGTCCCTGAGAGGAAAAAGGAGGTGACCGGTCTTGGGGTGGTGAAGGGAGAAGGAAAAGAGATGTTATTTAGTGGGAGGGAAGAAAGCTGGAATCTGATTTCAGTTTTAATTTAGAGGAAATAGGGAAGCTTTGTTTTCAAATCTCAGATTTGAAATCTGAAATAAAAAATTGAAATCCCGTGATAGATGGGGAGGTATTTAGGAGACATTTAATTATTGATTAAGTGTGGATTGGAGAGAGAAAAGAGGAGGAGGTGGCCGGCCCCATGGAGAGAGGAGAGCAATCAAAATAGTGACGTGGCCTCTCTTGATAAGCTTCCGGAATTAACAAATCTGAGACTTGATTCTCAGATTCATTACACAGGAAAATTTCCTAAATGGCTTTAGCTTCTAGCCGTTGGGAATTTCACGTTAAATGAAAAGAAATAAAAACAGGCCAAATTTCCTAATAGAAGGAGATGCATAATAGGAAAGAAATTAAAGCCTTGGCATGGGATTTCAAATTTTGAAAACAGGTGGGCGGATTGGATTGGCCGGTGTGGATCTGGCCGGCGGGTGGCCGGCCGGTGGTGGCTGTTTTTCTGACCGGCGAAATAGGAAGGGAGGTGCAAGGTGGCCGGCGGCTTAGGGTTGCTTGGAGCAAATGGCGGCAAGGACAAGGAGGAAAAGAGATGGAAGCTTCTGAAGATTTGACGACTACTAATTTACTAACCTCAAATGTCTTCTCGTTGAATTTCCACAAGATTAGTTAGCACTCAGCTCCTCGGATAGCCATGGATGGTTGGATGTCCGCATCACACTAAGAGATCGAGGAGGGTGAAGAACTCACCAAGAGATCTTCTTGAACTCACAAAGAGAACACATAATGGTAAATTTTCATTTCATCAAAAGCTAAACTATTACATGAGAAAATGGCCATATAAATAGGCCTCAAAATGACAACGAAAGTAAAGTACTAAAATGCCCCTTGGGCTACAATAACTATCAAATACCCATAAGGGCAAAAACGGAAAAACATGAAATAAAAATAGATTACTACATAAAATGATGAAAATATAGATCATGATCGTGGCCGTCGATCTCCGGCATCTCCTGGAGGTACATGTGTCAAAATCGCTGCTGATGTCCCCATCATGTTAACTCTTCTTTTTAAAGATTTTCATGATTAGGAACCTATAGATAATTAGTATGGCTCTTGCACAAAGATTGGCTCTCATAATTTAGAAATGGTTTGTAATTGAACATGACATCCTTGCATTGTTAGATGAAATTAATCTCAATGGATTAAAAAAAAGTAGATTAAATGTAAACATGGATAGACACAAATGAATAGATAATGAGGTTTCACATAGTTGTAGAAGGCCAATAATGTTAAATTTATTTTTTAAGAATTGAGATAATCCATTATACTTAAGACTTGTTTTTATTGTTTGTATCACTGAGGGAAGGAGTTATTAATAGGCTAATAATGTCCCTTAGGGTGGGACGGATAAAGTTGTATAAGGCTAATAATGTTCCCAAAAAATTGGTGTGTCTAATAATGTTGCGTATGTTTTTTAGGAGGGATTAGTAAATAGCCCTCCATGTAAGCTTCAAGTGCATCGGGCTCCTCTCTACTGTTTATTCAAATTTTTGGAGGAGGGAGGGTTTGATAATAGCAAATCTTTTCTTTAAATGCCAATAATGGTTCCATGCTGTGAACACTTATGTGTGTATATGGTATGTTCTTCGCCAAACTAAAAATCACCTCTTCTTAAGGTTTTGTTTAATGGGATTGTTACTAGTTAGCTTTTCTATCCATCCAACAGGCGACACAAACCTCTCATAGTAAAATTCCCAGCACGCACCACCTGCTATATGAAGTAGAGTGCCCTGTTTAATTGTTGAAACTTTGCAGCAGAGAATATTCTGGTCTTCTTGATGTTTTCCTCTCATGCATCATTAATGTTATTTCCATTTAAAATTGACGCTTGTGTCATCTTGTGTGTTATCAGCTTGCCTAGCAGGTTAATGTGCATCCATTGTCTCTGCATTGAGGTTTTATGTTTCTTGTTCTTGCTATATCCAAATAATGGATATTTTTATATAGGTCGGACTATGATGCTAGACTAACTGCTTTTTTATTTTTTATTTTTGCACTCTAGTCCCGTGCATTAGGTATGATAAGATCCCATGTACTTTCAATTCTCAAAAGTGCTGATGCCCAGGTGATGTTACAAAAGTGCTGATCCCATGTCTAGTCTTGTAATGTTGGCCTGGAGTCCATGTTTATTATTATCCTTTGTTGTTTATGCAGGTTCAAGCTGCTATTCGAGGTAGTGGTTCTAATAAAGCATCTGTAGCAGAAGGAGTTGAAGAATCTGTTATTTATGTACGTTTTAAAGCAGCAGCTAGTGAGGTACTGGTTCACCTTTTGCTCTTTCCTTCGCCAGTTTGTTAAAGCCAAGGTGTGATGGTGGTTAAACCAATTCATTTTTTTTTTTGCGTGGATTTTAACTATTAAGTAACTTGATGAAAGTTTTCAGTATGGAAAGAGTGGAATCTACGTTATAAAGGCATGAAATTCTCTGTTTACTCGTCTTGCTGACTTGTTTGTGTATACTTGCAGCTCAAACCTATTTTAGAGGAAATCGAAAGTAGGTCTTCAAGGAAGGAATATGCTCATATTTTAACAGATTGCCACAAAATGTATTGCGAACAGAGACTATCCTTGGTGGGTTGATGTAAATTGCCACTATTTCACTCTTTTACTGGTCATTGACTGCCATCTTTATAGTTCACCTATGATGCTTTATAGCAAATAATGACAATTTTATTTAGGTAAAAAGTATAGTGCATCAGAGGATATCGGAATTTGCTAAGAAGGAGGCCTTGCCCTCATTGACTAGATCTGGATGTGCATATCTAATGCAGGTAAGTTATAATTATTTTATTTGATGTGAACCCATATTATTTCAAACTTGTCATGTAATAATGGTGCATGTTTGTCACTCACATGATTTATGGAGGTCATAGTTATAAAATCAATTTATGATACTTTAGCCAATTGATATGTTAAGGGGAGATGGAAAACAAAGTTTTGCCAGAAAATACTTTCTTCTATTGTTGCCCAGTAGCATCAATGATTGATAAGAGACAGCGGCACAAAATGGTACATGATAGGCTTGGTATATGATCAAATGCCTATCCACTATCACTGATACTTGATAACAATGAGATATGTGTCTAAATGCTTGTCATTAGTTCGTATGTATTTGTGTTTCTATTGGTATCCATGAGATGTGCCAATTTGGGTAGTAACTTGGTGTTTGCCAACATATATTGGGATTTGTGTTTTACTCAAGTAGAACATCATGTGGTAATATTAAGAAAGCATGGCCTAGTGATTGGCCACAAGCGTGTACTACTAACAGTTTGGTGCTTTTCTACACAGTTTAGCCGAAGTGGCATTATAATATCATTTGTGTCAAAGGTAGCAAAGGAGTTTCTCTTTCAAGACTACTCACACAAAGCAAGCGAAACCGAAAAGTCCTAAAATTTATAATTAGGTTGTGTAATTAAAAAAAATCGAAGTAAAATAAGGCGGCGCCTTGGGGTGTATGCCTCGAATGCCTTTTGTAAACGATGATGGTTACAATTAGTTCAATGATCTATTAAATACATCAGTGGATTTACAATTGCAACATGTATTTGATTGTATTGAATCCAAATTTGCACATAGGTTAAAATTTATTCATGACTTGCGCCTATTCTTGAGCAAGAGTTGTAACTTGATTTTGAAGTTGAAATTGAAATCAATTATAAAGAGATTAAACCTATAGTTATCTATGAACCTAAATTAGAACTTTAATCTGATCTTGATTGTAGGTTTGGACTGAATAGAACTTGTGTTTATTCTTACGTGTTCCCATAAAAACTGCTAAATATGTTTTTGAGCTTCTTTGTGAGATTAAATCTACTCCTAATGTGAATCTGAATATATTGTACTTGTTGTAATTGGAGAGTTGAAGGATAATGGGTTGGAGAGAATGCTAAGAAGATTGATAGTTTAGGATTTAAACTTTGGTATTCTGGTAGAAGTCGTATCAGAAATAGTATATGTGTGATTTTAGATAAGAATTTGAAGCATAATACTATAAAAATTGATAGAATTGGAGATAAAAATTATTGTTTTGAAGATTATTAATATTATAAGTGCTTATGCTTCTCAAGTAGGTTTGAATATGTGTTTAAAATTAAAATTTTGGAATAACTTAGAAGAATTAATTCAAAAGATTTCTCTTGAAGAAATAATTTTTATTGGAGGAGATTTAAATGGACATGTTGCTTCTCACGCTCGCCGGGGCCCATGCGAGTTTCATGATTGCACTCATCATCCCTTGTGTACCTATGTGTATAAAAACTACGATGTATGTGCGGGGGCATTTTGGACATTTGACGGGTCTTCTATGACAGCTCGTAGAAGTTTTCATCTGTTATAGCCTCCTTATACTTCGCCGTAAACAATATGATGAATGTATGAGTGTATGCCTATATTTGCAAAGAATCCATCACTTCTACATCATTTCTATCAATGTTACTTGTGAGTGAATTGCCAGTTCCATTTGTATTGATTTCAAGCATGCCATAACATTCAATATGTACTGCTTGTTAGTTGGACCATTGCATGCATTTTCAGTATTCTGTGAGCAAGTTGCTTTGAACGTAGATCTCCTAGCATCATCTTCGTTGTAGATGACATTTTTGCATATTATAGCTGATTTATAGACACTTTTATTTGCTACATACCATATGGTGTTCGCTTGCAATGGATCGATGTATCTACTCAATATTGAAGGACGATTGATTGTAATAATGTTGTAGCATTCGTTGCCTTATGTTACGACAGCTTATAGATGACAAGTATCATGATAAATCCACCATCCTTGTTAGCAGGTGTTAGTGTTCATCATATGCTACAATGTATGTATTATCCTCTTCCACTACAGGAAATTCAGGTAGTACCGGCGGTTTGGAAATACAACGGCGGCTTTTCGGCGGTTGTCGAGCCGCCGGTAAAAACGACGTCGGTAACCGTTGCCGGCGGTGTTTTACTGGAGGTTTATTTCCCCGACGGCTTTCCGGCGGACAAAGCCGCCGATTATCGACGGAATTATTGCCAGCGATGTTCCGGCCGTCAAACCGCCGGCAAAATCTACCGCCGGTTAGCCGCCGAGTCGTGCCGACGTAATTGCCGGCGGTTGTAGCGGACGACATCTCGACGAATAACAGCCGGCAACCGCCGAGTCGTGCCGACGGCATTGCCAGCGGTCATAGCCGCCAGCGTGTCGCTGAACAACCGCCGGCCAGCTCCGGTAATCCGCCGGTATTATACCGGCAGTTAAAATAGATTTCCAGCGGCGTCAATCAGCCGTCCGATATCGTGATTTCCGGTCGCCAAACCGCGGTTTGCAAATATCTAGTGACAACATATAATCACCAAAAAGCATATAAAAAAAGCTCACCTCGGAGGCGGCGTCGCGCACGGGATCCGGCCGGTCTGTTCGTCGGCGGCCTTGCAGTTGGAGTTCGAGGGCCGGCGGTGTGGGGTCGGCGGCCAGAGACAGGTCGTCAGCGGTTGTTGTCAAGCCGCTCGGTCGCGCGAGAGGTGGGCGGAGGCGACGAGGGAGCAAAGGCCGAAGAGAGAGAACGAAGAAGATGAAATGAAATGGGAGGCTCGGGCTGTTTCATTTTAGGGCTTTTATTGGCGGCTTTCCGGTGGCTCAAGCCGCCGGTATTGAAATGACTTAACACCGGCGGTTTTAGCCGTCGGTATACCGCCGGTCATATTTAAATCCGGCGGTTAACCCGGCGGTGTTATGACCGTCGGTAATTCTGGCGGCCTATGCTTGAATAATCGCCGGGTAGGCTACTGGTATTAACCGGCGGCGAAACTGCCGGCTATACCACCGTTATTACCGGAGGCTACACAAACGCCGGTCTAGGCCGTCGGTAATAGCAGAATTTCCTGTAGTGTTCTTTGCACATTACTCATCGTATTCACCGATAACTCCCTTCATTAGTGCTCTTACCTGGACGTAGAAAATATTGCTACATCTTACATGACTGTTGTATTGACCGTATTAAATTCAGCTTTGTTATTCATAAGGTAATGTTACACATTCATGATTACCCTTATCAATTTCATTGCTTGCAAGCTCGGGTACATTTGATTGTTGCATATAAATGAGCCTTGTTGAATTCTACAAGTCTTCCACTGTTATATGAGGATGACTCAAATCTTGTTATGAGTTTGCTTGACAACTTTTACATTCTGATTGCAGTGACAATTCCCTTAATGTCCACTAAAGAAATTTTATATTGTTAACCATGAACATGTTGTTATATGTCCATTTGTTCCTTGTTGATGATTGCTTGCAAGTTCCTCTTGAAGCTTTGGTTATTACAAGCATCATATCCATTCATCGGTGTTTATTTGAAAGCCCTGAGATTTGATTCGCCATGAGTTTTTACTTGCTTGCATATAGACTCCATTTGCAACTTCTTTGTCTTCAAAGATAGTTTATGATGAGTTTGATATCATTATTCATTTGTATTTCAATTGAAATAGTCATTTTATAGCCTTCATTAGGAATTTGGTACAATGATTCAGACTAAACTCTTTACTGATTGCCCATCTTTATATTTTGTCCAAGTTCAAAGTCATGTCCACTTAATGTATAAATCAAGTTCAAATTTGAGTCCAAGTTTTTGTAGTCAAGTTTTAATTCAAGTTTTCATTTAGTTCAGTCGATGTTCCAACCAAATTCAGTTCCAATTCATGTCCTTGCTTGAGTTTAAGTAGCAAGCTCAAGTTGTATGTCCCCTGTAGTCCTTTGTTGCAAGTCCAAGTTCGTATTCAATATCATTTTACTTAGGTTCAAATATTTTATAGTTCATTTTGTGTCCAAATGCAAAGCCAAATAGTCTCGTGTTCACCTAAAATTTCGGCAGCCTCCCGACATCTCCCCTTTTTAGGGGAAAAACCAAGAGACCTTCCCCTCGTTGCTACTTGAGCGCTTCAAGTAGGTGTCAAATGACACCGCGACCGCAAATTCTTCAATCCCCGCCCGCTACATGAGCGTTTAAGGGTCTTCATGTACTTGTTTCAAAGACGACAGTTTTCTTTCCCCTCTCTACACTACGTGAGCGTTTGGAGGTACGTAATTTTTGTCCCTGTTACGCTACTTGAGCACTCCAAGGCTTACCCGCCTCGTCGCTAGTGTCACACCGGTTTCCCTTCCTACTACGCTACGTGAGCGCGTAGGGGGTTTGCCGGCTCGTCGCTAGCGTCGAGAGTGAGATTTTTTAAGTTAGAAATTATACCTTTGCAACCGATGGCGGGGATGGTGGTGTAAATGCACAAAAATATTTCTCTATTTTTTTGTATTTCTCATGACATGAATTCCTTAAAAATTTGTGTTTGGACATGGTGGTAGAGAGGTAGATGATTTTAACAGCATCCAAGGTGGCCATGGGTTTGGAACAACAAATAAAGGTGGTAAGACTATATTAAATTTTTCTTTAGCTTATGATTTCTTAATAGCTAATATCTTATTTAAGAAAAAAGATGAGCATCTTATCACTTGTAAAAATGGATGTAGTAAAACGCAAATTGATTATTTTCTTATAAGAAAATTAGATCGTTTAGATTGCAAAGATTGAAAAGTTATTCCGAGTGAAAATTTATGTTCCCAATATTGATTATTAGTTTTGGACTTTAAGATAAAGGGGCAAAAAATAAAAAATAAAGTAAAACGATTTTTTAGGATTAGATGAGGGAATTTAAATAATATTAACTAAAGTATTTTTGAGAGTAAAATTTTAGATCTTAAGATTCTGTCTGTGCATGAGGATGTCCATATTATATGGGAAAAAGTGACTTGTGATATTAAGAATATTACAAAAGATGTGCTTGGAGTTTCGAAGGGAAAAGCTCATAATAGTGAAATACTTTGTGGTGGAATCCAAATGTACAAGAAAAAATTAAAAATAAGAAGAATATTTGTTATAAAAATTGGTTTATATATAAAAATTCTGATAATTGGAAAAACTATAAAGAGGCTCGTAAGGAACCTAAGAAAGCTATTTGCGATGCAAAGAGCTTAGTTTTTAATGATTTATATAATAGATTAGATACTAAAAAGGGAGAAAGATATATGTATAAGCTAGTCAAACAGAGAGATAGGAGTAGTAAGGATTTAGTTCAAGTGAAGTGTATTAAGGATGAAAATCAAAAAGTACTATTCTTAGAATATGATATTCAACAAAGATGGATGAGATATTTTGCTAAACCTTTTAATGAAGAATGTGAAAATACGATTGACTTTAGTGACTTTATCACCCTAAATGAAAATAAAGATTTTATTTTTATCGACATATAAGTAAAATCGAAATTAGAGTGGCTTCAAAGAAAATGAAGTGTGAAAAAGCTGTTGGACCTAATGATATTCCAATAGAGATGTGGACATGCTTAGGAGATGAAGGAATTTCTTGGCTTACTAAACTTTTTAATACTGTTTTGAAGGCTAAAAAGATACAAGATCAGTGGAGAATGAGTGTGTTAATTTCTATTTTTAAGAATAAAGGTGATGCACAGGAGTGTGTGAATTATAGAGGAATTAAGTTAATCTGTCATACTTTAAAACTATGGGAGCAAGTTATGGAGCGTATGTTGCGATGTGATACTAATGTTTCTCAAAATCAATTTGAATTCATGCTGAGTAGGTCTACTATGGAAGCCATACATTTATTGAGAGGTATGATAGAAAAATATAGAGAGAATAAGGAGGATTTACATATGATATTTATTGATTTAGAGAAAGCATATGAAAAAGTTCCAGGAGAAGTGCTATGGAGAGTTCTTGAAAAGAAAGGAGTTAATAATGCTTATATTCAAATCATTAAAGATATGTATGCAGGAGCTATTACTTGTGAAAACACAAGGTGGTTTGACCAAGTATTTTCCTATTTCAGTTGGATTACATCAAGGATCAACCTTAAGTTCATATCTTTTTGCATTAGTCATGGATGTTCTCACTAGACATTTGCAAGAGGATGTACCTTGGTGTATGCTTTATGCTGATGATATTCTTCTTGTTGATAAGACTAGAGAGGGAGTTAAAGGTAAACTTGAATTATGGAGGTCAACTTTAGAGTCTAAATGTTTTCTCTTGAGTAGATCTAAAACTGAATATATGGAGTGTAATTTTAGTAGCAGTAGACCTAGTGAGGGGATTGTGACTTTGGGTGATCAAGTCATTAATGAGTTTACTCATTTTAGATATCTTGGATTTATTGTTCAGGGTGATGGTGAAATTGATGGGGATATTATTAGCAAAATTCAAGTTGGACGGTTGAAGTGGAGGAATGCATCGGGCTTATTATGCGATAGAAAAGTCCCCTTCAAACTTAAGGGAAAATTCTATAAGATGGTGGTGAGACCTGCAATGCTTTGTGGTGTCGAATGTTGGCCATTAAAAGAGAAGCATAATACTAAGTTAAGTGTTGTAGAGATGAGGATGCTTAGGTGGATGAGTGGCTTGACCCTTAGAGATAGGATACAAAATGAGCATATACGTTGTGAAAAAATATTTTATTTTTAAATATTTAAATTAAAAAATACTTTTTATTTCTCACGTGATTTGCTTTATTTATATTTAAATGGATTTCTTTGAGCCAAATCAGTATAGTTTAACATTATACCGCCCCGAAGGACAGATTAATGTTTTACTATCGATTTGAAATGAAGAAATCTATAATTTATTTCTCTAATCAGAAATAGTATAGGGAAGATATAAATCATCCTGAGGGATGATGAATATCTTCTCCTATCTATCTAATTAGAAAAATAAATTACATATTTATCTCCATAATCAAATATAAAGGATATTTGATTCGCCTGTAAGAGCAAATCAGACATCCACCTATCCTTTGATTATGAAATTAAATTTTAAATATAGATAAAGCGATATCTGCGTTCACAGATTTTCCCCCTACTATAGAAAGGAACTAAGGTATGGTTTATTTTAATATGGGATCTAGACTCCCTATAGGGGCAAGCCCCTATAGTTAATTACATCTTCTAAGAGAATACTCTCGATTAAAGTGAAGGCTAAAGAATTTTAAAAGAAACATGTAAATTTAATAGAATGCTTGGGTTATGAAAATTTCAATGTATAAGCTTTAGATTATAAATCTCCATGTTGAAATTAGATTTTTGAATTTAAGAGTGATAGAAAAGATGTGTATAAGAAGAACTTACTACACCGGGGGCTATGACCCGGTGGTTCCGCCCGTAGCACCCCCATTTGGAAGAAATGAAGGCGACTAAATATTCTCTAAATTGTTGTCCGAGTAGCTCCAATATACCTCGCAAGCAAAAGGTAAAGAGAGAAAGAGGTAGAAATGAGAGTAGGCACTATTCAAGCAGAAGTATAATTAGACAAGAATCAATTTAAAATTATTAAGATTTGTAAATTTTAAAATTTATCTAAAGCATATGAAAAGGTGAGCATGTGTAAGAAATTATATCAATAATAAGCATAAGTGACTATCAAAGTAAATATGTGGCGTAATGAAAGAAATGGATATGATATATATATTGACAAAATCTTATGGCCTATGTGCATGATATAATGATACCTTATATACATATAAAAAATGAATTTTTCAAAGTCTGATCATAAAAGAATGTGAATGGACAATTAGATATTTATAATTTTGCAACAATAATCATATCGAGAAATCATATCAATAAAACAAATCAAGACCTCTAACTCTCATGACTGTAGTATGACTGAAACATGAAGTAAGTGAAGTTGTAGGAGACAACCTCTTTATTTACAAATTTTCATTGCAATTATTTATAACATGAGTATATGAAATGAGATTTCTACAATTATCTCAACTTTATTTAAAACCCAACTCGTAATAACAAATAAATAATCATAATAGTTTTACTAATGAAAATAATGTCGAATGCAATAATAAACTTGCTTATATTAATAGAATTTTTTATTTACAAATTTAGTTGAGAGAAGTACATGTATAGGATGATTTATAAAATTATACATATGGGTATCATATGAAAGTAAAAATATGGGCAAAGTATCACAGTTATAGACTTATAAACATTTTGATGAGCATAATAATCATCATCCAACCCAAATAAATGTAAATAATTGAAAGCTTTGGAGAAGTATATGGACTTCTATATAAATTAGCTTAACCACTCAAATAATATAGCTAAGAGCTAAATTTACACAACGGGATCTGTATCATAAAAGTATACATTGATTCTTCATAAAGCAAAAAGAAAATATGATTTAAGTAAAGCATGTTCACATGAAAAAGATCCCTATATTTATATTTGTATAAATAAAATAAAATAAAGAAACATAGAAAGATTATAGAACAAGACATATTTCTTACAAAAATTTCTATACTAATCTTTACAAAATAATGAGAAAATCTCGTCTAAGCAAGGCACATTTACATGGCAAAAATATCCTTACTTATATTTACAAAAAGAGTGAGAAAGTATCACAAAATGAGGCATATTTCTCTCTCTTCAGCCATTATCAACATCTAATCTCACACGAGAACAAGCAATTGAGAAAATATTACTTACAAAAAAAAGAAGGAATTTATATTACAAAAATAATAGGAAATCCATCCAAAAATGTGTGAAAATTTTAAGCAAACAAAAGTGACAAATCCATCCAGAATGTGTATTAAAAAAAATGTATACTTCATTGTCTCTTCGTATGTACATATACTTATCTATCTTCCCTGCTATCAAGATACAGGAATCTCATAATAACAAACCAACTTGTATATTTATATACAAAAGGGAAGCATTCATGGGAGCTAATAAAGAATTCTCCAAACTCGTCTTGAATCAATGGTAACATAAATCATGATATTATTTGATAAAGTCAGATCTATAATAATAACAATATTAAGGTAGAGATAACACTTTACTCCTACCAAATAAAAAAAATAACAATGAATGTAAGAAAATATGTATCTAGTTTAAAAGGTTTAAATAACTGTTACAATAGCTAATAGGAAATCATTACTAATTGACATGATTTATGACTTCAAACAACCTCTTACAATAACGTGTTAGCAATATACAGAATATTAACGACAAATAGTCATAAAAGAATATTTATATTACCGAATTCGAAAAGTTTATATACAAACTTATTAGAATCCTAGAAACATTTACATCCATGGGTTGATAGAAGTTTCTCCAATGACAACGGGGAAAATAAATTATAAATGATCTATTGATTAAATTACTTGTAGACATATACATATAATACAACCATGAAACTAACTTTTGAAGAGTTGTATACCTTTCTGCATTCTGTTGGCTTCTATCATGATTAAAACAAAACAAAAAAAATTGTATATCTCTTCTTAATTAAGATTCCTTCTTCCCTTGAAGCTGGAATGATCATTGCTTTGAAACGTCCATCCACTTTGGACTCAATGGAACATTCAATTTCTCAGATGATGGATCAGACAAATCAATTGAGGCAAGGTCATCATGGGATAGTGTCTCTTCTCTAATTGATTGTACCTCACGATCTCCTACTCGAGCAGCTCGACTTCTTCTCTTGAATCAACTTTCCTAAACTGCTATCCCCCTTTCCTTGCATATGGATCGGTTGAATGGAGAGAGTATGAGGCTTGCTGTTGGCGAGAGCTTGGTAATCTCCTTGGCCGAATGAGGAAGTATAAATGATAGTAGTGGTCTTCTCACCTTCAGCACCTAACAGATCACCAAGCAACACATCACTCTGCAATCCAGCTTGAAGCATTCTCTTAGCATCATCTTCAAGCGCTTGTGTATCAGGATCTACATCTCAAGCAGTTTCCTCCTCGTCAATGCTGAGATCAAGCTTGGTCGGCCCTAGCAGCTCTTAGGATGGGTGAGAGAGAAAATCGTGGGAATGAGAAAGGGGATCGTTGGAATGAGAGGGGGTATCGTGTGTGTGAGAGCTCGGCCGGCCCTAGCAGCTCCGAAAAATGTAGAAGGAAGTCTCTCCATCCTCCACAGGGGCGGCTGCTTGTGGGAATGGATTGATCGTGGAATCCTCTCAAAAACCAACTCCCTAATGCTATTATAAAAATCAAGAGACCATCATCCCTTCAAAAGATGATCGGATGGTTAATATCAAATGCTAAAATCAAAGAGATTTTAAGAGTTAAATTAGAGAATGAGGGTGGAATTATATAAAACCAAATTAATGATGGAACATTTTGATTTAAATGGGCCAAGCTAGTTTGTAATAATCAAAATTGATTTGACTCGAGAGACATTAAATTGAGTAGATTAAAGTCATGGAGCTTTAAATTGACTACGAATTGGTCGGCTCAAATTCACAATCGACATGCAACGTTGAGGAGAATCAAATTAAAAAATGAGTCGAAGAGAGGTCGATTGCAAGATTGATTGTAGGCTTGGATGATTGTAGCACAAGGTGACCTCATACAAAAATGAGGTCAACATACGTGAAAAGGTTGGAGTAGCTCCAGTGGAAGATAAGATTAGAAAGAATCGCCTTAGATGGTTTGGTCACATTAAACGGAGGCCTTCCAATGACCCGGTTAGGAAAGTTAAGGTATTAGATTTGACTTATGTTAAAAAAGGTAGAGGTTTGGTGAAAAAGGATTCATGTAGCTGACCCCACGTAGTGGGACAAAGGCTTGTTGTTGTTGTTTTTTTTTCATGACTATATATATATATATATATATATAAATATAAAGTAATACTAATAATAGTATTATATATTATTACATAATATTAATATAGATATAACCTAACTACCTGAGGGATTCAGCTAGAAGATGTCGGGCAAGGAGTTTGGGGCATGCTAGAGGTCGAGTCAAGGCAGAGTAGTGTGGGAGGCGGCTATTTGATGGGAAAATGGGTAGATCAGACGGAGCAAAGTCGAACAAAGCAAGGTCTAGGGCAGTGGTTGGCGACAGCTTAAGGAAGACAAGGTGGTTCGGTGCTTGGGCTTGGGAGATGTCGGTGTTGGAGAGTTCGGCTAGGTAGGGGGATGCTACCTCTCTCTCTCTCTCTCTCTCTCTCTCTCTCTCTCTCTCTCTGTGGATTGGTAGAACGGGCAAGGCTTGCTCGCGTCTGCTAGAGTCGGACAAGGGAGAAGGGGCTGCGGCTTAGAGAACGTGGAGATTTGGCTATGGGTTTCGGTGGATGAAGCGTGGAGGTGGATCGGAGTAGGAATGGGCCGATTGAGGAGGAAGCTTCAGTTTAGAGCAGAGGATTTTCTCGGCTTCAATCAAGATGTTCGATTGAGTTGAGGTCGGAAGCAGAGGGGGAATCGAAAGCTGTGACGGGAGATCAATCGCAGAAGGCTAGGGGGTTCGTCGGCCTACAGTGGATTTGCGGGATTTCTGTGTGTGGAAGCAAGAAGAAGAGGTCGGGTGGAGTTCCGATGCTCTCGTGTGGGTAGCCAATGGAAGAACCCAAAGTCTTTGTTTCGTTGTTGCTTTTATTAACGCCAATGGGGGAGATTCGAGACGAGCGTGAGAAGCGACTGAATCCGGCGCCGTTGCAGAGTAATGAGTACTGTCAACAGCCACTATTTTTCTTATAGAATTTTAGATTTGTGCGATTGCTAAATTATATTTTGGAATGAATAAAGCATGTTTGCTCTCACATTGAAGTGAATTTTCCTTTTTCCAAAACTTCAAATTATTAACTTATGTATTGTAACTTTTTTTTTTTTTTTTTTTTTTTTCATTTTGCATCTTATCATAGATTGCATGGTCCTAAACTCTTAACTATCATTCATCATGCCTTAATCTTATCTAGGATTGAAGTGTTTAAATCGCTTGTTCATTTTATTCTTTTTAAATCAATTGATCTATTTTATTCCCAGGTTTGCCAGCTTGAACATCAACTGTTTGACCATTTCTTTCCATCCTCTTCGACAGATGTCTCTAATATGGCCCCGCTAATAGATCCGCTGTGAGTTTTTTTGTTCCTTGTATTGGTGTCAAAGTGCTTTCTTTTCTATTTTACGTATTTTAACATGAGAATTTATCTTTCCATTTGGACAGTTCTTGTGATTTTCTCAGTTTTGCCTGAAATGAGATGAAATACTTTGTTCATTTAGCTGTCAGATTGTTATTAAACTACATTTGTTATCTTTGTTAAGGCTTTATGGAATCACCTTCTCCACGTGTAGTTCTCAATACTTTTCAATCATAAGACTAATTTTTTCCTTGAATTGAAAGAAACATATTTTTTTCTTTTGATGGAATGATGCCCATCTTCTACTAACCTATTCATTATTCATTATGTTAAGTGCAACTTGTGAATGTTAACTTTTATTTTCATTGCATAACTTCTAGCTATGCCTATTTCTTCTAATTATGTTCATGTTTAATTGATAAAGGCTTTTTGAGGCGTAAGCCTCAAAATTAAAAAAGTTGTGTTATGTTAAAAATTAAATTTTTATATAATAACCAAATAATATGTTAGGCGGATAACATTAACTTTCTATTGAACTATGAAGTAACAAATTATCATACATATGAAACAAAAATTGCACAATTCATATAGTGGCAAATGATAAATTTCGTGAAATAGGATTAAAATCTAAATATTACAAGAGCAAAATAATATTACATACATGAATTGCATTAAAGTATCATATAACATCAAGTTTAACTCTAATATAAATTTGTTCTTTCTTAGTTCCCTACTCATCCACATTTAATTCATAAAGAAAGCTTAAATAGTTAGCAAAAACTTAGAAAACATCTGTACTGCTATCACTGAGGGAATCTTTATTTGAGTCGTCATCATGACAAATTTGTCTCTCCCCTGCCTTATCCTGTGAAGTCCAATGACTCGCAATCTGCTTTAATCATCTTTCTCTTTCATAAATATTTTTATTAACATAAATATAAGATAATACTAAAAAAAATTTAGAGGTGGTGTTGGTATCCAGCTTTCAAGTGATTCCTAATGGCATCTACGACGGTGGTGGCTGTGGCGAAAATGTCGGGATGGAGATAAAGATAGTCGAGCTTGTTGACGAATATTTTCGCATCGACTCGACCCCGATCGAGCCCGACAAAGCTCGATCGCGCTCGATTAATTCAATTGATCATTGTCGAGGCAAAATTACTTTTAATCGGGCCTCAATTGAATTAAATTAAATCCAATTTAATTTAATTTAAATCAAAACAAATCAATTCAGACCCCGTCGAGCATCGTCGAACCCTTTTTTTTTCGGGGCTTTAGTTTAGGATTTAGATAAATTTTAATAAAAAAATATAAATCGGGTGAGGCGTAAGCCTCATGCCAGGGATGCGAGGTGCGCCTCAAGACGGGCCTAAAAACCAAGCCGAGTCATAAGCCTTATAGAAAAAGTTTGAGGCGTAGAGGCGTTTTTCACTGGAATTGCACTGAGGCTGGCCTCAAGGTGAGCCTCATATTGCTCGATTTTAAACAATGTGTTAACAATAGAATTAATGCCCAAACTATGGAAAAGCATGACACACCATTTAGATAGCTAACAAGTTGAGGTTGCCCAGTTTGCCTCATTTCTCGCTCACCTCTTGTCGCTGATTCTACCACCTCATGGCATTGGTGTCTCTCCCCTCATGCATTATGGGTTGTGATGAGCCTTTGATCTCCCCGCAACTCGTAGGACTAGTCTCTTTTTGCATATTTTTTACACTTTTGTGGACTTAGTTCTTTTTCTCATATTCGTTAATGTTCTTATCTCCCTTTGACTTTGGTCAAGGCTTCATCTACCACTCCAGGTTCCACCATAGATTTTCGTTATATTTCCATTCCTCCTTTATGGTAGGGTTCTCACTGTATTTCAACTTCTCCCACCCTGGCTACTCCCAGGGTTTTGGATGATCCATCTCTTATCTTTGTGGCTCCTCCCTTTGTTTCTTCTCCTTTGGAAACTTAGTCTTCAATTGCACATCCTCCTCGTTCCTATGTTAATGTTGTTGGTGGTAGGGATGGTTCAGACTGTCTTCTCTGTCTAACCACTTTCACTTATCTTTCATCACATTTCTCTCTATCTAACCATTTTTCACCTATCTTTCACCAAGATACTAAAGCTCTACAACATAAGTGATCACCCACTTACCAAGGCAAACCTTCTCTTTGCTACTTTGATGATGAAATCTTTGTGTTTGTAAGGCCACATTCATTCTCAATTGTTGGCAAATTATCTATAGGCCGTTCCAACTTGGTGGTAATTCGTAAATTCATGTATGATCTTCATTTGACAGGTGACTTTCCAATGTGGCTTATTGAACCTCAACATATCATCACATGGTTTACTCATTAGAACTGGACTACGCTAGATTTTTTTTTTTTTTTCATTTATTCTATTATGCTAGTTGTTTTTTTTATGCATATGCTAAAATTTTCTCCCCATTTTGAATTCTTTGAGGAACCTCATATTACCTCTTGCTTATATCTCGTTGTTGCGACTTCGTCTATATTATATCAATCAATCTATTTTATATTCTTTGGTTTCAATATTTGGAAAGTCTTTGCAAATGGGTGCTGTTACTGCTCGCCTTTCTAGGCCTTTTGTGGTCAGTGTTTTGATAGAATTGGATTTTATATCTCAGTTTGAGGAGGTGTTGATTGGTTCCTCATTTGTAGCATATTGGTTGATGGCTGAATTTGAAGGCATTCCCAACTATTGATCTTCATGTCAGATTTTTGGGTATAAATTCCTAGATTGTTTGGGGCCCTATGTAATGAAGAAGAATATCAAATATCTGGTATATGAGGTTCATCCAAATGCTCATGTTGCCCTCCTACCTAGTTGTTGAATGAAACTTTTTGAACAGATCAATTATGCATTCAGGATCTAGAGCCTGTTGCCCTTGCAAGCTCCATGGTCATTTATTGGCCATATCATTGAGACTAATTCACTTGTTCCTCACGCACCTCTGCTTCGTCTATGTTGACCTGTATACGGTAGCCGACCAAATAAAAAAAATCGCATACCTAATGCTGGACCTATGCACGTCGCTTCAGTCCAGGTGAGGCGTACGCCTCATCCAGGTCCAGAATTGCGTAAGCCTCGAGGCGTTTTTTGGTTGAATTGCGCAAAGGCGCGCCTTGAGGCGCGCCTCTAATTGCGCAATTTTAAACCATGATTTATATGGCCGCAAGCAATACAATCCAAATAAGTTTTTCTTTTCTTGTTGTTTCCAGAGTCCTTAGGGTGCTTCACTAGTTCATATGTCTTTTCAAGGTTAAGAAAAATCTATGAATATCATATTTGATTGTTCTTAATTTCCTTCATGAAAGTCACCTCTATAATTATGACACAATGTCAAATTGATTTTTGAATGTTGATGTGATTTTTCTTTTCCTTTGCTTTGACTCACTTTAGCATGTTAATAGTACTAATCATAATTGTTTTGGGAATGTATCTACATGTATATGACTGGGATCAAAAAAATTAATTGATTTAAGCCTCAAAACATCATAAGATGAATATTTAAATTCCTTAAATAATTAAGAAAGAGAAACCAGCAATCAAATAGGTTTCACAGGCTAAAGTTGTTAACTCTTAAGCAACTTCTGCCAATGCTTTTACTATATATCTACAACTATCTTACCTTTTTTTTATGTTACCAAAATCTACAGGTGCACATATTTATATGATACTCTGCGCCCTAAAGTGATATATCAAGCAAATCTCGATTCTCTTTGTGAGCTTGTTGACATCCTAAAAGTTGAAGTGTTAGGAGACCAACTTAATAGACGGGGTGAGTCACTTGCAGCATTACGTCCTATCCTGCAAAGAATACTAGCAGATGTTCATGAAAGGTTGACATTTTGTGCACGAACTCATATCCGTGATGAGGTATGCACTACATATCAGTTTATAGGCTCATTAAGCTCCCTTCTGGATTCAATTGAATTCACTTAAATGAAACATAGAGTTGGAAATATGTTGATGGTAATTAGGGGTGTGCAAACTTCTCTCTTTTACTTCAACCAACCCAACTGTTCCCATTTTATGGATAGTCTTTAGTACTGATTTATTTGGGGTTGTTTGAATAGAAAAGTCAGTTATTATTCAATCATGTTGTTTAGTGTGATAGTAGCATCCTTTAAACCTTCTCAATAGAATGCAAATTAAGGATGCCCCAGACGCACTTGTATTTAAAATGTTTTTTTTGACTTGTTTAGTTAATTACACTAAAAATATAGGAGATTATTTTTTTATGTTTATTTGAAGTAAAATTAATTCAATGTAAAACCTGATGGTTGCAGCCGAGGGGCGACTAGATAGCAATGGGGCAGGGTGCTGGCTGGTAGCTCTATTGGCAAGTGTCAGTGGTGGTGGGCATAGTTTCACATTTCAATGTATTTGGAATTCAGACAAATAAGATGAATTCCATATGTATTGAAAATGAACTATACAAAGAATTTTGATTACTTCAAAATATTATCATGTATTTGTTTTTTTTTTTCAAATAAACATTTGAAAATTCAAATTCCCTGAATTTTATTTACTTCACACTCGAATTACTTCAAAACAAACAACTCCTAAAGCTTTTGTATGCTATCATTTATTTTACTTCATTGTGTTTGAAAAATCAAATTCATAAATTTATTATTATTATTTAGGCAGGTTTATAAATTTAATTTATTCTTATTTAAAGTGAAACTCATTATTTATATGTTTCTAACATAGGATGCATGAAGTTGTATATTAGGTTGAAAATGGAATTAGTTTGAAATGATTTATAGTTTTAATTTAATCTGCATAATTAAAATATAGATGAGTGAAAAAAGGGCATATTTAGTACTTGAGGCTTTTTCAATGTTGGGTCTGAGGGGTTGATGAAAATAGTGAGAGAATTAAATTGTATAGAAGTTTATGTGAGATTTTATTCCTAAATTTAAATTGTATGTGGGACTACAAGTTTGAGTGATACATTTTCTTTAACCAAAAATTTTGGTCGGTTTGATTAATCGTGAACATTGGTTAAATCGGTGGTTTGGAAAACCAAACTGTTTAATTTTCTTGGTTTGATCGCTGCTTAGACCAAATCATCCAAATATGCATCCCTTAGTTATAGTTGAAGAACTTGAAACCAGCTGAATATCTGTTCTTTTGTTATTATTATTATTATTTTTGTTTTCTCCTTCTCAATTATTGTTCTTGCTGATGCTCTCGAGCAGATAGCAAATTATCGTCCTTCTGATGAAGACCTCGATTACCCTGCAAAGCTGGAACAGCATGCTGTGAAAGCATCGGACACCACTGTAGGTTACTTCTTTGTTATAGTTTTTCTTATTAACTTCACATGTTAAATGCAAGATCATTAAAATCCATTTGAAGTTCACTTTAGGAAAGAATCTTCCTCACCCTGAAGCATTTAGTGTAGAAGAAGTGTGCCCTGGAGTGGTGAAGCTTGATTTTAGCTCTAAAAAAATGCTTGCTCTTTTCTCTCTATGCTCATTAAGCTCCAAGCAATCATTTAATGGTTAGAATGTTACTTGTGTTTATTCCTTAGTTTTTTTTTGTGTGCATCACATGTTGACTTCGGCTCAATCTATTAAGTTTATTATCATTCTTATCCAAATTCATCTGTATCTTAGAAGTTCAATACCAACTGGTTTTGAAAAATGTATTGCTCACATTGCGAGGTTGATCTTTCTCGCTTTCTCCAATGTATTAATTAGTTAATTTGTGATTCATGATTTTCTTTCTTAAAAAATCAGGCTTTCCGACTGTTATTGTCATTAAGAATTTCTTGTCTGTTATTACACGATTATGCTTCATACTGACTTCCATTATCCACTTAATTTTGCTTGATAATATAGTTTGATATATTCAGCTGCTGATTTGACTTAGTTTGATAATCTTTTTCATTTTATACAGAGAAAAAAATATTTGCAATTGTAAGATGTGTCACGACCCGGCCCGGTTAGCTTGTATAGACGAGGCGGGAACGGAAATCGGACAGGCAAATAAACCATAACTTCTAAAACTTTTTAAAGACATAAAGTATAACTGTAAGAACTTCAACACGTAGGAAAACAAGCGTCTCTATTCATCATATAAATAAATCTAGCATTTCATATAACATATATGTACAAAGGTGGCAAAAAAATCTAACCAACATGATTCAGCCACCCAAAACAATCTAAACTATAACAAAACAACAAAAGAGACAAGTGGAACCTGTCACCCGGTGTACGACGGCTGTAAGTGAACCTTGGGTGGTCAGCCATCTCTCGCAGCGGTTTCTCCTGAAAAGTTTCCCAAAACTAGGAATGAGCTACGCTCAAGTAGGAAAAACTCTATCCTATGTTTTCATATGCCTTCATGTTATAAAGAAAAGTTCTGAACTGCTTGGATTTCATGCTAGATTTCATATGCTTTACATATGTCATATTTTTCTCTATGCTTTATGTCACGTATGCCATGTCTTGTGTATGTAATTAATCAAGTCGTCAATTTGCCTTTACAGGCCATATTCTCCTTTTCATCATGTACATCATATATGCCTCGTATGTCATAAAATTTATGTCTTATACTTATGCTTATGCGTATGCTTATAATTGTTTATGCTTATACTAATTTATACAACCGTACAGAGTACCAGAGGTGTACTGATCAGGTACACCAATCATCTTTTTTTATTTGGCCAGTAATCTCATCTTTTGCCCCAAAGGGCCATATTGTGCTTTCGCACCATATTTGGTACTCCGAAACAAAACAAACACATGCAATCACTTATAATAATTATCAAACACTTTCAAATATTCATATGCTTGGTCATGAACGTACATGTACATGAAAGAACATTCTATGCATTAAAGTGCATTAAAGTAGTTGAACTTAAACACTTGCATCATTAATTTAACAATAAAAATAAACATAAGGCATCAATTTAAACATAAAGATACATAAAATAATAGGAAAAGAGATTCATATCTCAAGGCTTAGTTATCCTTTCCTTTGCAAAGCTTTACTTGTCAACAATGTTCCCTCTTGAAACCTATGGATCCAAAAGTCATAACATAAGCCTCTTGCATATTAAGATCTCTCCTAACACTCTCCCTTAAACCTACTAAGAAAAATTCCTATGGAAATTTCAGTTTTTACCTAAAAATCCCTAAGGTTGGAAACCAAATTTCTTCTAATAGCATTCCAATAGCATGTTAGAACCCTTCTCTTTCCTAATTATAAGATTAATACTCTTAATTTTCGGATTAGCAAAATTAGGAAATTAGGAAAATATTTTTCTTTTCCGAAATCTCATTTTCTTTAATTTAGAGGCCTCCTAAAGACATTGGAAACAATATATGTAAAGGTCTCTACACAAAAACTAACATTTTGGAGAAACCCTAGATTTGCCCTAAAATCCAAAACTCAAAAGAATTCAACGAAACTTCATTTCCACCGTTAAAACTTCGTTCTAAAGCTATCCTATTAATTTCATTCAAAAATTCTAAGGATTGGGAAACATGTTCCTTTAATAGAGTTTGCTTATAATAATAGCTTTCAAGCCAGCATAGGAATGACTCCTTATGAAGCACTCTATGGAAGGAAATGTAGGACACATTTATGTTGGGCAGAAACTGGTGAGAGGAAGGTGATTGGCTCAGATTTGGTTGATGATGCTACAAACAAGATCA
>NW_021319578.1:1462505-1492886 GCF_001605985.2 Dendrobium catenatum
AAAAATATTTAAATTTGAAATTCAACCCATTAACCACTTAAAGCAAAATCCGTCCACCCTCCGCAACAGTTTGTCGGGTGGACAAATTAAAATTTACTCTAGCTCACAAAAGAGCCAAATGCCTAGTCGAAAATATTACTAGGATCCATTCTCAAACAATCTCTTGCCAGTAAGGACGTGGTACGTGTCCTCTAATCGGCAGTTTCGCCGCCAAATGGCACTGCAGGTAAACGGTTATGACCCGGGGCCCTCTGAACCGAGTGGTTTTGCTGCCAAATGGCACCACAGATAGCGGTTATGACCAGAGCCAATACGCTCCTTAGTGGCGTTAAATCCTTGAGATATGAATCAATAGGATATGATCGATAGGGCACAAAGCCCTCTGTTAGCTAAGGTGGATTCAAATTTGTCCCCTTAGGCAAATACCCACCCCGGTCTACAAGGTTCCCTTGGACGAAGCAACCCATGGCTGCCGACAAGGATCCTTCTGTCAGGTTGGGTCGACTACCTCCTCTGACTAAGTAGACCAGGGACCACGATGGCCCGGGACGACGGAACCATGGGATCTTGATCGGGTCTATCATCCATTCCCCCACCATCCGCTTTAAGTGCAAGATGGTGCAATTTCTATGTTTAAATATCAAATCTTTCGAACTAAATTCCAAATCCAAAAACCCAATTTTCAATACCCAAACCCGTGCTGCTACTATATGCCAGATAACATGTATCTCTATACGTATCTGATCGACGACTAGCCTTAATCGAAAGTTCTCTCTCGTTATCGGGAGGGGTAATTGACTATAGGGGCTTGCGCCTATAGGAAACCAGAACTCAGATCATAAAGTCCTCACAAAATGAGGGCGAAAGCTCTGGGTTGTGTCTTATCTACAAACCCATCTGCCTTCCAAAATTTACCTCGGAACTTAGTTCGTTAAAACTCCCTCGCGGAATAAGAAAAGCGAGTGGAGGCCGAGGCCGAATTTTCAGAGCCCACAGTATGCTAATATCTTCTCACACTGCTGAATTACAAGTTTTCTGAGAAAATATTTTTTTGATTAACCGGTGCTTGTATAGCATTATAATTGCTCTCTTTTTTTGGTATAAAATTTATATCTTTATCAAATTGAAAACAAGTTTCCTTTCAGAACTGCAAATGTTTGCAAGTTTGACTGCTGTAGATCTTTTAATTTACATATGTACTTGTATAGTTCAAGCTGACAATTGTATCTCGGCTAGGAAAATAAGGAGTCCAAATGCTTTGTTGAAACTGCAGGTCGATGATAACTCGACCATTTTTGGCACATGGTATCCATTGTTGGAGAAAACAGTGTCATGCCTATCAAAGTTATACCATTGCCTAGAACCTGGTATTTTTACAGGTTTAGCTCAGGTGAGTGTGTTTTTTTTTTTTTTTTTAAGTACGTTATGATTTTTTTTTTTAAGTACGTTATGATTTTGTTGCTGGAAAACGTTTGTAATGGAATTTAATTTACTGGTAACTTTATATGTTTCACAGGAAGCAGTAGAATTTTGTTCAATTTCCATACAGGTTAGTAATATTTTGTCATCTTTATTCTTGATTTTTGTCCTTTTAAAGTGCAAGGAATTTTCCTTAATTATTCGTTTGTAATTTAACAAACAACTTTCGGAGTTATCACATTATTCTACTTTATCAAATTGTTCAATAGGGGGTTAAATGCAACCAAACACCCACCTAAACTCTCGTCATCTTACTTTCTGTTGTTGTTATTAATGCTATGTTTAAATGGTGGTATGCCGAAACCAAAAAAATATAGCTTAATTTACATGTGTACAAGCTTTGCCAACAGGCCTCAAACTTTTTTTCAGCTTTGGTTATCATTATTTTGTTACTTTTCATTGGTTCGTAAATGTTGATGCATCTGTTTATCATCTTTTGCACATATTGGATCCTTTGCCATCAATTTCAAGTGATTCTTCCTTTCTAGGAGTCCTTAAAGTTTGTAAATATTGCTGTTAAAACATCATTAGGTCCGTTGTATTGTATGAATTTGATTGGTGTAACAAAGAAAGTGCTTAATGGAGAAGAAATTTTGAATATTGTACTTCCAAGATAGAAGGTATATGATGAAACAAGAGAGGATAGAAAGATTAATTTTCTTGAGAAGATAGGGGAACACATCTTTCGAGCGTGTGGAAATGGAAAATAAATCAGTAAAGACATGCCAAATGCAGGATCGCAAAGCATTGTTATGGCTTTATGAGTGAATTGATACTCCAGGATTAGGAAGTTAGCGCCGTAGACTTAGTTTGTTTATCCAAAGGCTTACCATTGATAGCACTGCACTATGAAAACGGATTCATAAAGCTAAACTGATCCTAGATTAGATTAAGTTATTGGCCAAATGAGAAGTTTCAAAATGGAAAATTTATTTTAGGAAAATAACTTAGGATTAGAATGGCTGTGTTATAGAAAATTCACAGCGATTGATATAGAATTTTGATGCCCTAGATTTTTACGAGGATCTAAGACAAATAATAAAAAAGAATATAGTAGACACTATAAATTTTATATTAAAAAAAATCAAAAAGGGCAAAACCACACTGTATGACCTAGATGAAATGATTCACTATGAAAATATGTTATAAGTATCCCCTTTTCCCCTCAATTGGAGAAGATGAGATTACTTATATAATATAAATTTGTATTTTTGTGAATGTGTTGATGAATGTTGAAGATGCAGCAGTTGGATGGTATTAGTTGGGTGATGATAATTGGATGAGCATGATAGGGTGATGATAAACCAACAATGATAGTCTAATGATGGCAGTCGGATAACGACAAATATTTTATTATTACTGGGTAATGGTGGTCAAATGTCGGCAGTTGAACGATGGCAAATAAACAATGGTAGTCAGACGACCGCGACGGTTAATGGTGATCATCGGTATTGATTGTTAAGTAGAGCTCTAAATTTTATTAGATCTCCAAGCTGTCTCCAAACTCAAGTTTAGGTTCCTTTCATGTAGAGAATGAGGGTCTATTTATATTATTTTGGGAGAAATATTTTGATAAATTTGACCATATTTCCATTACACTTCATTGAACATCTCATATTAAATCATTTGGTTAGAGATCATTCATTTAACATTTATGTTTCTTAATGACTTCATAATCTAATGATTCTAGGCTGTTTGATTCATCTCATTGAGCCACTTTATTTGATTATAAGCATTCAAAATTTGGAGATTGTTTGATCTCTCAATTAATGTTATGAAGTTTTTAACTATATTTCAATCGTGTAGTTTGGGCTCATTTGTACTCGAAATGTGTCACTTTTTGTGGTGTTGGATTCATCTTGTCAAAATGCTTAGCTTGACTTTAAGTTTGCTGTAAAATAAGAGTTTGAAATATTATAAATTTAATTAAAAAAAATTAAGGTTTGTGTTAATCAAAATTTCTTAAGAAATTATTTCTCTCTATTTATGGATGACAATTACCATGTCATCCGAAAATGCATATTTAGTCTTAAAAAAATCTATAATTTTGAAAAAATTACTATGCACGACCACTTCTTGGGCGTCAACATGGTCCTCTCCTCAGGACTGTGAATCAAATAAATTCTCCAAAATTATAATTTCAACATTTATTTAAGTCAACACATGAATTGGAGGAAAAATTTTGCTCGGAATACTTCAAATTTGTTTGATCGTAAAGGTTATGTTGGACTTCAAAAATGTCAAAATTGAACCAAAAAATATCATAAAAATGGTGGAATAGACACATTTGAGCCCAAGATCAAACAGGAATGGATCGTGCCAGCCGGTGTTGACTACATCATCCACCATATGTCGGACCAAGGAAGTTACCCGGATAGACACGAGTTGATATTGTGACATGTATCATCACCGGTGATGTTTTAATGATTCTTCATGAAAAATTACGCTTTCCAAACAATTTGGTCGCTATATTTCTTGGGGCTTAGAGGTGAGGGCCACAGCCCTTTGGATTTAAAGTTAGAATTCGTATTGATCTATGAATCTTGATGCATATGGCTGGCTAATATAGTAGGTTGGTGTTAGACCGGTCCAGCCGGTCCGCACGGGACCGGCAGTTCGCCATTGAGGCGGGATCTTCGCCTCATGCGGAGATCGAGCGGCCCGTCCGCCCCCGTAGAGCCGTTTAGGAAGTTTTTTTTGAGCGTTTTGAGAGGGAAATTTGAACGTAGGGACTGTTTAGGGAATTCCTTTTGATTTGTATGCATTAAATAGTTGATTTTGCTAGGGTTTGAGTATCTTGAATTTGGCTGAAATTTGAGATCACCTAGATTTAGATTTTCTTTGGGCTCTTGGCGTTGCCAGAGATTTCGGAGAGATCGATCCTCCTCTCGAATTGAGGATCAATTGTATCTTGCTCTTTTATTCATCGTCTAAGTGGAATACAAGTCTTTTCTTGAGTTTTCTCTCGTATTTTCCCGGACAAGTGCTGTTTTCCTGCTGTAAACAGCAGAAATCTGCTGTTTTCCTGCTGTGGGCAGCCATTTGGCTGCTGTTTGTTCGCCGATTTGGGTTAGGTTTGCTTGCGAACTCAAGTACTATCTCAGGGTTACCTGCGAACTCAAGTATTTCCTATCAAATTGGTATCAGAGCATCGATTTGGGACCACCGGTGGCTGAAATTCTGAAATTTCAACAAGTTTATCTTTTTCGGAAGAAGATTTTTTGGGATCCGTTAGAAGAACGATGGATGGAAAGAAGGTGGACATCTTGGAAGGCGAAGTCGGTCAATTGAAAATCGATTTGGAGGAAAGATTTTTTTTATTTTCAAAATCAAATCACCACCAACAATGAAAGGTTGGAGGGAAAATTCACAGCCATGGAAGAAATGATGAAGAAATTACTTGAGATGAAGACTAATCCGACGTCGTCGGAAGCAAGAGAGACTACCGGAGACCACGGCGTAGGAGGAAATCCGAACCTGCTTAGGGGGAGGAGGAATCCGGATGTAGAGATCCTTGAGGGAGAAGACGACATGCCACCTCTAGAGCCACTTTCTAGGGAGGAGATGAGCATGGGAAATGATCGCTGTGGCAGATTATCGGGATCGGTTTGAGTACTTGGCTAGCAGATTGGATCACATTTCAGAGTCAGCCTTAGAAGGGAACTTCATGTAGGGGCTGAAACCAGAGATCCGAACAGCAGTTAGGGTACTGGAGCCGAGGAACCTGGGAAAGGCTATGGAGCTGGCGCAGTTGGTAGAAGATCAGAAGAAAGCAGAAAGAGGGGCTCGAGGAACTGCTCATGAGGCTCTAACGGGACGACAACCACTCTTCTAGCACCCAAGGAGCCTGCATCAGGCAACAGTAATGAGACCACCCGAGAGAAGACAATAGGAGGAGGGGGAAAATTTCAAGAGGCTGATAGAGAAGGAGGTGCAGGATAAGAGGACAAAGGGGTTTGAGTATGCATTAAATAGTTTTGAGAGGGAAATTTGAACGTAGGGACTGTTTAGGGAATTCCTTTTGATTTGTATGCATTAAATAGTTGATTTTGCTAGGGTTTGAGTATCTTGAATTTGGCTGAAATTTGAAATCTCTTAGATTTAGGTTTTCTTTGGGCTCTAGCGGCGTCTAGAGATTTGGGAGAGATCGATCCTCCTCTCGAATTGAGGATCAATTGTATATTGCTATTTTATTCATCGACTAGTGGAATACAAGCTTTTCTTTGAGTTTTCTCTCAGATTTTTTTGTGTTTTTGCTGTTTTTCTGCTGTGGACAGCAGATTTACTGTTGTTTGCTCTTCGTTTGGTGTTAGGATTGCTTGAGAACTAAAGTTTACCCTTAGGGTTACTTGTGAACTCAAGTATTTCCTATCAGTTGGCTGGACAATGTTGATGCATCTCTTTGATCAAAAGTGCTAAAAACACTATGTGCGTTTATAATTTTGCTACCCTGAGTATAGCTTAATTTCCAAGTCATTTGATAGTCTAAAAACCCATTTTCTGTTATTTTATTATAGCTTTATGGCTCTTTTCCTTGTATGATTCATCCAACCTTTTTGCTTTCAAAATATATCCACAGAATGGAAGCAAAATCATAACAAAAAAGTCTTCTCCAATGGATGGGCAGCTTTTTCTTATCAAGCACCTCCTTATTTTAAGGGAACAGGTTTGTCACGCTGTATGCCTGCCTTGTACTTGATGTGTCATTTGGATTTTGGGCTGTTTTTTTGGCTACTAAAAATGTTATGCTTTCCAGATCGCGCCTTTTGATATTGAGTTTTCTGTTATTCACAAGGAGTTGGATTTCTCTCATTTGCTGGTCAGTGCTAATTGAAAATTTCTTTGCGTTTTCATGTTTTCATCTTGATAACATTCTTTCCATGAGTACGTACAATGCAGACTTGTATCACGTATGCAATTATGATTATTCTTCTTTTTGCCTTATGCTTTCAACAAATACTTTTTGAATTGGCTGTAATTTCTTTTTTTGAACTACATGTGCGGGTTGATTTTTCCAATAGTGCAATTAGCATTTATATGGAAAAGCTCATAAAATAATGGATTATTTATGCTACATGAAACAATTGTAGATTTTTTTCACTTAAAAGTAAACCATGAAATGAGACTTTCAATTTTGAATTGCACCGAAATTTTTCTTTTGACATACTTGCATTTGGTCACATGAATAGATTTGTTAAGCCAGGCTCCTCTCCATGTAGCCATTGAATGCTAGCATGTTTATAAAAGAAAATGAATATGGGGATCTACATACATGTGATAAAATTCTTAGCTATTTACATAGCTAACACCTAAGCTTCTATATTTGCTTATATATCATATTAATTTCAAAATCTTATTAAAGCATATGCATGATAATATTCATTTTTATGTTATTTAAATATTTGAATATTATAAAAGTAAATATCAAGATTTAGGTGTTAAATATATAAATACAAAAGAATTTTATGATATGTATGTAAATCCCCCTATAAAAATTTGTCGTCAAATGAGTTTACTTGAAATGGTTATGAGGTGCTAGCCTCATTGGTATAATCTAAGATTTGGATTCCTCCACCCTTCAATCTAAAATGGGTAGTGTAACTGATGCTGGACGAGTAGACACTTTTTTCTAGAATTGTGGCCATAATTATAATTCTTTGTGCTTCCTTTGCTACTATTTAATTTTACCATGTCGCTGCATGTTTGTTGCTGAACTATATACTTAGGGGTGAAGACAGAAAATTTTTTATATGGGGGCACAAATTAATATTAGTCATTAAATTACTCTCGAAATACCATTTTTTTCAGTGTAATCGTAGATCATTAAACATGTTTTAAATGAAAAATTATTAAAAATACATCCAAAATCATATGCATTCCCATTAAAAACGAATATATATCACTCTCTATCTTAATATTTATTAAAAAATTAATATTTCTCCCATGGTTATTAATGAATTGAGTTCAAATAAATTGTTTTTATACCTTAGATTATTTTATTTGAATTAATTAAATTAAGTCTTAATTTTGAACTATTTATAGATTAATTAAATTTAAATTCGTATAAGATCAAAATCTACCTAATTTTAAATTATTGTTTATTAATTCTAAATTAATTTGACATAATGATTGACATTTAGTAAAGAAAATTATGAATAATACAAAATTATAAAGTTAATATAATTAAACTAATTAATTAACTTACTGAGATTTATTAAAAAAATTTATCAATTCCCCCCCCCAAAAAAAAAAGGGCGGGATAGAGAGAGAGAGGGTGGGGTGGGTGAGAGATAAAGAAGAGAGAGGGGAGAGACAATGAAGAGAGAGAGAGAGCACGCTGCCAACAACATCTGCAAAAAAAAATTCAACTGGGTGGAGGTGGAGCCAAAGAGGGGGCTGATTAGTTTTATAAATTAAATTTAATCGTGTGTATATATATATATATATATATATAATTTAAAAATTGACTTATTTTTAATTATTGAGCCAATGGGACCTGTACCCCAAGGGCCCCCACTGTAGATCCACCCCTGTATATACTATTTTGTTTGTTTCAGGGGTGATGATTGTGGCATCGGTGTCATGAATCTTGAGGGCATGCAGTGGAGAAAAACAATAGATTGGTACAACTGGCTGGTACTGTTTTTGGGATTTCTATTTCTCGAATTTTTTGCTAGTATGCGCAAATTATGTTCACAAGGGATTGCTTTATGCGGCAGTTTGAAGTTTTTAATTTTTTGATGAGGTTTAAATGTGAACTTGTTTGTTATCTTGAATCAGATTGAACTATCTTGTAATGTAGGCTTAAGAGTAAATATATATGTGCTCAAGCATGTAATCACAAATTTTGATCAAGTAAAATAATTTTCTTCTGCTTTTTAATCTTTTGTATGCAACTTGAATGTGTGATTCCTTTTAGTGATGTATAACTGAGATCGCCAAATTTTGTGAGAGCTCTTCTCCTTCCATTGTCATAAGATTTGGATTTTTTTTTTCCTTCGGTAACTACTTTGTTTGATCCAAATTCTTTCACCTAACTTGTTAGGGTTCTTGATTTTATTCAGATTTGACACAGGTGGAATTCTAATTGTGGTAATGAAATTAAAATTGCTTTCTTATTTTGCTTTATTTAAATTTCACACAAATAAGTTTGGATTTATTTGATCTTTATATTATCTTTTGAGTTTTAATTCTTGTATTTACTGTTTGTATTTAAAAAAGACAAGTTGTTGGTTTATTCAGTGGTTTATGATTGATGAATCTTAAGCTTATTTGTTTGATCTAAATGCACAGTATCATTCTTGCTGTTTTAGAAAATCCTAATCCTGACCGTCTTGCATCAGTAACATAGCTTATGCTTAGTGTTGAAGAAAATTATTGGCTATGACAAGTGCATTTGGTGTCTGTATTATTTCTTTTTGGAAGAGTGGACTGGGGAGGGATGTTTGATAATGCATACATTTAATTAGTATAACTACCTTAAGATGTCAGATATTTATTTAGTTATAAGTATGTTCTAACACTTGGCTTCCTGTACTTCCTTTAGCTGACAAATTTCAACAGCGGCTTTTTTTCCCTTATATTTCTGCATAGTTTGCTTTAATGATTTTGTTTACTAATATTGTATTTGTTTGTTATTTTATAGGAACATTTGAGAAGGATTCTGAGAGGTCAGGCTTCTCTGTTTGACTGGTCAAGATCAACTTCTTTTGCTATGACCTTAACTCCTCGAATTCTCGAAAGTCAGATAGATGCTAAAAAGGTAATCTATGAATTATTTTATCCAAATTAGCTTTTATTAACCATTTCACATAAAATCCTTTGGTGTGTTTATCAAGAATTGTGAGACAGCTACTCAGCACTTGTCTTTTGGTGAATGATTTCTTATTATTGTATTTATTGTCAGAATAAGAACATCCTTATACTCCATAAAATAGTGCTAGTAGATTGAGGTCTCATATATTTTTCATGTTTGGTGAGGCATAAGGTTCTTAAAAATAGGAATCAACACTTCTTCTCCACTCATCTATAATCTTTTTAGTCTTCAAAATAATAGTGAAAAGTTAATGTGTCATACTTCAAAACTATGGGTGAGAGTTATTTGAGCATATGTTACGTCATGATACTAATGTTTCTCAAGATCTATTTGGATTCATGCTGGGTAGGTCTACTATGGAAGTTATACATTTATTAAGAGGCTTGATGGAAAAGTATAGACAAATTAAAGAGGAACTACATATGATATTTTTTTATTTAGAGAAAGCATATTATAATGTTTCAAGAGAAGTGCTCTTGAAAGTATTAGAAAAGAAAGGAGTTAATAATGCTTATATTTGAGTCATTAAATATATAGGAGTTGTTACTTGTGTTCAAACGTAAGGTGGTTTGACCAAGTATTTTCCTATTTTAATTAGATTACTGATAGGAAACACTTGTATTCACAAGTATTCATAGCCAAAATCAGTAAACCGCAGCAATCTTATTGCTGTCCACTGCAGGAAACAGCCAATAAACAGATAAAAACAGGAGAAATACACTAGAAATCTAAGAGAAAACAAAATAGATCTCTTGTATTTCAAAAGTGGGTGCAAGACAACAAAGAAAGATACAATTTTCTTTCAATTCGAGAGGAAGGAAATACTCTCCACAATCTCTGGCAACGCCAAGAGCCCAAGGACAAAACCTAGATCTCAAAAATAGATTCAAATTCAAGATAACCTTAATCCTCTCATTAATCCCTAATTAAAGCTAAAGGAATCATACAAATTCCCTAAACATCCCCCTAATTCAAATTTTCCCTCCTAAAAATTGATTTAGCCCCAATTGGGGCCCACAACGAGTTCCGCCCCCCTGGCTTCTCTCTGTTCCGTCGAGCATACACTTGGACCGGTCCAGCTGGCCCCTCCTGGACCGGCATATCAGTACTCCCCTCCCAAAAACTCACCTTGTCCCCAAGGTGGAAAGAAGGAAACTGCTGCTTCACAATCTCATAGGGCTCCCAGGTAGCCTCGTAGTCGGGAAGATCTTTCCATCTGATTAACACTTCCTTGGTTCCTTTCTTATTAACTCTTACTCCTTCCAGCTCCATGGGTTCCATGACCACCTCCAAATCCTCTGTCAATGATGCTGGTAGCTCGGCACTTGCTGCATGCTCCCCAATCGCTCTCCTCAACTATGACACATGAAACACCGGGTGTATGGTGCCGGACGGGGGTAACTTCAGACGATACGCAACTGCCCCAATCCTCCCAATGACCTCATAGGGGCCAAAATACCTCGGAGCCAATTTCTTGTTCCTCCTGTTTGCCACTGATTTCTGCCTGTAGGGTCTTAACTTCAGAAATACCTTCTCCCCCACTTCAAATTGTATGTCTCTCCTGTGTGTATCTGCTCGCTTCTTCATGATTTGTTGTGCCCTTCCCAAGTGCTTCTTTAACTCCTCCAACACCTGGTCTCTTTCTTCTAAGTATTGTTCTACCACAGAGATCGGTGTGTTTCCCCTCCCATATTGCACTAAGTGTGGGGGGTCTCTTCCATAGAGCACATTAAAAGGGGTCATTTGGGATGCAGAATGGTACGAAGTATTATACCAATACTCCGCTCACGGTAACCATTTCGCCCATTTTCATGGTGTTTCAGAAGCAAAACACCTCAGATAAGTTTCCAAGCTTCGGTTTACCACCTCCGTCTGTCCGTTTGTCTGTGGATGGTATGCGGTACTCCTCTTGAGGACAGTGTCCTGCATCCTGAAAAACTCTCTCCAAAACTGACTCAAGAACACATTGTCTCTATCAGACACAATTGACTCAGGAATCCCGTGTAATCTAACCACTTCTCTGATGAAAGCGGCTGCCACTGTTACCACGGTGTAAGGATGTCGTAAGAGGATGAAATGTGCATACTTACTAAGTCGGTCCACCACTACCAAGTTGATTGTGAATCCCTCTGAGCAGGGTAATCCGTTGATGAAGTCCATGGACACTTCTTCCCAAACTCTGTTTGGCAGTGCCAATGGCTAGAGTAACCCTCCTGGGGCCATGGCCATGTATTTATTGCGCTGACATACCTCACATTTTGCCACCATCTCCTCCACATTCTTATACATTCCCTTCCATTAAAGCTCCGATGCCAACCTCCTATATGTCTTATGTACGCCAGAGTGTCCCCCAACTGCACTGCCATAAAATTCCTGCAATAGGTGAGGAATATGGACGGAGGTTCGAGGTATCACAAATCTCCCTTGATGTAGCAACCTCTCTCCCTCCAAATAATAGCCCGAATGGCTACTACTATCCTTCTTTAACTCTTCACTGATCTTCTTCCGCTCTTCATTTTGCATGCTCTCTTCCTTGATGCCCCCCCAGTCAACCATCAAAGGTAGTGACACTGTCAGGTCTTGAAGTTCCCCCATGCATCTGGATAAGGCGTCAGCCGCCTTATTTTCTACCACTGGCCGGTACTGTATCTCAAAATCATAGCCCAAGAGCTTTGACGGCCACCTCTGATGTTCCTCGGTCACCATCCTTTTCTCCAACAGGTATTTTAGACTTCTCTGATCCGTGCGAACGATAAAATGTCTACCCAGTAGATAAGGCCGCCATTTCTGAATGACCAAGACTATGGCCATCAGTTCTCTCTCATACACTGACTTCAACCGAGCTCTAGTCGATAGTACCTGACTGAAGTAGGCTATGGGTCTGTGATTCTGCATCAACACTACCCCCAGTCCATATCCCGATGCATCTGTGTCCACTATAAAGGTCTGGTTGAAATCGGGAAGGGCCGATACTGGAATTGTCGTCATAGCCTTCTTCAACCTCTCAAAGGCCTGGGTTGCTACCTCCCCCCATGAAAAATTATCCTTCTTCAGCTGCTCCATTAACGGCCAAGCGATGGAACTGTACCCCTTCACAAACCTCCGATAGTATCCTCTCAGTCCCAAGAAACCCCTCAACCCCTTGATGTTCTTGGGCTTGGGCCATTTCTGCATTGCTTCAATCTTCGAATGGTCGGCTGCCACTCCCTCTGGAGATACTACATGTCCCAAATATTCCACCCTCGACTGGGCAAAATTGCACTTCTTTAAGTTTGCTTTCAGTTGATGTGTCTGTAGAATCCCCAAAACCTCCTTCAGATGTTTCAAATGTTCCTCCTCGGTTTGGCTGTACACCAATATGTCATCAAAGAAGACTAGCAAAAACTTCCTCAGGTGCTGCCGGAACACCCGATTTATCAAGGACTGAAAGGTAGCAGGGGCGTTAGTGAGCCCAAATGGCATCACCAATAACTCATAGTGCCCCTCGTGTGTTCTGAAAGTCGTCTTCTGAATGTCCTCTTCCTTCATTCTGATTTGGTGATAGCCCGACTTCAGGTCCATCTTTGAAAACACAACTGCTCCATGCAGCTCATCTAATAACTCATCGATCACTGGAATGGGGAATTTGTCCGGTACCGTCTCCTTGTTCAGGGCCCTGTAATCCACGCAAAACTTCCAGCTCACATCCTTCTTTTTGACAAGTAAGACTGGACTGGAGAAAGGACTCACGCTAGGTCTGACGATCCCTGCTTCCAACATCTCTTTGATCAGCTTCTCAATTTCATCTTTCTGAATCTGGGGGTAGCGGTATGGTCGAACACTGATCGGTGATACTCCCTCTTTCAAAAGAATGGCGTGCTCCTACTCTCTAGGTGGTGGCAATCCCTGGGGTGGCTGGAACACCTCCATGTATTGTTGTATGAGCGGTTGCATCACCTGTGGAATGTCTCCTTCTTCCCCCACACTGACCCTCTCCAAACGTTGCAGCTCCACCAAAAATCTCCCTCCCACCTCCTATATGGATTTGATCATGGATTTGAGAGATACGACTGCCCTTGACAGCCCTGCATTCCCCTGGATCACCTTCCTCTGCCCTTCTATTATTAGTTCCATCCTCAGAGCATCCTAGTTGACCTTAGTCTCCCTCAAAGTCTGTTGCCATTTCATCCTCAGGATGACATATGTACTTCCCAATTCTAAGGGGAGAAAATCCTCCATTACCTATAGCCCTTGGATAGTCAGGATCACTCCCCTGCAAACTCCTCGCCCCATCTCCACCTTCCCCGTGCCCATCATCACCCCATAGCCTCCGGTATCGACTAGCTCCATCCCCAACTGATCAACGATCTGGGCAAAAATGAAATTGTGGGTTGCCCCACTATCGATCAACACCAACACTTCACGATCAGCTATCTCTCCTCTTACTTTCATACTGTGACTCGGAGTGAATCCCACTACTGAGTTCAGAGAGATTTCTGCAACATCCAGATGCAGCTTCTCCTCCCCTTCTAACCCGCTCCCACCTCCCTCCTCGTCTTCCTCGTCTTCGCAAACGAGAAGAATCTGAAGAGTTCGGTCCTTGCACCTATGTCCGGGCATGTACTTCTCATCACATCGGAAACATAACCCCTTTGACCTCTTCTCCTGCATCTCCTTCTCAGTCAACCGTTTGAATTGTCCCCCGTTGCCCCCTCCTCTAGTCCTATCCTTTGGTGCTTTCTTCAGACTCCCTGAGGCTCCCCTCTTTGAAGGCAAGAGGGTAGTAGTCATCCTGTACAACCCCCTTGAATAGTATCCCCGAAATCCTCTTTTAGATCTCTTCTGATCCTCCACCAACTATGCTAGCTCCATTGCCTTCCTTAGGTTCCTCGGCTCCAATACTCTGACAATTGTTCGTATCTCTGGTTTAAGCCCCTTCATGAAGTTCCCCTTCAGGGCCGGCTCCGAGATGTGATTCAATCGGCTAGCTAAGTACTCGAATCTGTCTCGATAATCTGTCACCGTCCCCTCCTGAGTCAGCGCAAAGAACTGCTCATAGAAGTCTCCTCCCCCATCGGCTTGGAAATGCTCTAATAAGCAGTCCTTGAACTCCCTCCAGCTTCGGCTAGGCTCCCTCTTGTCACGCCACTGATACCATGACAAAGCTTTTCCTTCCAGACACAATCCTGCAGTCGTCAGCTTCTCATCCTCTGTCAACCCGTTAACAACAAAGTAGCGCTCCACCTTGTAGATCCAGCCGTGGTCGTCTTCCCCCTCGAAAACAGTCATATTCAATTTCCTTACCTTGGGATCTCCCCCATTTCGCCGGTATCCTCCATAGCCTCCCATTCCTCTCAAAGGAGGCGCTCCCCAGTTGTTTCGATCGTCCCTCCGACGATTGTATCCCAAACCACCATCGTATTCCCCTCTTCTCCCCTCAACATCAGCACCTCGACGCTGAAATTCCTCTCTTCTCCCGCCAAAATCAGCACCCCTTCTGTCATATCCCATACTCATCTCTTCCCTAGACAGAGGCTCTAGAGGAGGCATGTCGTTCTCTCCCTATAGGATCTCCACCTCCGAATTTCTCCTCCCCCGCAAAGGATTCGGATTTCCTCCCATGCCATGGCCGTCGGTGGTCTCTCTTACTTCTGATGTTGCCGGATTAGTCTCATTTCAAGTAATTTATTTATCATTTCTTCCATCACGGTGAACTTCCCCTCCAACCTTTTATTGTTGGAGGTGATTTGATTTTGAAAGTCGAAGAATCTTTCCTCCAAATCGGATTTCAATTGTTCGACTTCGCCTTCCAAGACGTCTACCTTCTTTCCGGCCATCGTTCTTCCCAACGGATCTCCAAAAAACCACTTCTGAAACCCGAAAGCTTGCTGAAAAATAGGGATTTCAGCCGCCTAAGGTCCCCAATCGATGCTCTGATACCAATTTGATAGGAAACACTTGTATTCACAAGTATTCATAGCCAAAATCAGTAAACCGCAGCAATCTTATTGCTGTCCACAGCAGGAAACAACCAAGAAACAGATAAAAATAGGAGAAATACACTAGAAATCTGAGAGAAAACAAAGCAAATCTCTTGTATTTCAAAAGTGGATGCAAGACAACAATGAAAGATACAATTTTCCTTCAATTCGAGAGAGAGGAAGGAAATACTCCCCACAATCTCCGGCAACGCTGATGTAAACAAATTAGAGCAAAGCACAAAGAGAGATCAACAAAGAGAATCAAATCTTACTTTTTAAAATTAAGACATAACTTAGAGAACAAAATAAGTTGGGGAAAACAACTAACTTCAGAAAAAAGGAAAGAGGCAACTTCCAACGACTAAAACAAAAGAAGACCAACAAAGAAACAATATTTTTAACAAAAAAAACTATCCTCAAAACAAAAGAAGACCAAAATAGTTTTATTATCATATTGCCAAGGACGCCCCAAAAGTATATGGCAAACTTCTAAAGGTACAACATCGCAAACAATTTGATCCTTGTACGCTCCTCCAATTGTCAAATTAATGGTGCATTGCTTCGTTATTGGAACCTCACCTCCTTCCTTAAACCACGATATTTTGTATGATTTGACAAGAGGTTTTGTTTTCAATTTGAGCTTTTCAACCATGTGTTGTGACACAAAATTTTCTGAACTCCCACTATCAATCATTAAAGTGCAAATTTTCCCTTCAACCGTGCAAGTTGTTCTAAAAATGTTTCTTCTTAGCCACTTATCACCTTTTTCTTTTTGAGCAGTTAAAACTTGTCGAATTACTAGCAAAGGTTCTCCTTCGTCTCCTTCCAAATCAAAATTTTCCATTTCAGCTTCATTATCAGATTCTGGTTCATTTTCTTCTTCTTCACTTTTATTTTCATTTTCTATCAAATTATTTCGAGGAGGATTATTTTTTCTGCAAGTAGCCGACAAATGACCATAAAGACCACATTTGAAACAAGGCCCAATCAGTTTAGGTTGTTCAGTAGGTTTAGAGCCCATTAGCCCTTTACCCTTATCCAGATTTTGACTTTCATAAGTTTTGACCTTAGTTCCCGACGTCCCAACAGAAGATTGAGTTTGGATTTTCACCCCACCAGTTTGTCTTCGCTTATATGTTTCAATGACTTTGCTACTTCCCCTTTGATGTTGTTTCTCAATTTTTAAAGCCATGCGATAAGCCTCATCTAGTTTAATGACATGATGCAAGTTTAATTGATCCTGAATTGTCCACTTAAGTCCATTAAGATATCTTGTTACCGTTTTTTCTTCAGATTCATCTAAATCATTCCTAGCTTGCAACTTAAAAAAGTTTTCAGTGTATTCTTCCACAGTTTGAGTTCCTTGACGCAGATTATTAAATTCTTGAAAAAGAGTTCTTGAATGATCAGAAGGCAGAAATTTCCCTTTCATTTTTTCTTTCATTCTTTCCCAGTTTTGAATTTTTTCTTTACCTCGCCTTACTCTATTGTTTTGCAAATTTTTCCACCATGTTAAAGCATGTCCCGTTAATTTTAAGCTTGCAAATTTGACTTTTCGATTTTCTGGTATTTCTTTCCACTCAAAAAATTGATCCATTTTCTCAACCCATTCGAGGAATTGTTCAGGTTGTAATTTTCCTTCGAAATTATGAACATCGATTTTAATCCCATGATCCCAGTTTCTTTGACGCCTATTTTGATTCCTAGGACCCTCATCCTCGCTTTCAGAAGATATGACATTAGGATTAACATTAGCTTGATTGACATTCAGATTAGCGATTGCTTCAGCCATTGTATTGATTTGTTGTTGCAAATTATTTAATTGTTGTAAGAGTTGTTGCAAATCCCCTTGATTATTAGCCATAGGACGCAAAGCAAAGACACACAAAAAGCACAGCACCCGAAGAGGCACAACACACCCGAAGCAGCAGCTGCCCGTGAGAGACATTTCCAGAGAAGAAAAAGGCTGCAGCAACTCAATTTCAAGAAGAATGTGAAAGATCAAGTTCCACCCACCAAATCTTGCTCCCAACCTTAATTTTATGGCAAGACATCAGCTCATAATGAGTTACTTCTCCACTAGATATTAATGAGCTGGCACAACTAAAGTTTTAACTACTTAAGCTCAAACCGAAACAGCCAATGCCTTCATGAAACCAACAAACATCCAAAGGACAAATGGACCCCCCAAGCCGGCAAACCCAAGGAAGCAAAATCCAAACCTCTTCCTACCATGATCATTGGATTTACCACCATCATTGGATAGCATAAAAACAAAAAAAAATATAAAATATAACTAATATTGTTCATAACAAAAAATTAAGCAAAAATCTAAATGCATCAAACGCCAAGAGCCCAAGAACAAAACCTAGATCTCAAAAATAGATTCAAATTCAAGATAACCCTAATCCTTTCATTACTCCCTAATTAAAGCAAAAGGAATCATACAAATTCCCTAAACACCCCTCTAATTCAAATTTCCCTCCTAAAAATTGATTTAACACCAATTGGGGCCCACAAGGAGTTCCGCCCCCATGGTTTCTCTCTGTTCCACCGAGCATACACCTGGACCGGTCCAGGCTGGACCGATCCAGCCGGCCCCTCCTGGGCCGGCATATCAATTACATCAAGGATTAGCTTTAAGCCCATATTTTTTTGTTTTAGTCATGGATGTTCTTACTAGACATTTACAAGAGGATGCTCTCTGGTGTATGCTTTTTATTGATGATATTATTCTTGTTGATAAGTCTAGAGAGGGAGTTGAAAGAAATCTTGAGATATGGATGTCAACCTTAAAGTCTAAAGGTTTTCGTTTAAGTAGATCTAAAACCAAATATATGGAGTGTAATTTTAGTAGTAATAGATATAGTGGTGGGATTGTGACTTTGAGCGATCAAATCATTAATAAGAGTACGTGTTTTAGGTATCTTGGGTCTGTTGTTCAAAGTGATGGTGAAATAAATGGGGATATTATTACTAGAATTCAAGTTGGATGGTTGAAGTGGAGGAATGCCTCAGATATGTTGTGTGATCGAAAAATACCCGTCAAACTTAAGGGAAAATTCTATAAGATGGTGGTAAAACTTACAATACTTTATGGCGTAAAATGTTGGTCATTAAAAGAGAATCATTAAGTTAAGTGTGCATAGATGAGGATGCTCAAATGGATGAGTGGCTTCACTCTTAGAGACAGAATGTGAAACATGTACCTGAAAAGGTTGGAATAGCTCCAGTGGTAGATAAGATTAAATAGATTCTTCTAAGATGATTTGGACTCATAAAACGTCGGCCTTCCGATAACCCAGTTAGGAGAGTAAATATATCGAATTTGGCCTATGTTAAGAAAGGTAGAGGTAGACCTAAAAAGACTTGTCTAGAAAATATTAGAAATGACCTTTTTTATTAAATTAAAATTAAAATTTGACTCTTAACATGATACAATTGAGAAAAAAGATTAATGTAGCTGATCTAACCTAGTGAGATAAAGGCTTGCTGCTATTGTTGTTGATGGTGGTAGTGAGACATAAAGTTGTTAAAAGTGCGGACTATTTTCTAAAGGTTCCGTGGTCAGATAAATTAAATTACATTGTTATTGTGTGTAGAAAGACTAAGCTTAAATGTTTTATCACTTCATGGATTTCAACCATTCGCACTTTTCATGTTGTTGTAACCCTGATTAGGTATCCGGTATCCATCAGCTACTTCATGCAAAAAAGATTAAAAAAAAAAAGGTAAATTGTGATTTACCCCTTGTTGACAGTTATTTATTTTTGTAGTCATTTGAGTAGTTTATATTATATTTTGGTCCTACCCCAATTTTAAGATTTGAAATTTTATTATTTAACTCTTTGTGGTTATCAAATATACTCTTGTTTTCCTCCTCACATTGATGTGAATCAATGTAGGAATTGCATTTGGAAAGTTAACATGAAAGTTATTCGAAGCGTTGTCAAAACAAATTTTATTACCAATAAAATAAAGGATTAAATCGTTCTAGGTAATTAACTTGCTTAGGCGAAGATTTGCTTTGAGATAACCAAACAATTCATAACACTCCCAAAATAAAAAGGTCTACTTAATTGCTCATAACAAAAATCCCACAATTAGTAATGAAGAATTTCACCTTGAGTACCCTCTCTCTCTCGTTCACTCTTGGGCTTTTAGCGGAGAAACAAGAACCACACGAAGATGGAGAGCACCACTACGAAAAGGGAGACGAAAGACTTCGTTACCGAAGAGGTTGTCGCCGGAGGAGGTGGTGGTGGATGGCGTCCGATGATCGTCCAAGTGTAGTCACGAAACTGTCGGTCGAAGATGCTTGCGAGAATCGGAATGACTCGCTCCAAGTACTCTTCAATTGTGGCGTCGTCCTCAAACCCGACGTCAAAGCACGGAGATCGTAGGATATCAATGCTCCCGTCGGCGTGGAATACTAATCCCCACTCAAGCTCCGGATCCGCCATTCAACATCGAGGAAGGGCGGGAAGAAGACAAGGGAAGGAGGGTGGAGCCGTGAGCTAGGGGAAGACCAAGAGAAAATATGAATTTGAATTTCAGTTTTTCTTTGGTTGGAGGGAGGGATTAATTGTAATTGAAACCTCCCAAAATTTGAATTAAAAGGGGCGGGTATTAGTGGAGAATTAAGAGGGGAATTAGTGGTTGCTTATGTGGCAAGTAGAGAGAGAATAGGTGAGGTGTTGGGGGCCGGCCATGCAAAGGAAAAATAAGGGGAAAATTTCATAAGTAGTGGGCCCCATGTAATTAATTAAAATCTGAGATTTTAATTTCAGATTTCAATCAATTGGGGAAGTTACAAATAAGAGAGAGAGGGAAAATTTGAATTTGAATCCAGGTAATTACTCCTCAATCAATTGCTCACTAATTTGAGGAGCCAAATTAGGAAGGAATTAATGGGGGTTTAATGGCTGAATTCAAACTTCTCACAGCAAGGAATCTGGTGGGATTAGCCCAGGAGAAGGGGAGATCGGGCTGCTGGGTGAGGGAGGAGAGGGGCGGCGGCTGGGCAGGGGTCGGCGGCTGGTTTAGCCGGCGGCAAGGGGGAGACGGGCAGGGGAAGTCTGCGGGTTCAGGGGGATTTGGGAGGGGCGGCTGCAGAGAAAATAGAGAGGGAGGAGGGGCGGGTTCGAGTGAGTGAAATGGGGTGGGGAGGAAGGGAAAACAGTGAATAACACAAGATAAAACCAAGAGCTCACCGTGGTGGGCTGTTGGGTACTTCGGGTGGAGCCTCTCCAATGCCTCATCTCTTTCTCTCAAGCTCTCAAGCAAGAAGACAAAGGAAAAATCTCAGAATTTTATTAATCAAGCATTAACCTCATACAATAAGAGGAGATCCCTTTATAAAGATCTCAAAGCATGAAACTAAAAGACTCACATGCCCCTTGGGCTACAAGAAACACTACGCCTTCATAAGGGCGAAATCGTCACTAGTACATGAAATAAAAGATACATAAAATAAGATAACATAAAAAAGACATGACAACTTCAAAAATATAAACTCCCGATCGTAGCCGTCGATCTACGATTCCTTCGCCGATAAACCTGCCTAAAATGTCTGTCGATGACCTCATCACACATGCTAGCCATTAGTTCTTCCTTTTGTTCGCTGATTATTCACACGCTTCCTTGCACATCTCCCTCAATCTAGTTGTTGCCTAGAAGCATCTAGTTAATACTTCTCTAAATGTACTTATTAATGTATGCTTGGTAATAATTAGATTAGATACAATTTTCCTATAATCAAATTGAGCGAATTTATTAGTTATTTGGTAAAAATTAGATCAGTTTTCCATTTAACAGCTGCTACTAGCTGAAAAAAATCAGGCTGAGGGAGTAGATTATAGAAATGAATATATAGAAAAAATAATATTTAGCGCAACAAGTACAAATAGGTATTGCTTATAAAAAAGAAGGAACTTAAAAATATATGAAAGTTAACGATCTTTAGATGAATTTGCCCAAAAGTAAAATATTCCCAAATTTCAGATAGTTTTACTTTTCCATTTGTATCCAGAAAGTTTTTTTGACATGACATCGATTGTCTATTTAGAATTCATGAAGTTCCTGACTGCTTTGCTGCTTCATCTGATTAATTGGAATTCATTTTGCAGGAGTTAGAGAAAAGTCTCAAAACTACATGTGAGGATTTCATAATGTCTGTCACGAAGCTGATTGTTGACCCCATGCTTTCCTTTGTTACAAAGGTAATTAAAACATTACTCAAGGAGGTACAGAATTGCCTGACTGAGGTTTTGAAAAATGAACAAATAAGCAGCGTATTCTAAACAACCGTGCCATTCTGTAAATGTAGAGTGGAACTACAATGTGACTTATTTTTTCTTCAATTCAAATGCAATTGTGATAGGAAACACTTGTAGATCTTAAGTATTTCCTATCAACTATGATGCACCGACACGGACACGGCGACACGGACACGACACGACACGGACACGGGACACGTCATTTTTTTAAAATATAGGACACGGGTGCAGCTTGGACACGGCATAATAATTTTTTAATATAATATATAGAAATTAAGGTGACATTATATTAAAAATGACAAGCAATAATAAATCAATTTCATGATAACTTGTTTAGCTTATAGCATAAAGATGTTTAGTACAAAATGTCTAGTACAACCACAAAAATTTATCAGGCGTTGAGAGTCAAGCGTCGATGTCATTTATCAGTCACTGAGAGAGGAGATGAAAATATCTTCACTGCCAAAAAGAAATGAAAATGAGAATATTCGATGATTGGGAATTAAGTGACGTTGATTTTGTGTTGTGGATAGGAAATAAGAAATTTAGTTTAAATCCCGCAAATTACAAGACATTATTTTTTAAAAAAAATTCATAAAATATTTAAGATACACCTGTCGGACACGTGTGTCCAATTTGCATTTAATATTTTTTAATTGGACACGTTTTCGGCGTGTCCGACACGTGTCGGAGGAGTGTCGAACGAGTGTCGTGTCGTACACGGTGTCGGCACTGCACGCCTCTTTGAGGAGAAGTGTCGGTGCATCATAGCCTATCAATCTTCGGGAAGCAGTGAGAATTCTCCACAAAATCCACACAAAACCACGAAAACAGTAGATAATTTGTATTATTTGATGAAAGGGAAATGGAAAATATCAAGATACAATTGATCCTCTATTCGAGAGGAGGATCGATCTCTCCCAAATCTCTAGATGCCACTAGAGCCCAAAGAAGCCTAAACCTAAGAGATATCAAATTTCAGCCAAATTCAAGATGCCCTAACCCTAGGAAAACCCTAAAAATCCTTCCTAAAATGTTTGGTTGGCTCTTGCGATCTGAATGACTACCGAAGAGGGGAAATCTTCAGCCTCTGTTGTGCTGGGTCTAACAAATTGCTTGTCCAATGGCATGTCCTTTTTAATTATTATTAGCCAAAACATGTTCTATTATTTTATAGCCATCGATAGCATTAGAGAATTTAAGGAAGTTGTTGATTTTTTTTTTTTTTTATGAAGGAAAGTTCGTTAGGCTTTGTTAATTCTACCTTTCTTTTAAAAGGAAAAGTTGGCTATTAGTTTTGATTGAGCTCTCTTGGGCCTTGTAACGTCTGATCATGATTCAATTATTTAACCTCGCTAATATGTGTTAGGTTGTCTATTTAGTACCTTTTTCAAAAAGTTGAAAGTTTAATCTCTGTTCACAAAATGTAAATGAACACTTACTGAGCACTACGTGATTTTTCTTTCAGGTGACAGCAGTGAAAGCTGTGCTGTCTTCAGGTGCTCAGGATAAGAAAGAGGATTCTGTTTTGGCAAAACCACTGCGTTCTTACGCATTTGCTGCTCCTGAGAGGATCGTCGAACTAACTCAAAAGGCAAGAAAACATGCTTACAATTTCTTCATTGCTTAGAATAAATCCTAAACTTTTGTTGTTTTTTGTAATAGGTTGGTGACAATCTTCAGCAAGAATTACCAAAAGTAATGGCAAAAATGAAGCTCTATTTGCAGAACCCAACAACCAGGATGATTTTATTTAAACCAATAAAGTAAGGAGACATTTCTTCTTATACTGTTCATTGAAATTTTAGGTGTCGTTTGGTTCTTCTTCTTCTTTTGTAAAAGATAGTTTTAGAAACAATGGTTGAGGGAATAGAGTTTTTTAACAGAGAAGCAAAATATCAAAAAGTTTCTCAAAATAGTAGAAAAATGAAGTTTCCTAAAAAGTATTTCTATAGAAGCGTTACATCCAACAACGACAAAAAAAAAAATTTCCGTTTCTAATAAGAAAAAGCAAAAAACACCTGAACAAACGAGGCCTTAATGATTCTAATTGGACCTTTCATTCATCATACTCCATTCGATGCTATATACCTCTTATAATAAACCACGACAATCATAATGGCCAAATACAAGAAATGAGCATAATAACTTGAATAAACTAAAATCCAAAAGAAGATTAGTCAAAGCTGGATGAACTGGCCAAATCTAAGTCCTGAGTGCACCATGCTTGCTCTATTATTAGTAAAATATAGTGGTAAAACATAAATATAGTTTTACAGTTATGGGATGCAATGATATATTCTGCATCACTGCCAGTATTATTTAATAGAGAAAAAGTTGCCTGAAAAATGTTAAATTTATGTTGAGATGAATGTTATACAAATTTTCTTTATATAATACTAATAATTTTGAAGCAAGTTAAATATTTTCAAGGCCCATTCTGATCAAAATTGTTTCATAATACTCTGACATAATTTATTTTTTATATCATCATCCCAGGCTATTTTTTCAGTTTTCAATCATGAATACTTGAATATTTTAGATTGCCTGCTGATGCTTATGGTGACCTTGCTGCAGAACAAATATTGTGGAAGCTCATGTTCAATTTCAGTCGCTGATCAGGTCTGAATACTCACCTGAAGAAATGCAAAATTTTGGCTTGGTTTCCATCCAACATCTTCAATCTCAGATTGACAACCTTCTCTAGGAGAAATTATTCTGTGCGAACACCGGAAGGTCCAAAGGCCAATCAGAACACGCCACATCATCTGGTACCCAGCAGTACACAGTACCGGTACCGAGGAAAAAAATGGCATTACTCGTTCTGATTTGACCTCTAGATGGCGTCCGGTGTCCGCACAAAATAATTTATCCTTATGTAGACACATAAAACACATTCCCCACAGCACCAAATTTTCCTACAGGCTCATGTTGTAATTCATTTGCACTATTTTTACACTTGTTCGACAATTTTAGAAAGATATATCCATGTTTTGGTTTCATTTTCTTCTAACTTTGTAAATTTTTCCATCTTCTGTAAATAGGAGGGAGAGTTGATTACTATATTGAGTATGTTTACTTCCTGAGATCCTTTTGAGTTTTATCTAGCTAGCTTCAATTGCCCAAAGGTAAATTGTTTATTCCATGCAGTTAAGTAGTGGTGATATTGAGTCAGAAAGAGTTGGTATGAGTTTTAGTTGGAAACTGATTCAAGCCAAGTAATTAATTTGTGAATATTTTGTCTTTTTAGTTGAATTAAACTAATTTCAAGCGAGTCATTATTTAGTTTAAACAAATTTATTTGAATTAAGTCAATTAAGATATGAGTTTTGTGCTTTAGAATAATAATAGCTTAAATATCTGTTTAAGATGACCATTGTTTTTTAAATAATTTTAAATATGAAGGAATGAGAAATGAATCACATAATTTTTTTTTTTGGAGGGTCAAATCCATCCGAAATTGTTTGAGGCAATTGTTGCCATGAAGTAGTTGGAAATTTGTTGAACTTGTCTTGAGATGAGTGTGATATGTAAATAATTTGTATTGCAATCAGCATAAAGTATAAAAACAACAACATCAAGCTTTTATCTCATTACATGGGGTTGATTATATAAATTCTTTTTCTCCATCGTGTCCATTTAAGAGTTAATTTTTCATTTAAATTTAATAAAGAAATGTCATTCTAATATTTTATAATCAAGTATTTTTTGGTTTACCTACCTCTACCTTTCTTAACATAAGCTAAATCTAATATATAGCTATTGCTAGTCAGTTTATGGGAAGGCCGTCATTTTATGTAACTAAACCATCTAAGGCGACTCTCTAATCTTATCTTCTATTGGAGCTACTTCAACCTTTTCACGTATATGCTTGTTTCATGTCATGTCTCTAATAGTAAAACCACTCATCTGTCTAAACATCCTTAGCTTTGCAATTCTTAATATTATGCTTCTTTTTTAATGGCTAACATTCTTCATCATAAAGCATTGTAGGTCTCACCAACCACTATCTTATAGAATTTGTTCTTGAGTTTGAGGGGGATTTTTTTATCACACAATAAGCTCTATGTATTCTTCCACTTCAGTCATCTAATTTATTTCACCATCACCTTGAATGATAAACATAAGATATCTAAAACATGTACTCTTTATTAATGACTTGATAACCCAAAGTCACAATCCCCCTAGTAAATTTATTCATACTAAAATTATACTATATATATTCGATTTTAGCTCTACTCAAATGAAAAAGCTTAGACTTTAAGGTTGACCTTCATAATTCAAGTTTACCCTAACACTCTCTAATCTTACCAGCAAGAATGTCATTAGTAAAAAACATACACATGGTGCAATCTCTTGCAAATGTCTAATGAGAACATCCATGACTAAAACAAAAAGATATTGGCTTAAAGCTGATCTTTGATATAATACAACTAAAATAGGAAACTACTTGGTCAAACCAACTTGTGTTTTAACACAAATGAGACCTCCTACTGTCCTACATGTCCTTAATGACTTGCATATAAGCATTATTAATCCATTTCTTTTTTAGATTCCGTCATAGCACTTCTCTTGGAACTTTAGCATATTATTTTTTTAAAATCAATAAATATCATATGTAGATCCTCCTTATTCTCTCTATACTTCTCCATCAAACCTCTCAACAAATGTATAGTTTCAATAATAGACCTAACCGGCATGAATCCAATTTTAAAATTGATTTTGATAAAAATAAATTTGTTTGTAGTATTTTAACACAATTTTTTTTTTCATTGGAATTGAAGATGAAAAAATTTGATTATAGATTAAATTCTATTTTTTGATATCATTTAGTTGGTTGCAGATGAAAAATATTTTTTTTAAAAGAAACTTTTTTATTTACTTTGAAAGTGACTTAAAATTCTAATTTTGAAGGAAATTTTAAGGAGGTTTTGTTAGATTTGAAGTCCATGCTATTGAATTGATTTCTGAATAAAATATGTCAATCAGGATGTTATATACATTTGAATTTTTTCTATCTTGTATGAATTCTCGGATATCAAAAGAAATATTTGAATAATATTAGTACATCGAAAATGCTCAAATTATATTTAAAAAAAGATTTTGAGAAGGGGCTTATAAGCAAAAGAACCGTTGAACTCAGCGAAGTTATTTAAAAGAAGGATCACATTGATATAACTAAAGGTCTATTTTTAGATTTTGGGTTGAGATTTATTATGTGTGTAAGCATTCATAGTCTATTTTTCTTTATATTTTATTAAAAAAGGAAATTTCAATTAATGAGGCCACTTTAGCTCAATTATGTAAGCTCATATATTATGAAGTGGGGAACTAGTTAACTATCAAAATTAAAGAAACTCAAAACTAATAACCAATTTATTGCTTCTATTATCGAGATCCCAAGATACAGTCACTGTATGACTAAATCGATCATATAGTTGTAGCGACTGAAATTCTTTTCATAAAATTTTTTTTATTATTATAGAATTGTGTTTTACGAAGGTAAATTTAATCAAGATCTTGTTTTTCATCATTTTGATGTACTTGCTGGTCCAGTTTATTAATACTATAATACTTCATGTTATAATATATAAGGAACCTGATTAGCAACTAAAAATTACCTCATTATCTCCGTTTAAGTATCTTTAGTAGACATAGACAAAGGTGTGTGCCTAAGTCATATTTTTGCACTAATATGACTTAGGCAAACTTATCATTATTTAAAATAAACAAAAAAAAAATTCCAAAACAACCAAATAAGCCTTTGATTGCAATTCCTCTCCCAAACTAAACAAAAAAGCTGTATATAAATTGCATTTTCACTTACAAAGAACTTATTACTGATACACATTCAATAGAGTAGCCAATTACTACCCTGAAAACAAAATAGGACAGTAACACACATTGTCCTTGTAAGTTTTACTCTCTGAAGCTATATGATCCAATAGAGACCAACCTTCCTGGTAATTAACATCATTACAATAGGAATACCAAAAGTTATATAGTTTATAAGAAACTATATATATTTAATAAAATGTCTCTTAACCTTTGCAGTTTAGCAATCTTCCCACTCATAAACAAGTTCATCTCTAATGGAAGACATCTGTACCAGCAATCATGGACATTTCTGTTCAAGTGTACCTGTTACAATGCTATATCAACATGAAATAAACTATGATTTTTGCCGGTTCTTCGATTTGTTGCTTATGAGTAAAACTTGTATGTTTTTGCGTCGATAATGATCTGTCTTAAACCACCAATGGGTGACAAAATCATCAAGAAAAGCCCCAAAATGATGCAAATCTGAACAAAGTTGTTAAAAAAAGAAGAAGAAAATATCAATCAGCTCATCATTTTGAAAACAGAGAAGGAATAAGAGTTCATAAATTGAAAAAGAGAAGAAGATTACCCAATTAGTTATCCAAGACAAACTGAACTTTCTAGGTTTGTATATACACAGCCACATCACACAAGGAAGCTACATAAAGAGAGAGAGAGAGAGAGCATTTGTCAGATTATATATAACTGTTGCAGAAAAATCTATTACATTTGTTAATCATAGGCTTTATTTGGGACGGTTTTCTTACTACGACTTAAAACAACATTCAAGAAAGGTGCTTTAAAAAGTAGTAAGAAAGTCATCTCAAACAAAGGCATAAACTTACAAAGTATGTTGTTGGTGCGAACGCAAATCCTCCAAAGAAACCAAGTAGTCCACTAAAGAAAGGGAAAGTCATACCGAGGAACATGGTGATAGCTGAAAAACAATACAACATTAGTACACATTCAAAAAAGAACATATCAAAATAGTTTTTGGATATAAAAAGTTCATTTCAATCCAGATTATCTAATTTAGCCATCCGACTCTTCAAATTTGATCCAAAATAATCCAACAGATAATCATTTCAGATCATATTTCGGAGTCAATGAGCTAAACTGAACATATTAGAGATGGCTGTGACAAAAAGGACACAAAATCAATCAACAACATTAGAATTTCTTACCAACATAAGTGCTCCGAGCAATCAACCTCAGTGCAAAACCAGGAGGAAAATGCAACTTCTTCACAAGAAGAGTCTCAAGCATATCGAAAACCGGCATTGCATAAATCTGATAGCTCCCAATAACATGAACAACAACCATCATGTTTGCCATAGCTATCAACCAACGCGGCTTCTCAAGACTAATAAGCACGTTATCCTCAACCGCGTTTCCAAACGCCCAATACCCAACAAGCGCCACAGGAAAATAGCAAAGAGCAACTATGATATAAGCCACCACAACCCCTCTCCACATCGGCTTCTTCGAAGGCTTCTCTGGAGTGGAAGGAATAGTTGCCTGAATCTCTAAAACCACATTATGGCCAGCATAAGCAAAAGCCACATCTCCCAAAGCACCGAAGAACCCTAATACCGTTCCACCAGTGGTAGGAGCTCTGTATCCATATTCCACTCCTTCCTGCTTCCCCTTATCAACCGAAGCTCCCCAGGCAATGGTGGAGTAGCTGAGCGACATGACTGCGGCGGCAAGGGAGACGCCGGAGATGGAGTTGAAGTTGGGGAGTTGCGAGAGGACGAAGTGGACGGAGGCGAAGATCATGATGAAGTAAGTGAGTTTGATGTTTTTGCAGTCGGTGCAGACTGTGTCGTGAAATTTTTTTAGGGATTTGCCCCCGGTGACCATGTAGACGATGCAAACGCCGACCTCGACGATTAGTTGTTGGGGGACGACGATGTAGAGGCCGAGGCGCTCCCCGAAGGCTTGTTGCCCTAGCTCGTGGTAACGGTCGAATCTTTTCCCGGGTACCATTTCGTGCATTTCCACCATTTGCCAGAGTGTGTATAGTGTAATGAACCAAGATAAGATTAAAATAGTGATGCCCGGACCCCTGTTGATGAATTTAAATATTCAAATTATTATACCGTTAGTAAATCATTTATTTAAGGTTTCATAGCCAATGTAAATGGAGAAGTATATCTGATAGTTCTATTTAAAAAATATTATGAACATTTATTTCTGATCAAAATAATAATAATGATGTTCAACAAAAAATAAAAAAATTCCAAATACACTGCAAACAGATTCAGTCAATCGAGTTATTTGAACTTTCAAATTTATATGTTTTTCTTTTGTACACATGCATGAAAGTTCATTTCGGATCGATGTACTCGAAATGCTATTTAAAGAAAAAACATAAGAAAATTAAACATGACAAAATGTTACGAAGCAACGCAGGCATTACAGATGCGAAGTGAGATCATAATCGAATCAATTGTAAGACGAAGTGCAAACCGTCTTTAAAGAGTGAGAATAAGGCTTTGTTTGGGACAACTTTCTTACTGCTTATTCAACAGCTTTTTAGTGTACTAGAAAGCCGGTTCAATAAGCTATATGAAAGTCGTCCCAAACGAAACCTAAGATGATATTTTAATCTGAAATGAACTTTTGAATATATTTTCTAGTGAAAATAAATAATAGAAATATTTCATTAATTTCACATACTATAAGAAGCATAAAATAAAATTTTTCATAAATATGATAAAGTATTTTAGTTACCATCCAAGTCTAGACATGGCATAAGGCAAGCCAAGCACTCCAGCTCCAACCATGGCTGTGACATTATGAAAGGCAGAGTACCACCACTTGGCATTTCGTGAGGAGGTGATTGGTAGCCACTCATCTATTGCTTTTTCCTTCTCAGACTGCAAAAGGATTTGGATTACTTGTTAATCACTCAAAATCAAGATTAGAATAATTTTAAATTAGGAAAAAAATGGGTGAAAATATCCTGATTATAATTTCATTTATATTTTAAAAAATAAAATTTTGATCATAATTTATTTAAAAA
>NW_021319578.1:1492986-1496453 GCF_001605985.2 Dendrobium catenatum
GGAAGTCGGAAGGATCGTAGTCGGGTAGAAGTCCAACAATGGACATAAATCCAGCATCGGATATATGTCCGGTGAAAACTCGACAACGGGTATAAATCCGACGTCGGGTAGAAATCTGGCGACGAGCGGAGGTCAGACATAAGGTAGAAGTTTGACGTCAGTCGGCGGCCGGGGAAAACTAGGATGTTAGATGGTATTTGGGCAAAACTCCAGAGTCACTTGGAGAAAAATAGAATTCTGGCATCACTTGGAGATCGGGCGGAGTTCCGACGTCACTGGAAAGTCGGGCAAAATTCCGGCGTCACTTGGAAGTCGGGCGGAACTCCGGCGGTGGTCGAGGAGTTTCTTCCCTCGTATTATTCTCTTCTCATCTTCTTCCTTTGGTTCCCTCTCAAGAGAAATGAGGCGCTATTTATAGGTTTTTAAGTATGACATGACCGTAAATAGGAGGAGAATCAAGGGCAAATGTGGAGTAGTTTGGATTGACGACCGATATTGAATCCTTTGATTGTGGACCGTTTATCAGACATTTGAAGGTCTTTATGTTATCGGAAGTCGGCGATCTTGGGCTCGTTGGATTTGTCTCATCAAGACGATCGATTTGACTATAAACATGTCATGTTTGAAAACCGTTTGGTAATCCAAATTATGGTTTGAATCTTCCAACAATGCTTCGAGTCTTCGATTCAGACTCATTTGAGCTCAGATCGAGTTGAATTTGGTGTCATTGGGTTCGTATTTCCGAGATGATTAGTTCGACTATAATTTTGCTAAAATCAGGGTTCAAATGATCCCAGATTTAATTTTTGAAGTTTTCAACTTGATTTTTGCCTTGAGATTCGTGCCAAATCAAGATAATTTTTTGATAACATATCAATGATATATCATACATATATATAATTGAATAATTTCATGGATAACATTTTTTAAATTACATCTGTATATCTTGATGTCATTTATCTCAAGATCAACCTCATTATTCTTAGAATGACATTAAGATTAGTGATCTATATGATGTCCAAGAGTTTAGTAATATTGCAAACATAAATTCATCATAACATAAGTTTTATCAAGATATCTAGCATAATTTTTTAAAAATTTTATTATATCAATCACATTCTAATCGATCTAATCGTAATCTAAAAAATAAAATAGCAGAAAAATTACACTGAATGAAATTTTAAATATGCTAATTAAACTAATTGAAAATATGTCATAAAATATTAAAAAGAAAAAAAAATAATCACGATATTTTTAATAAACAGATAATAAAATATTTTAAATTTTATGTAACATTAATTCTATATAGTTATAGATAAGAATTTTAAGGCTGAAAATTTTGGATAAAAATAATTTTCCATTTAAAGAGGACCTTTCCACCGATGCCGGAAAGAAGCCAAGCCTTAAATAAATGTTCAAGAAAGCGATTGATATCCTCACCTTCAATAAAGCAAAAGTATACGCAACATCTTGGTACTCTACATGTCTACATGGACCAATGAAAAAGAGATCTAATGAATATTCTAAACGGAGAGATTCCATCCACACAGACCTATGGGATGCCATTGTGAAGTGTAAACGCTTGAGTGTATAACTGTGCTCTATCTTTTTCCGGAATTACATTTATTTATTTTGTCCGTTTATTTAATAGGGTGACGTTAGTAATTTTACTCTGCTTCGTTCTCAAGAAAAGAAAAGATTACATGAGAATATTATAATTAAGGGTTATATTTACGACTGCTGAAGCATTTTATAAATTTAATTATGAAATTATTGTGAAAAAATAATAATTTTATTAGTATGATTAAAAAATAAATTTTTGCCATAAATTCTTTTAAAAAAACTCAGACAAAGTAATAGCAAACTAAGGCATCGTTTGGACGGCTTTCTTACTATTTTCTAAAGCAACTTTTAAATTAAAAAAAATTGGTCTTGAAAACTTCTTTAGAAAGTAGTAAGAAAGCCGTCACAAATGAAACCAAAATTGTGGTTATTGCCTGAAAAGCAAAACATTGAAAAGCTGCCCCAAATAAACTTTAAATTTTAATATATAATCTAAAAATTATTTTATTAACTATTATGCTTTTTAAAATAAATTTAAAATTTAAAAGTTATTAAATCAATATTTGATTAACATATGTTAGCTCTATTTTTCTCTCATGTGATTTTTTGAATGATATGTATTTAGAAAAAAGAGAGCCTACATAAATTTAATTAAAAAAATTATGATAATATACTCTCATCAATTTTTTGATCCAATGAACTTCAAGATCTTAGATCTACTTTGAAATGCGTGCTATATAAATCATTTAAGTATTGCACTTTTTTCTCATAGAAAACATTATGATAGATTTATAAGTTTTCGGATCTATTTCCGATTAAATAAGCGTAAAACATGAACAATTTGTATTTGATTCGTCTCAAAATAGATCCAAAGATTTTAAAATACAAATTGAACTTGCCTGAAGTCGCATATTTGCGCGCCAAGATCATTCACTCGAAGAACTCATCTACTCGCCTTACAGTACCTATAGATAAACTCAAATCTAAAACCTAAAAAACTTGACAACGAAACTTAAGCTTCGTTTGGGACGGCTTTCTTGCCGCTTCTTAAAAGCTGCTTTTTAGTACATAAGCTGCTTTAAGAAGCGGCAAGAAAGCCATCCCAAACGAAATCTTACCCTTAATCGAAAATTCCAATGGATTACCATTAAAATTAAATGATCATATCATTATCTATGTCTCAAATGAACAATTAAATGCATCAAAGAACATTGATGGTGTATTATTTTGCATAAGATATGATCATTATGTTACATGTATGTTGCATCAATCTCCATGCATTATTGAATGTTACTTATTTGAATAGTAATGAAAGATTATGCTTTAGGAAAGCAAACACTAAACCGCATATGAATGATGTCAATGAGAGTCATCATCTTGAACATGATGCACATAAAATGATGTCATGTGGTATTTATTTATCTTAAGCAAACGAAGAAAACTAATCAGTGACTTGCTGGACGAAGCTAAAGACTTTAGCTTTGTTTAGCTGCGTATCTGAGTTCATTTCCTTGAAAGTACTCATAAATTAGAGCTCTCCCAAGACTGACTTCTTATTGTGGTTTTTCTCCTGTCGGAAGAGAATTGCAGTCTAGGTTAAATGTATCGGGTCTTCATCGTCTTAGCGATCGGTAGTTAAACTGTTGAAAAACTGTTTTTTCCCCAGTCGGGGAGAATTGGAGCCTGCATAAAAGTACTAGATCTTGATTGCTGTCGCAACCAGTGTTTAAACTCTAACATGAGACGATTTGATTCACTTGCACCCCTAACTGATGCACAAGTGTACAGTGCTGCAAAACTCTAATATACAACGTCGTGGCTATGTCAAGCTGCTCGAAATAAAAATAACTTCAAGCTAGGATAGGGGTGTCAATATTTGACACGACATGAAAACCCGACCCGGC
>NW_021319579.1:0-516 GCF_001605985.2 Dendrobium catenatum
ACGTAACGTTGCAATTTGTTTCGCAAGAAAAGGTCTTGATTGAAAAATTTTATATGCGGAATGAACATATTTATAAGACGTAAATTGACCTACAAAGTGCACAATAAGACATGCAAATGACCGATGCTAAAAGGAGGTCAACACAAGGTCAATGTAGATGGTAAGAGTTGAGAAACTTGTGACATGGCCGTGTGTAACACAATGTTGTTTGCAAGTGGTACAGCGTGAGCATTACAACCGACGAAGGAGGTCGTGCAAACTAGTTGGAATCTAAAAAGGTTGCCACAATGTGGGCAGTTGGGATCACTGAGGTGGGAGAGAGCTGCATTGTGGGAAATGCAAGCTACAAGACCACTTTTATGCGTAGGAGCAAATTATGGCCTTTTAAGTGTAGGGAAGTTATAGGCTTGTAGGGGTGACACAAAAGTTTAGGTTGGTACAAGTGATTCCTTTGTGCGCCATGATAAATTTTTTTTTATTTTACTTATGGGAAGGAAAAAAATAATTCCCAAGGAG
>NW_021319579.1:616-5725 GCF_001605985.2 Dendrobium catenatum
CGTCACGACAGCGCTAGACTGTTTACGAACAGGAATTATATGCTGTTGTTAGAGCCTTAAAACAATGGGAGCACTATTTATTACATCAAGATTTCGTTCTATGCAGCGATCACAAAGCTTTGCAGTACATTAACTCTCAGAAAAGTATCAATAGAATGCATGCCCGGTGGGTGATCTTTCTTCAGAGGTTTACGTTCGTACTTAAGCATAAGAGCGGCGTGCAAAACCGAGTGGCGGATGCACTAAGTAGAAGGGCAGCACTTCTCACTCAACTCCAAACTGAGTTTTCCGGCATTGATTGCTTGAAAGAATTATATCCTCAGGATGATTATTTTAAAGATTATTGGGACAATTGCTGTAAGCAGGAAATAAATTCAGACTACTCCATACGCAATGGATTTTTATTTAAAGGAAATCTTCTATGCATCCCCAGTTCTTCCTGGCGACAGCAGATCATCAAAGAAACGTACGCAGGTGGGCTTTCCGCACATTTGGGCAGAGATAATACAGTCATACAGCTGCAACAGCGATTTTTTTGGCCACACTTGAGGCGGGATGTGTCTAAGTTTGTGGAGAGATATTCAATTTGTCAAACTTACAAAGGAGGAGGACAAAACACCGGCTTGTACCAGCCATTGCCTGTACCGGATTCGATTTGGGAGGATTTAAGCCTCGATTTTGTAATGGGGTTGCCGAGAACCAAGCATGGAAACGATTCTATTATGGTCATGGTAGATCGTTTTTCGAAGATGGCTCATTTTGTCGCCTGCAAGAAGACTTTTGATGCTCTAAACATTGCCAAGTTATTTTTCAAGGAAATAGTGAGATTGCACGGAATTCCGAGAAGTCTGACATCCGATAGGGATGTTAAATTCATTAGCCACTTTTGGCGGGAACTGTGGAAGAGGTTACACACTCAGATCCAGCTCAGCTCTTCATATCACCCGCAAACTGACGGGCAAACTGAAGTGATGAATCGAACATTGGGTAATCTATTGCGGTGTCTAGTGCAAGACAATCCAAAAATCTTGGATGAATTACTTGGCCAGGCCGAATTCGCATTCAATTCCATGACAAACCGCTCTACTGGTATGTGCCCATTCAGTATAGTTTATACTAAAATGCCAAATATTGTCCTTGATGTTACAGTGCTACCCAAGTGTAAGAGCAAATCCGCATCGGTGCTAGTAGACAATTATGCGGAATTTCTGGCCAACATCAGAGCAAAGATTCAAGCTGCTAATGACAAATACAAACTGTCGGCGGATGTGCATAGAAGGGAGAAATTATTTAAGCCTGGAGATTTGGTATTTGTTCGGTTGAAAAGAGAACGTCTACATGTGGGAGAATACTCAAAGCTGGGAAAAAAGAAATGGGGACCGTTCTCTATAAAGAGCAAGATCAACGACAATGCTTACATTGTGGATCTTCCGGAGGAGTTCAATACATCCCACACTTTCAATGTCAAAGATATCTATGCTTACATGCCACCTGATGAGGGTGAAGCTCAAGTTCATTCTGTTGATACAAATAACGATTTTAGCAGGGGCAAATGATGCGGTGCACTATAGGCTTATAGTGTGACGGGTACTATCTTACCTTTTTCTCTGAATAAGGCCGTTACTGGTTTGAGCTCCACTACTACTTTTATCCTTTATTAGTTATATAGTACAGAAAGCTGCTTTTAGTTTTTAATGCTTTTAGTAGTATATGGATATGCTGATAGTATATGAGAAGTTTCCTGTAGAGAGGAAGGCATCTTTACAATTTGATCAATAGAAATCCCTACAGTTCTCTGTTAGTTCTTGCTTGTTTCTTCTGCTTGTCACAGCTTTGCAGGTGTCGCGGCATCACATTGGTATCAGAGCTTGGATGGCGGAGGGCAGCAAACGGGTGGCTACCGTTAATGAATCAAGCCTGGAAGCTCTTTGGGAAGAGCACCGTCAATTGGTTACTAAGACTGAACATCTGGCGGCGGACGTTCACCGTTTCTTTGGAGAAATGCGCCGTGAACTTCGGCAGATCAATGCGCGCCTGGACAGGAACCTCAACGCGCGGGCAACATTGCCGGCAACCACACCGGCAGCTAGGCGTGGGTTCACTGCGGACAGGGAGCAGATTAGGGAAAATGCAATGCGGTTCATCTCTGATTCGGAAGACGAGACCGAAGGAATTAATCCGCTGGAGCTATCAGACTCGGAAGAAGAACCAGAGGTGATTCGCAGAAGACGCCCGATCGGAAGAGACAGGCACCCGGGAGAATTCCGCGTCAAACTGAATATCCCATTTTTTGAAGGTAAATTGCACATTGAGGATTACTTGGATTGGGAAAGGGCTGTTGAAACTTTTTTTGAATATATGGAAATTGAGTCGGCAAAACAAGTAAAGTATGTAGCATGTAGACTCAAGGGTGGAGCTAGCGCTTGGTGGCAGCAGGTGATTCAATCCAGGAGACGGGAAGGGCGAGGGGCCGTTCGGAGTTGGTTCCGAATGAAACAGTTGTTGCGCAGCCAATTCTTACCAATTGATTTCGAGCAAATGCTTTATGTGCAATATCAGCATTGCGTTCAAGGAACGAGATCCGTGAGTGAATACACGGAAGAATTCCACCGACTTAGTGCCCGGAACAATCTGAATGAATCAGCAAATCAATTGGTTGCGAGATACACAGGAGGTTTGAAGGAAGTCATTCAAGACAAGTTGGAGCTAAACGCCATATGGTCGTTGTCGCAAGCAATAAATTATGCACTCAAGGTGGAAACTCAGTTAAGCCGGAACCAGCCAGCTCGGTCACAACGCCGCCATTTCGAAATAGCGGCCGACGGCAACAAATCTCATTTTCAATACACGGGAAACTCCAGCAAGACTCCTGCGATTGCACAGGGGCCAACAAATGTTAGTCCAAACAGGGTCGAGAACAAGAATTATATGCGAAATAAGGCACCGATAAGAGAAAATCCATATGCTAAGAATGCTAACATCAAATGTTTTAGATGTTTTCAGCAGGGGCATAAGTCTAATGAATGCCCGACTCGACCTCAATTACAATTGCTGGAAGGTGAAGAGGATGAAGGAGTTGATAATGTTATCGGTGTGGAAGAAGATGATTTGGAAGATGTAATAGGGGATGAAGGGGAACCCGTATTGTGTGTAATACAAAAATTATTACTGGCTCCAAGACAAGCTGCCGGTTCCCAGCGCAATGCCTTATTTCGAACAAAATGTACCATTCAAGGCAAAGTTTGTGACATGTTAATTGATAGCGGGTGTACGGAAAATGTAATTTCCCGAGCTGTGGTACAAGCTTTGAAGCTAAAAACATCGAAAAATCCAAACCCATACAAAATTAGCTGGGTGAAAAAGGGTATGGACATTGCGGTGACGGATATGTGCCGTGTGAACTTTTCAATTGGAAAGCATTACGTGGGTGAAGTTCTATGCGATGTGGTGGATATGGACGTCTGTCATTTGATTCTCGGAAGACCGTGGCAGTTTGATGTGGGAGCGATGTATGATTGCCGGGCTAACATCTATTCTTTTGACTGGAAAGGGAAACATTTACGATTACTCCCACGCTCTGCAGACCCGGAAGCAAGCAAGCCAGTGACTCCAAATGCTTTGTATGCTGTAACCGAGAAGGCTCTACTCAACGCCTGGCGTGAATCCTATTGCATTTTTGCATTAATCATCCAAGAAAAACAGGATGACACAAGTAACAAACCGTTACCTGAAGAATTTAGTTCATTATTGCAACGGTATGCTGATCTGTGCCCAACAGAATTGCCGGAAGAACTGCCACCTATGAGTTCTATACAGCACCAGATTGACTTGACGCCGGGAGCGTCTCTGCCCAATTTACCTCATTACAAGATGAGCCCCAAGGAACACCAAGCTCTACAACAGATAGTGGATGATTTGTTAGCAAAGAAACTAATTCAGCCTAGTGTGAGCCCCTGCGCGGTACCCGCACTATTAGTGCCCAAGAAGGATGGGAGCTGGCGAATGTGTATGGATAGTCGATCCATTAATCGCATCACCGTCAAATTTCGCTTTCCAATGCCGAGAATGGAAGATTCTCTTGATAGATTGTCGGGGGCTAAGATATTTTCAAAGCTTGATCTTCGTAGTGGGTACCATCAAATACGGATTCGTAGCGGAGACGAATGGAAAACCGCATTTAAATTCTTGCAGGCGACAAAATGTGCCATCTTCGAAAAACGATCTACCACGACCATAATAGAATCGTTTCCATGCTTGGTCCTCAGCAACCCCATTACAAAATCGAGGCTTAAATCCTCCCAAATCGAATCCGGTACCGGCAATGGCTGGTACAAGCCGGTATTTTGTCCGCCTCCTTTGTAAGTTTGACAAATTGAACATCTCTCCACAAACTTAGACACATCCTGCCTCAAGTGTGGCCAAAAAAATCGCTGCTGCAGCTGTATGACTGTATTATCTCTGCCCAAATGTGCGGAGAGCCCACCTGCGTGGGTTTCTTTGATGATCTGCTGTCGCCAGGAAGAGCTGGGGATGCATAGAAGATTTCCTTTAAATAAAAATCCATGGCGTATGGAGTAGTCTGAATTTAATTCTTGCTTACAGCAATTGTCCCAATAATTTTTAAAATAATCATCCTGAGGATATAATTCTTTCAAGCAATCAATTTCTAAACAGCCGCAAATGTGAATTTGCAACAGAGCAAGTATCTTTTCTGGGATTTCTCATTTCTGCAGATGGTATTAGCGTGGACCCGAGAAAGGTAGCAGCAATAGAAAATTGGCCACCTCCTAAGTCTCTAACGGACATTCGCAGTTTCCATGGACTGGCGAATTTTTATCGTCGATTTATACGGGGATTCAGCAGCATTATGGCTCCAATCACAGATGTGCTAAAAATGCCGCAGTTCGTCTGGGGTAACGACCAGCAGCGAAGTTTCGACGACATCAAGAGAGCATTAACGACCGCACCTGTTTTAGTGCTACCCGATTTTACTAAATCATTTTTGGTTGATACAGACGCCTCGACGGTGGGCATTGGAGCAGTACTATCACAGGACAATAAGCCGGTTGAAATTTTTAGTGAAAAATTGTGTCCGTCACGACAGCGCTG
>NW_021319579.1:10677-240876 GCF_001605985.2 Dendrobium catenatum
GTTTTCCTCTTGCAGGTGAAGAAGATGAAAGTTCACATGGTATCAGAGCTCTAGGTTCTCATCATCCATGGCGTCGTCTGGTTCAGCGGCGTCTGCTCCTGCGGAAGTTTCATCACTGTCCGCAGCAATGACGGAGTTCGCGGTTCCGTCTACCTTAAAATTTCTAATGAGCAATCTGAGGCACATTGTGTCGACTTCACTCACACATGATAACTATCCCATTTGGCGTCTTCAGGTGTTCAAATTGTTCTCGGCGAATGGTTTTGAAGGTTTTTTGACCGGAAGTATCACAGCACCGGTTGTCTCTTCTACAACTTCAAATGCAGATGAACTGCGTCTTTGGAAACAGGTTAATCAAAACCTTGTTTCTGCATTACTATCGACTATCTCCTCTTCTGTTCTTCCTTATATCATCTCCTTGTCCACTGCACATGAGATTTGATCTGTTTTAGAGAAACGGTTGCAGCCCACAAACCGTTCTCGAGTAATTCAACTTAAAAATGAATTACATCATATACAGATGAAGGATCTTACCATGACTCAATATCTAGCTCAAGTTAAAACTTTAGTTGACAACATCTCCTCGTCCGGCGGACACATTGATGTTGAGGATGTTATTTTGCATACACTAAATGGATTGCCGTCGATCTATAATCCATTCAAATCTGGAATTCGGATAATACAGCAGTCGATTACTCTGGATGCACTGTATTCCTTATTGTGCAGCGAAGAAATCAACTTACAAAATGAGCAACAAAAGGATTCGTCTAATCCTTCTGATCAAACGGCCCTTTGGACGTCTCGCTCAAATGCATCCCGTGGAAGATCTTCATTCCGGGGACGTGGAAGAGGTGCTCCCTTCAGAACAATTCCATCTGGCACGAATAATTCTACTATACAAAATTTCCCTGCTGCCCGTGCAACTGCTTCAGCATCAAGCCGTCCGATATGTCAAATTTGTGGAAAGACCGGTCATGTGGCATTGAATTGTTGGCATCGTTGTAATATGCAATATGCTCCAACTACTTCCAATAGCAATCAACGTGCCTATCTTACCAATTCGAGCAACACCGTGACATCTCCGGTTTCCGAGTGGGTACTTAATTCCGGTGCTACATCCCATTTGACATCAGATGCCACACAGCTCCAACAGAGTCAGCCGTATTTTGGAGCAGATACAATTTCAGTTGCCAGGGCAATACTCTTCCGATCCAGAATACAGGTCAAGGAATCTTACCTCTGCCTGATCAGAACCGTAAGCTTCATCTCAAGAATCTCTTACATGTTCCTCACCTCTCTCATAATCTTCTTTCTATTCATAAATTAACCTCTGATAACAATTGTTCCGTTTTATTTGACTCTCATGGTTTTATCATTAAGGATCTCTCGGACAATAGTACCCTTCTCCATGGTAGCTCTCGGGATGGTCTCTACCCAGTCTCCACTGCTTCCACGGCTTCCTCTTCAGCTCTACAGTCCTCGGTCAACCATTCTCCACCTTGGCACAGTCGGCTGGGTCATCCCAACATTAGGACTTTACATTATCTTTCTACTTTAATTCCATCTATATGTACTCCTCCTTCTAATTTCATATGTACTTCTTGTAATGTGACCAAGAGTCACAAGTTATCTTTCCCTTCTTCATCTAGTCATGTACTTAACCCCTTTCAATTAATACATTCTGATGTTTGGGGACCATCACTTGTATCTTCATTTAATGGTTTTCGCTATTATATTGTGTTTATAGATGACTCTACTCGCTATACTTGGATTTATCTTTTGCATTCTAAGGATGAATCTGCCTCTAAGTTTAAACATTTTTATCAGCTTATTAAAAATTCTTTTAATATATCTATTCAAACATTAAGAACCGATGGGGGTGGTGAATACATAAGCAATTCGTTTCAAACTTATTTGAGTCAAAATGGCATTGCTCATCAACTTAGTTGTCCTTATACTCCTGAGCAGAACGGTCTCGCTGAACGCAAGCATCGCCATCTTCTCGAAACTACTCGTGCTCTTCTGCACACTGCTCATCTTCCCAATAGTTTTTGGGCTGAAGCTCTATTAACTTCAAATTATTTAATCAACATTTTTCCAACCACTGCTTGTCGGTCTCAAATTCCCTATCAACTTCTTCATCACAAATTACCTTCCTATGATCATCTACGGACGTTTGGCTGTCTCTGTTTTCCCTGGCTTCAACCTCTTTCTGCTAATAAATTGTCACCTCGCTCTCAAGAATGTATTTTCTTGGGATACTCCTCTTCTCACAAAGGCTACCGTTGCCTAAATCCTCATACAAATCGAATCTATATTTCTCAGCATGTGGTCTTTTATGAACATATTTTTCCTTTTAAACCTCCTGTTCAAGCTACTCCAAGTGTTGAAACTCCTCCTCCCAATCCCTTTCTCCTAACACCTACAACCTTAACGGGTTCCACCATATCTCCTCAACAAAATTATCAACACATTTTACCTGTATCCCAGCAATCCGCTGTGCCAATTTCCCCTGCACCTGTCTCTTACACCGAGCAAGTTCACGGTTCTCATTCTTCCCAGCCATCTTAAGCTCCTGCTGTCATTCCGTCAACTGCTCTTCAACCTCAAATTCCCTCCATTCATCCAATGCAAACTCGGTTGAAAATGGGAATTCAAAAACCAAAAGTTATTCTTGATCTGCTTACGGTTCCTCAGTCAGTTCACATTCCTACCTCATATACTCAAGCCTTACAACACCCATCTTGGCGTGCGGCGATGTCAGCCGAATTTATGGCTCTTCAGCAACAAGGTACGTGGAGTCTCATTCCACCTCCTCCCAATAAGATTGTGATCGGCAGCAAGTGGATTTTCAAATTGAAAACTAAACCCAATGGTCAAATAGATCGCTACAAGGCTCGTTTAGTTGCTCAAGGTTTCAAACAAGAATTTGGCATCAACTTCAATGAGACCTTCAGTCCAGTTGCCAAGCTCCCTACAATCCGGATTCTTCTTTTACTTGCTCTTCATCGCAATTGGGCAACTCTTCAGTTTGACATCTCCAATGCCTTCCTTCATGGAGATCTTCCGGAAGAAGTTTTTATGAAACAACCTCCTGGTTTTGTTGACTCTCAACATCCGGATTATGTTTGCAAGTTGCACAAATCACTCTATGGTCTTCGTCAAGCTCCTCGTCAATGGTTTAATAAACTCACTCAATCTTTATTGCAATTTGGTTTCACCTTTAGTAAAGCGGATCCTTCGCTCCTTATTTTTACCAAGTCTCACATTCAACTATATCTTCTTCTATATGTTGATGACTTGTTGCTCACGGGTAATGACGCCACCACCATTGACAGTTTATTGCTTATGCTAAGATCTCAGTTTTCCTTAAAACAGTTGGGCTCGGTAGAAACCTTTCTCGGCATTCAAGTGCACCGCTCCAGTTCGGCAGTCACTCTTCATCAATCCAAGTATGCTGCCGACATTCTGTCAGCTGCAGGTTTTACAAATTCAAAACCGGTTCCCACGCCAAGTGTAGTTAAGTCTACCAAGCATCTTCCTGCTGCTCCCGCCTTCTCGGATCCGCAACTCTATCGCCGTCTGGTTGGTTCGCTTAATTATCTCACTATTACTCGACCTGATATTGCATTTGTTGTGAATGTCGTGTGTCAACATATGCATAATCCATCTACATCTGATTTCCTTGATCTAAAACGAATACTTCGCTATGTTCAAGGAACTTTAAATTTCGGCCTGCCGCTTATACCCGGAAATTTACAACTTACTACTTATGTAGATGCAGACTGGGCAGCCGATTCTTTAGATCGAAAATCTATCTCTGGTTTTTGCTCCTTTCTAGGCTCCACATTGGTTTCTTGGAGCGTTAAAAAGCAGACCACTGTGGCCAAATCATCAACAGAAGCTGAGTATCGGGCGCTCTCCTCAGCAACTTCAGATATCCTATGGCTTCGCCGGCTTCTTGCTGAATTCGGTATTCCTCAAACCGGTGCTACTACCATCTACTGTGACAGCGCCTCTGCAATCGCCTTGGCTCATAACCCGGTTTTTCATGCTCGTACGAAGCATATTGAAATTGACTATCATTTTATTAGTCACCACATTCTTCAAGGTGACATTGCAGTTCAACATCTTCACTCACTTGATCAAACTGCTGACATTCTAACAAAACCTTTGTCTCCTACTCGGTTTCAGTTGTTACGTGACAAACTAACCATTTGTTCAACAAATGATTAGTTTGAGGGGGGCTGTTAGAGTATACTCTCAGCATTATTTAGCTATCCGGTTCTACTTATGTCAACTTGAGTGAGGATGCACTTTCTCTGTTTCTCAGACTGAACTGCAGGCCTTTAGGCGGCTTTAGCTCAGCTTTTGTCTCCTGTATTGGGCATTTTTATACCTGCCATTATTTCCCAAAGCAATGACGAGATTAATGGCTAATTCTCTGTAAACCTTGCTCTCGGCTTGCTTCTTCCTGTTTTCCTCTTGCAGGTGAAGAAGATGAAAGCTCTCATAAAATTGCCTTGAAAAGTGTGGGATGTAATGCAAAATGCAATGCTATACATTGCAGGCATTAAAAATATCTCCAAAAATTTGAAAAATGGCGATACTATGAAAAAAAAAATATCGAAGTATAAAAATTATATAAGTTCCAAAAAATTTCGAAAACCATGGTTAATGCCCAGACTTGACTAAAAATATTCTTAAATTAAAATTCACGGTCGAACGAGGCCGCAGAATGACCAGATCTCAACCGTTGATCGTGAGATCAACGGTCCAAATCATCCCCTGGCGGACAACGGCGTAACCCAAAGCCCTCAACGCTATTTTGGCTCATTCTCATGATCGAGTGCACTAAATCGTATGAAATTTTAACCCTAGACTCTACTCATGAAGAGCATTCATGGGGGACTAAACTCGTGTTCCAAAATGCACTATACATGAAGTTATTCAACCCTATGTGTCATGATCTAGGGTTTCAATTTTACCTCGATCCAATGAATGGATTCAGGAGATCCCTATACGGTTGAGCTTATAAATTGTCCTCTTACAATTTCCTAGATGCAGTCGAGCTTCGAAACACCTTGGATTCGACTGGAGAAGCCTTAGAAGATTTTAAGCTTCGGGCCACTAAAAACTCACCACCAGTGACTTTGACTAGTGGTCTTTGGCTTGGGGAAAGTAAAGAGATGTCATGGGAGCTCTCACCCCAAATCTCATAGGCTGAGGATGCTTGGAGAGAGAGCAAAAGCAAGAGTCCTCATTTAGATGCCTTAATAAGCCTATTTATAGGCCTAAGCTTATAATCAACGGCTAAGATCAAAATTAGGGCTAATTAGGAGGGAGGTGAGATGATTTGGACGTGAATTAAGTGAGGGGAATATTAATAGGGCTTTAAATGCATTAAATGTGCCTTAATTTGACCTAAATAGGTCAAATTAACCCAAGGTAGACTTGGGTTGACCAAGTCAAGGTTTGACTTGGTCAACCTAGTCAAATAAAGCCTAAGGGATGAGGGTTTGAGCTCAAGATGGCTTGGGATATGTTTGGATTTGAATTAGGCTTAAAAGGGTCTAAATGGGTCAACCTGGGTTGACCTGGTCAACCAGGTTGACCCAGGGCAAGAGTCTGGGTCCAATGGGTTGGGTCTGACCCATTGGGTCTAATGGAGGTGAAAATTGAGCCATGGAAGCTTTGAATTTGATTTGAAACTAATTAGAGGGGTTTAGGTCAATCAGGTTCTACCCAATAAGGTTGACCCAGGGCTTGGGTTTGGGATCATCAAACTTGGTTTGACCCACTGAATTTAAGAGAGATGGTCTTGGGGCCTAGCTTGGTCAATTTGACCAAGTCAACCCCTTAACCCAAAGAGTTAAGTGAAAAAAAAAATGTTAACAACGTCATTCAGTAGGATTAGAATCTATGTTGTTCATGGTTGGGCCTGATCACTATTACTTTTTTGCAAACCATGGGTTGTACTAATATGACACTTGCCATGGACTTTCTTTCTTTACTCTACTCTGGTGATTTATATTTATATGTTTACTTTGTGTGCGTAGTAGAACTTGAATATTTTTTCTAGATTTCTTTCTTTCATATGTGTGGCCTATTTTCGTTAGGCTCTCTAGGATAAAAATCTTTTCTACTCATAATTAAATTCAAAATTTTTTAAAATTAAATAACATATAAATCTAACGACCTAGGGAATAGTTGGAATCATCCGAAGTCCCATACATATTATTGCATTTTTCTCTCTCCTTCTAGAAGATACTTCCTCGCCTACGGATAGAGTCCAGATAGTCTAGCCTATGAGGATGAGGTGTCGCACCTGGGGAAGCCGAGTATTTTCTATAAAATTATTTATATAAGTCTTTTTTAAAATCTCATGCATACTTGATTTGAATCATTTAAACAACACACATTGCATTATAAACTAATTAAATACAAACTTTAATTATACTAGCTGTAGGAGCATCTACTATACATAAGTTCAAGGCTAATTAGAAAATTCTCTAGACGTTGGTCTTACTTTAAAAAATTGAACTACCTACCATTCTTTTATAAAGACTGGACAACATGGATTTTAAGAACTTAGGTGGTTAACTAGCTTTTCTTTTCAGGCATGATGTAAGCCTATATGCATTAGCTAGGATACGGGTGTTAGTGTTGGGTGTAGAATACTAAACCCACCTTAGATTTAGTGTTCAAGGCTAATATATTCGGTGTCTCGTAGAACGCCTCATCGGTGGGTAAGATCCCTTTTCTCCAGAGACTATAAATCTCATCTATCTGCATCACGTGGCACTTATATCTTTTTCCCTATGTATGCTTTGAGTGCATGATTTTTTTCTCCAATTTCCTTTAAGTGCCTTAGTCCCTCCGGATGTTGAGATGAATGATGCATGTTGACTGAGCCCACTTGAACCCTTTCTTTCCCTTTAAGTAGGATTTCCTAGTCTTCTCTCTTTGCCAATCACATTTTTGAAAAGAATAATGTCAGATCCTTAATCGAGAGTATTTTTAAGCTCTGACCTGAGATGTAATTAACCACGGGGGCTTGCGGCAGTGGGAAACAGAACTTCACTATCAAATAAACCCCACTCGAGTTGATGTATCGGGTGGGGTACGTTGGCGAGAGCCACTATCCTAAACGATTAATCGTATGTGCGATCTAATCTGCCATTCTATTTGTCGCTTGTGAAGAGCGCAGAGGCCTGTGAATGTCTCGTCCCTCGGGATAGTGCGGTCGTATACCCTCTGCACTCTATCCCTCGCACAACATATCCCTTTTAGAGGTCCACATATGTATAATATGAATTTGAAAGGTTAATTTTGCATTTAATTAGAATGATCATTATTTTTCTTTGCTTTGTAATATGCATTATTAATTAATTTATATAATGAAAATTAATATCTTTATAAACTATTTATAATTATTATGATATAATATATACTCATCACTACACGAAATTCAACTTTTTGTGGAACAATAATCCGACGCAAAACAAGAGAAATCCTTCGCAAATATTGGTTTGGAGCGGATTTGCAACGGAATTGATTTTGCGTCGCAAAAGTATTTACAATAAAATAGATCCATTGCAAATATTTTGAGAAGGATTTGTCGCTGATATACGATAGAAATTTAACCGAAAATTGCGGCGGAATATCTATCGTACTTTGTGACGAAAATTTCGTTGTAAAGCCACCGCCATTTGTGATGGCTATTTCTTTCACAAGCAATGATAGTATATGTTATTGAGCTTTCCAATAGTAAAAAATCCAAACAGTTTAAAAGCAATAATTAAATATAGTAATAAAAAAGAATAACATTTCAATAGCTCAAATAAACAACTATATTCCATAAAATTCTACAATTGTTATAACACTGTTAAAGTTTCAATAGCTCTTATATATCAAAAGAAATAAAATGCATCATAAATGTTTGTGGCGAAAAATTCGTTGTAAAGCCACCGCCATTTGTGATGGATATTTCTATCACAAGCAATGATACTAGATCATCTTATCAATGTCGTTTGTGACGAAATTCCACCACAAATCCGTCGGAAACCTGAAATATGAAAAAAAAAGTAGTTCATGATATATGTTATTGAACTTTCCAACAGTACAAATCCAAATAGTTTAAAAGCAATAATTAAATATAGTAATAAAAAAGAATAACATTTCAATAGCTCAAATAAACAACTATATTCCATAAAATTCTACAATTGTCATAACACTGTTAAAGTTTCAATAGTTCTTATATATCAAAAGAAATAAAATGCATCAATCGCAAATATTTTGAGAATGATTTATCGCTGATATACGCCAGAAATTTAGCCGCAAATTGTGGCAGAATATCTATTGTACATTGTGACGAAAAATTCGTTGTAAAGCTGCCGCCATTTGTGATGGATATTTCCATCACAAGCAATGATACTAAATCATCATATCAATGTTTGCGACGAAAAAATTTGCTGGGAACCTGTAATATGAAAAAAAGTAGCTCATGGTGCATATGTTATTGAGTTTTTCCAACAGTACAAATCCAAATAGTTTAAAAGCAATAACTAAATATAGTAATGAAAAACAATAACATTTCAATATCTCAAATAAACAACTATATTCCATAAAATTCTACAATTGGCATAACATGTTAAAGTTTCAATGGTTCTTATATATCAAAAGAAATAAAAAGCATCATAAATATTTTTTGCATCATAAATGAATTGGGTTTTGGAATATTAGCAGACCCGATCTAATTTAGCTAATTATTTGGATTTTTTATGGGATTTTTCGTAGGATGTAGTGATCCAACCAACCAAAAAAAACCAACTTTTATTCATACACAAGTATTTTAAAAAATTAAATAATCTCTAATTAAAAAAAAATAGCTGAATATGTATGAGTCATATGCATTTTACTGACCTATTAATTAATTAATAAATTTAATCATATATAACTGAGAGTGAACTGAGCACGATGAAGTAAGGTTTAATTTGTCTTTGATTTGTTAAGAAAACAAGCTCAAAATAATTAGCGTATTATTTTAACAAATGAATTGAATATAAACTTCTTACTTAGCCAAATAGAATGATGAATATTTTTATTTCAGCCTATATACAATTTTGCTATTTTCACTTCAATTAATTATTAAAAAAAAAAACAATGCTTTCAATTACTTAGATAAAATACATCATTTACTAACAACACATACAAAATTTACGTGTTTAAATACCCTCACGCTAAATATTAGCATAAAGTTTTGAATAGTTTCTTCTTTTTTAGCTTATGATTGATTTATACCTATGTGAAAGCCATACTTCGTTTGAAGACTAACCAAAATGCGCCACGTCACCCGTCACTCAGTATCATAGCTCAATACCACCACTGACATGGCTGAACCAGATTCACCTCCGGATATAGAGCTGCGTCTGGCATCAACACATAATAATTTTTCCAATTTTATATAGATATTTTACTATTTTTTGAAGTAGTTTTCAGTAAAACTTTTTTTAAAGCAAAAAAAAATCAATTGCCAAAAGCTATCCTAAATGAGGTCATAAGCTTTTTTTTCTGCAGATCATTTTTGTTTGTTGATTGAGAGTTTTAGCTATCAACTAAGAGATATTGAATTTAAGCCTTACACACATGTTACATGTGAGATTTTCTTTTTAGATCTAAATGTTACTTAAAAAAAAGTAAAAATAAATAAATAAAACTTATAATGGACGTATATCAGCTCGATCCGCTCACGTATATGAATTATAATTTCTTCTTTTCTTGTGTCGCCTTCGCAATTACCTCTTGCTCCGCAAGATCAGAGACGGCCTGGAGGCCCGGGACCCAGCTTCTCATTTAAACCACCATCTACCCCATTCATTGCGCACTAAACCCCCCTTTAAATTCCCTCCCTCCCTCTTTCCCCAATCCATTCTCGCCAAAAGCCACCGGGAGAAAAAAAAATTCCATTTTTCCCGGCCAAACAAACCACTCATCACCCACATTAATCCAAAAACAAAAATTCAAGCATGCCATCCTCCTCTTCCTCCTCCTCTCCCTCCCCTCCCCTTCCAGAGTTCAAAAACTCCGTCAAGCTCAAATACGTCAAACTTGGCTACCAATACCTGGTAAACCATATCCTCACCCTCCTCCTCATACCCATCATCGCCGCCGTCGGTCTCGAAGTGGCCCGAATGGGCCCGTCCGAATTCCTTTCCCTTTGGCGCTCCCTGCACTTGGACCTCCTCGAAATCCTCTGCTCCGCTTTCATCATCGTCTTCGTCGCCACCGTCTACTTCATGTCCCGCCCACGCCCGATCTATCTCCTCGACTACGCCTGCTTCAAACCTCCTATGTCTTGTCGCGTCCCCTTCTCCACCTTCATGGAACACACCCGCCTCATCTGCTCCGACGAGAAGAGCTACCAATTCCAAGCTCGCATCCTCGAACGTTCCGGCCTTGGAGAAGAGACCTGTCTCCCCCCTGCTAATCACTATATCCCCCCAAGCCCCAATATGGAAGCCTCCCGCGCCGAAGCCAAACTTGTCATCTTCTCCGCCGTCGACGACCTCCTCGCCCGCACCGGTATCAAACCCAAAGACATCGACATTCTCGTCGTCAATTGCAGCCTCTTCTCCCCAACACCTTCCCTCTCCGCTATGATAGTCAACCGCTACAAACTCCGCGGCAACATTCACAGCTTTAATCTCTCCGGCATGGGTTGCAGCGCTGGTCTCATCTCTATAGACCTCGCCAGAGATCTACTCCAGGTTCACGCAAACTCCACCGCCCTCGTCGTCTCAACGGAGATCATCACCCCCAATTTCTACGCCGGCAACCAACGCTCCATGCTTCTTCCCAATTGCCTCTTCCGCATGGGTGCCGCCGCAATTCTCCTCTCCAACCGCCGCCGCGACCGTCGCCGCGCCAAATACCGCCTCGTCCACCTAGTCCGAACACATAAGGGCGCTGATGAAAAAGCCTACCGTTGCGTCTACGAGGAAGAGGACAAGGATGGCCATTCCGGAATTTCTCTTTCCAAAGACCTGATGGCCATCGCGGGTGAAGCGCTGAAATCCAACATCACGACCATTGGTCCTTTAGTCCTCCCTGCTTCCGAGCAACTCCTCTTCCTCTTCACACTCATCGGACGAAAAATAATAAACCCGAAATGGAAACCTTATATTCCAGACTTCAAGCAAGCTTTCGAGCACTTCTGTATTCACGCCGGCGGGCGAGCGGTGATCGACGAGCTGCAGAAAAATTTGCAGCTTTCGGCAGAGCACGTGGAGGCTTCGCGGATGACACTGCACCGCTTCGGTAACACGTCGAGCAGCTCGCTCTGGTACGAGCTCAACTACATCGAATCGAAAGGGCGTATGAAGCGCGGCGATCGCGTTTGGCAGATAGGGTTCGGGAGCGGATTCAAGTGCAACAGCGCCGTTTGGAAATGCATGAGGACCGTTAAGATACCGTTGGATGGGCCGTGGGGTGATTCCATTGACCGTTACCCCGTCTTCATACCCGAGGTGGTGAAGCTCTAAACTCGAGCTCGCCAGTGCTAATTACCGCCGGCAAGCGAACACGTACTACTGTGATTCTCTCCGCTCAACAACTCTTCCTACCACCAACCGATCGACGTTGTAAAGTAGATGGCTGTTTGATTTGTTGAAATTTATTGTGTGTGTTTGTCAGATTCTATAGCTGATTCGATTCTATTGGTATTCGCTGCTCGATGTTGCGTATTGTATTTTCTCGTGAGAGGAAATGGATCGAATTAATTCAAGCTGTAAGAATTAATGCAAAAGAGTTATATATACAGCGATGGTTGAAGTTGTGTATTTAATATTTGTTGGGTTACCAGCTCGAGCTGTGGCGGCCAACGGCGACGAATGTGACCGGCATTAGTTTGTTGCCCGGCTTTGTCCCGGCCTTCTACTACTTACGGCAAATTATTACGTCCGTTGTTCTGATTCGTCTTGATATCAATTCAGACGTGCTACGTCACCAAAAAATATACATCAGGATCTAGTGTATTCAGGTGAGATGACGCGTTTGGATTGGATGTCCGGACGTTCGGTGACCGGACGTAATAATTCGCCCGACCTTCTCCTACTTACCACTGTCTCTCTCTCTCTCTTTACATATATGTATAAAGGGAATTGCCGAGCTTGCCACGTTGATATATTTAAAATAAATTTCAAAACTTTCGATCTCATCATTTTTATATAAATTAACTTTAAATGCTGGAGAGTCGTAACTCTTTGAATTAGTAAATAAAAATGATTTTCTGTCCAACGTGTGTAATAATTATTTTTTAGAATAATTAAATAGGGAAATCATAAATTTCGAGTGAGCAGCTGTAGCGGTGGACGTAATCGGAAGGAAAACATTACGTTGGCGCCTCATTGATTTCAGTAAATAAAGGTAAAAGAAAATTAAATGGAGTGTACGTACTGAATAATGTATAAACAAGTATGGATGTTTATAGTAGGAATTATTATGTGAATATAGTTTACGTCATTTTTATGAGCTGATCGAGTTTGTGTTTTAGTCTAGGGGTGTCAATTTCGGGTCACGGGTTGGGTTCGGGTCAAACCCAAAACTGATCTAGCATTATTTGGGTCAACCCGAACCCGACCCGTTTTTGAAAACGGGTCAATTTTCGGACCCGAATCCGACCCGCTTCGGGTTCGGGTCAACCCGACCCGACCCGACTGCTTGGCGTTAGTAGCTTAGGTTTGAGGCGGAAAGTGGATGGCGGGTTAGCAGCAACGACTGCAGCGGCGGACGGCCAATAGAAACGGCGGCGGACGACCAAGAGGGGCTGCGGCAGCAGAGGCTAGCTGCGGCGTCAGTCCGGCAGAAGCTGCGGTGGCGGAGGATGCTTGAAGCGAACGACGAACATGCAGAAAGTTCGTTGACGGCGAACAGGCAGAGTCGCAGACGGAGCTCACAGTCTCACGGACGATGCGACTGACGCCCTTGACCCGGACAAATGACGCGAGTTGGCATCTGGCATCTGCCATCTGAGTTCCGACGCGACGCGACGCCACAGATGGACTCGATTGATCATTTGAGCGGGAGACTGTTTTACAAACGGGTCAAATCGGGTTTCCGAGTCAACACGAACCCGACCTGATTTTACAAAAGGGTCGAAATCCTGAACCCGAACCCGACTCGATTCGGGTCAACCCGAACCCGAAATTTTCGAATCTGATTCGTGTCGGGTTTTCGAATCTGGTCAAATATTGACACCCCAAAGTTTTACTTTGTATAATTTTATATTAGTTGTAAATGTGTAATAATATAGACTCTAAAATTTAACAAAAAAAAACATAGTAATGAATAGAAAAAACTATTCACCGCATAAGATTAATTAATAATTTTGTGCTAAAACTAATGTGTCTTTTGTTGTACATACGCACGTTAATGACATCTCTTAATATTTAAGTTTAATTTGGGTTGGCTTTCTTACTAATTCTTGAAGTAATTTTTTAATACAACAATAACAACAACATCAAGCCTTTATCCCACTACGTGGGGTCGGCTACATGAATCCTTTTTCTCCATTGTGTCCTATTAAAAGTCAAATTCTCGTTTAAATCTAATAAAGAAAGGTCATTCCTAATATTTTCTAACCAAGTCTTTTTAGGTCTACCCCTACCTTTCTTAACATAAGTCAAATCTAATACCTCTACTCTCCTAACCGGGAGAAAGGAGATGAAATAAAATTACAAATAAGATAAAAGTAAGTTAACGAACTCACAAAGAGATCGTAAAAACCGCGAACATTGGACTCTTCCAAATATGATGGGTATTGCAAATCACCCTCCTCGGGCTTCTTCTCTCATGAACTCACTAAGAGATCACACAAGTAGAAGAAATTTTTCATTCAATAATTCATGATCCATTACAATGCATGAGGCCTCCTTTAAATAGGCCAAGATAGATCAGAACTAAAATGACACAAATGATCTCGGGGCTATATAAGTGACTCAATGCCCACAGGGGCAAACTAGGAAAAATAAAAAACAAGCATAAATAAAATACAAGTAAATCAGAAATAAAGGCTCTGAATCGTAGCCGTCGATCTGCGTCTCTGGCGATGGTACACGTGTCGAAATCTGATGTTCTCATCATTCTCCCCAGGTGGGAGAAAGTTTGACCCCGTCGAGTGAGCGTCTCTAGAAGTCTCGTACCACTCCAGTAGGTCAGGGTCCAATCTCTGCAGCTCATCCCGGTCGATCCACACGTTCTCCATCTCCGGCTAACTATGAAAAAAAAAAATCGAATTGCAAGCACTGCTCCTCTTCGGTCGTCATCACTCACGACCAGGAAATGCTAAGAAAATAGATTTGAAAAGAAAAGTCAGAATTGAGCACCATTTGAATACCAGAAAATAGGCTATCTTTGGAGTTGTAGTTGATGAAAACTGCATTTTTTTAAGAGAGATGAGTGCCAATAGATCAGGTATTATACAAACAGACCAGAAATAAAATTTGAGAGCTTTGGATATGCACTTTTGTTGGATTGGTCACCGTTTTGGTCAGGAGTAGAAGGAAAATGTGAGGCTTTTCTTATGTGTTTTAGGCCGAGAGATTGAAAAGCCAAAAGTTCCATACTTTTACCTTGGATTGCGAAGAGGCCGAGCTCTGATCGCATATAATGGAATGTGATCCTCTCCTTCTTCGCTTCAGCAGCCGGAGATTAAGCCCTAACTCGCGAAAAAATGGAATAAAAGACGTCGTAAGCCTGCTTGGAGACGGAGTGGTAGAAATGATGTGAAATAGGGATTTGGGTGGTATAAAAGTAATATTAAACTTTGAGGTGTTAGATATGTAAATGCTTAGAAATATAGTGGTATGTATGTAAATTTCCCAAGTATTTATTATAAAATATTATTTAGTAAATTGGCAGATTTTTATGGCAGATCGTACAGACACTTTTTTGTTGGGAGAATTTGGGGCATAAGCCCTTCTATTAAAAAGAAACAGTTACAAGTAAAAATCTATACCACCCGTAACCCAATAGAGAAATAAAATTGTGGCATACAAAATTGATCAGGACTCAGGTATAAGCTGCAGCATAGATCGAGCGGGACAAAACCATCAGCAACTTTAGAAGGAGGCCCCTGATTCCCTGGTGGTATACAGACACTTATATGAACCTATTATTTAAGCTTATGTGGCATATATTGCTCATCTCGAGAAGTGGAGGTTAGAAAAGTTTGCTATTGTCGTTCAACATGTTCTAAGTTGGCGGAATTCAATGTTTATTTTATTTGTGGATTTCTGTAAGTTGGAAAAATTGAAGGTGATGATGTTTTAAAATTTTTTAAATAGGAAGAAAATAATTGTTGATCCTGCACCTATGAGTCTGGTTGTTGGTAGGCTCATTGATGGATTAGTTATGCCGCCAAACGCCTCTTACGGTCATGGGCGGATCCACATTGGTCTTAGCAAAAAAAAAATTAATATTTATAGGGGATTTTTTGGAATATTTTAAATATTTTGGGCATTTTGTCCCCCGCAAAAATATTTTTTGCCATAATTTTATCAATCATAGTCATCTTTGCCCATCTCCCATAAAAAATTTTTTTGCTCACGCTGAAAAAAGAAGTTGGATCCACCCTGCTTACGATGATAGCGGGTAGAAATTCACGTTAAAAAAAAATGATGTTTCAAAAGTATTTTCTTAGCATTTATTTTATTATTGTAATGAGCTCAATATCATCATAAACCGCTCTAACTTTAAATAGGCATATTGCATTTGCTCTTTGACTTAAAAAAAAAACTATCATAAAGCTTTATAGAAACTCATCTAATTTATCATTGTTGTTTGTTAGAATATTCACTGTGATAGAGATAATTTATTATTTTAACATTAAATAAAATTTTCATGCACATACAAGTTAGTTAAGAGCAGCTCATAAGAAACATTATGTTTTTTTTATAACAAAAATATAGAAAGAAAAAATTATGGGACATGATCAGCCTGTTGAAATGATTTAAATAGTGGGAGTCATATATGATAAATTGTACATTTATCCCTTAAAAGATAATGAGTTAATATAATGTAATATACATAAACTATGAAAAATATCTTTTATGTTGGAAGTAGAAAATATATTTTATGTTGGAAGTAGAAGTATTGAGATCTTTGAATTGTCATTAGATAATTATGGGATATCATATCAATCATGCAAGCACCTTATAGGAGGGAGACATTATGGGATATCATATCAATTATGCACCTCATAAGAAACATTATGTTTTTTATTTATATATTGCCTTTTATATTTTAATTATTTTTCATCTATTTCCCAACATAACATTTGCCGTTGACATAAATCGAAATGAACAAACATCAGATAATTCTGAAGGTTGAACAACGACCAAGGGTTAGTTGTTTACTAAGTCATTCTCCTTTTATGATGAGAGATTGGTGCCCATGAAGATGAGTGTTGTACATTGGTGTTCAGTCACTTTTGACTGCATAGAAATATAATATATTATGATTTTTTGTAGGCCATTTGATCAATTATATTAGAAACACTTGACACTCCACCAAACTATTGAAATCGAATTCTCTTAATCATTAATATTTGATAATTTTAGAACATCTATGTGACCTTGTGAACTTAAATTTGAATGATCGAACTTAGCTTCATCAAGATGCTCATTTCGATAATAAATGGAAGGAATTCGGAGGTCATTCTGTCCTTCAAATGATCTAGAAGAAAATTAACTATATTTTTTAGTAGTACATTTAAACTCATTGGACTACCAAAGTATTATTGAGTATCATTGAGTTTGTTGGAGAGTCACTTATTTTGACTATATGTTTACTGAAAATATAAAATTTAATTGATCTCAAAGATGAGTACTGAATTCTATATGCTTTAGTTTGAATATTTTAAAGATTTGAATTTTGAACGTTTTATATCGAGATTTATGCTAAATTTGATAAAGTTTTTTTCTCTAACATATTAGTTTCCTCTTATTGTCATCAAAAGATAATTTGAAAATAAATTGAGTCCAGAAGAATTTCATAATTTTGGGTAAAATCATTACTAACTTGGCACTTTATTTGCACTATAGCTAGATAATCTGGCTAAAAATATTCCAAAATTGCTTAAAGCTACTCCTTTAGGCTCCATTGGGGTAAAAAATTATCCTAATTGAGTCAAAAAGTTAAAGTAATAGTTTCTAAAATATTTTTAAATGGATGTCCATGATCATCTTTGATCATGTTGGCCTAATGACAAAGTATCCCACACTGGCGCAAGCATAGAACTATAGTGTGAATCTAAATATTGTATTATATTTTAAAAGTTTTTATTTATTTTTATAATTTCATGAAAAGGAAAAAAAAAGAATTTTTAATTTCTAAGAAGTTAAAGTACATGACAGAGTTGCACCAGGGAGTAAGGAAAATGATAAGGCTTGGGGAATTCTCCACCATCTCAAGAAACCCAAAAAAATAAAGGTTTTAGGGGGAGAATGTTGGGCAAGCCTTAGTTGCTGTCTTCAAACTGCTCGCTGAGAAGATCCTATGAAAGTGGAGCTTGGCCTTCTAGTCAAGGCAGGGAGAAATTATTCTATGCAGAGGTCGGATGCAGTTTTATGTTTGGAGGTGAATCATGTGCAGCCACCTCAACGCTACCAAGCAGTACCGAGCAGTGTCGAGCCGCGGTACCAAGCGAAGGGATGATGTGGCATATTCTAGTGAGCCTTCAAACGATGTTCGACGTTCGCGCACACAAAATAATTTTTCCAAGGACGGAAGGGAATTTGGAGGGAGAAGAGACTTGGCTAGCCATGTTGTGAGATTAATAGGATTTAGAAGAAAAAAGAAGTTGATCATTTTTTTTTTTTTTGAGATATTTAGATAAATTAAGGCAGATTCACATACACATCGCATATGCAAGACTCGAATCAAAACTTTTTGGTTGATAGTCAAAGCTCTCAACCAACACAACAAGATGAGCTACCTAGTTAATTGATGTCATGATAAAGAAAAAAGCAAGCACTCTCAGTACTTTGGTTTAGTTATGAGGGATATAGTTTTAGCACTCACTTATCACTAAATATAGAAGTTATTTTTCTTAGGAAGGAATCAAGCCAGTAAATGAAGAACTGACATACCTCCTACTCTAAATGCTTATATGTTGCTCATATGTACCTTTTCTATTTAATAAATGATAGTTATATTTCTTACTATTTATAAAGAGTTAATAAATGTAACAGTAGATATACGCGTTAAGCCAAAAGATGCATCAATTTGACAAGATGGCAAGGCGAAAGTTCTGTGAGAACTATTCTCCCATAAGCACTGCAAAAATAGTTAAAAAAAAATATGTAACAAAGTTATCCAACATGTTGGCTTGCAGGTCACATGCAGAAGATAATTTTTCTGTTTAGAAAAATTCCTTCATCTGGTTTATTTTTACTTCTTTCTCATGCAACACTCAAGCCGTCGAAAAATTATTCTGAGCGGATCCTGGATGGCCTCTGGAGACCAACCAGAATACGCCACGTCACTTTACCGAGCAAAAAGTGATGTGGCGTGTTTTGATTGGTCTCCGGACCGTTCGGTATCCGTACAACATAATTTCTCGAAGATGTCAGGAGATATAAGAACACCCGATTTATTTAAAAAAAAAATTGAAGATCTTATTGTAAAGGACAAATAGTAAAAGTGTTCATCGAACATATGAGATTTTTTTATACATAACTTTAAGCAGTTAAACAAATTTAAGTGTAATAATTTTCATTTCTTGTAATACCCAACTTTGTGGCATATACATCATACATGTAATAATAGTTGTTGCAAAGGAATTAATCCTTCTATCTTGTAGCTACAGCTCTTAAATTCATTAACAAATGTTAGTTGAAATTAGGCCCACACCTTAATTAAATTGAGAGGAAAGTAGGAATCATTAATTAATTGAGTAATATTGATGATAATTAAAATCGCACGGATCAAGAGAAATTATTGATTGATGGTTGTATGATTGATAGTCCAGCTTTATCTTAGTGTCATCATAAATTTAGTTATGTCAATCAATGAAAGAGTTGTCTCTTATGGTGTGCAACAATGGCATAGTATGGTTATGTGTCTCTAGCAATAGTTGATTATCCAAAGAATAAATTTATGCTTTTCAATTTAGTTTATATTTTAATTAACTTTTTATTCATGTGTAAGCATCAACATTATCACTACCAGAAAATAGGGCTAACGCAGCCCAAAATTTGAAATTCCCTAGTGGTTTTAACAGCTACAAATTTCTTTGCAACTGTTTTAAAACCGCTGCAAACCCGTTGTGAATACTGTTAACCTGCAGTGCTTTGAAGCGGCAGGAAAACAGTGAAGAAACAGGAAAAGTAAAAATAATTCTTGTATTCATTGCTTTGTCCAGAGGGTATACAAGAGTATATATAGAGTTTTACAGAGGACATCCGTACATATCTTTAACAAAAAATGATAGTTGTAAAAGACTACATACTAAGTATGTATTTCCTTATGCTTATCGGTTAACATACCCTAGCAAATTGATGGCACAATTGTGACAATAAGTTTGTTAGCCATATATTTAAAGTGAGATATGGCTAAGGATTTAGTGAATAGATCAGCTAATTGATCTTTTGGATTTTACATCAAGAAGATATTGCGTCATGGATTTGTCACCTTCGACATGTGATGCAATTCGTTCTTTAGCTGAATGATTCGGGATCTCATCGTAGCTTGAAGACGATGCGCGAGAGTCATTCATATGTCATGACAATGCGTTAAGGTGAGGACATATGGTAAAATTGAGGGTGAAATCACTGAATATAACGATGCAACAAGATTTTGATAGGTGAGAGTCCAGATTTCATGCGTAATCGGGGTAGTCGAGGCAGACGAGTCGTCTGAAGCGGCATGAGGCGAAGGACATGGAGATGTGCCGTCAAGAAAGCCTTTGAAGCCATTAGCGTTGAAAACCTTTTCCACTTGGGAACGCCATAGCGGATAATTGTCCACAGTGAGGGAGTTGGGAACCAAATTCTTGATATTATTCATCAAGAACTTGAGTTGAGGAGGAATGGTGATCAAAACGAAAGGAGAGTTTGAATCAACCATGGGAGGGGAGGTGAATGAGCGAGTCATGGAAGCGAAAGATCGAAAACATAAAGAAGGAGAAGAATGAGAAAAAAAATACTAATCTTGACAAAATCTCTCTGATACCATGTTAACCTGCAATGCTTTGAAGCGATAGGGAAACAGTGAAGAAACAGAAAGATTAAACATGAAAAAGAAAAATAATTATTGTATTCATTGATTTGTCATACATGAGTATATATAGAGTTTTACAGAGAACGTCCATACATATCTTTAACAGAAAATGACAGATGTACAAGACTATATACTAAATATGTATTTCCTTATGCTTATCCGTTAATAATTACAATTCGCTACAACGATATTCTACGACGGTTTTATGACCGTTGGGTAAATAATGCGAAGTGCATGTAATTCTTTCTATTTTATATCAGAAATGTAAGGCTCTAAATACGCAAACATATAAAATCTTTAAAGTTTTGTGAACTTATTGGGGGGTTGCATGATATATAGGACTCTTACCAAGAGAGCTCTTAATTTGCTGATATGATAGATATAAATGTAGACACTAACATTTACTAATATGATAAGATTTGATTGTGAAGAATGACTATAATTAATATGATTTGATATTACAATGAAGAACCATTCTTTGATTAACATTGTGCTAAAAAAATAATTGCTTGACTTTTAGCGACCTTGGCGTGAATGAATTTGAAAATTCATTTTTTGTCTCTTGGCTAGTGGAAATATTTGAGAAAAGATAAATTTCATAAGAACCCTCTTTTTCCTAATTTAACATAAAAAGAGCTTCCTATTTTCTTATAACTTATAAGAATAATATTACACTCTTCAAAAAAATTTACACTTAATCAAAATTAGGGGTGTCAATTTCGAGTCACGGGTTGGGTTCGGGTCGAGCCCGAAACTGACCCAGCACTATTCGGGTCAACCCAAACCCGACACACTTCGGGTCAAGGTCAACCCGACACGACCTGAGTGACCCGTTTCCAACAAAAAATTGTTAGTTTTCGAGTCAAAATGGGTCTATCTCCTCTTTTTCGGGTAAAAAACGGGTCAATCTCGAGTTGCCGGGTCAAAACTGGGTTTTCAAGTCAAAATCGGGTCAATTTCGGGTCAAAGGGTTAACCCGAACCTGACACAATTTTTTAAACGGATAGAAATATTGAACCCGAACCCGAAATTTTCGGGTCAGGTTCGAGTCAGATTTCGGATCGTGTCAAATATTGACACCCCTAATCAAAATGCACCTTCATGGTTTCCTCTAGCAAAGGGTCATACAACGTTGCTTTTATTGGTCTAAATTATACCTAAACAAACTTGAGTTGGCAAGTCGATCTAATTGAGCCGTGAAGCTTTATTTTTTTCCTGTAACTTAAGAATGAAGTCAAATCACCTATCGTTTGGGATAATTTGGCTCTCTTATCAATGCTTTGTTTTTGATAGTCAATCAATGGTGGAAGCAAGATTGTGGGATCAATAGGAGAGATTTTGCTTCTCATAATATCTTTTATGTTTAAATAATAAAATTTTTCATTTTCAAATTTATAATAAAAAAAAAAATTTGTCCTATTGAACAGTGAAGCTTTATTTTTTCCTATAACTTAGGAATGAAGCCAAATCACCTATAGTTTGGGGCAATTTGGCTCTCTTATTAATGATTTGCTTTTGATCTAATTGAGCAGTGACCAGTGAAGCTTTATGTTTTCATATACCTTAGGAATGAAGTCAAATCACCTATCGTTTTGGGGCAATTTGGCTCTCTTATTAATGATTTGTTTTTGATAGTCAATGGAAGGTATGATATTTTTTTCTTTTTAAATGATAAAATTCTTCATTTTCAAATTTATAATAAAAAAATATTTGTCCTATTCAGCAATGAATCTTTATTTTTTTCCTATAACTTAGGAATGAAGCCAAATGACCTATCGTTTGGGGCAATTTGGCTCCCTTATTAGTGATTTGCTTTTGAACTAATTGAGCACTGAAGCTTTATTTTTTCCTATAACTTAGGAATAAAGCCAAATTACCTATCGTTTGGGGCAATTTAGCTCTCTTATCAATGATTTGCTTTTGATAGTCAATCAATGGTGGAAGCAAGATTGCCGGGTCAATAGGAGATTTTGCTTCTCATAATACATTTTTCTGCTTAAATAATAAAATTCTTCATTTTCAAATTTATAATAAAATTTTTTTGTCATGTTTTAGCATAGCTAAACTCAGAATTATATATATATATTCTATTTTTAAAATGACCAAGGAATATTCCTCATAAATCATTTCAAAAAACTTGTATTCATAATGTTCAAAGTGAGTGTTCTTTATCACTTCGACTCATCGACCATTATAAGAATGAACAAAACGATTGTCCATCCTTGCTTGATTTTTAATATTTATTATTAATCACCACCCAATTTCTACATGTGGCATATATCAATCAAACATCAATGTTTGATATTTGTATTTGTTGTCGCCACATCTACTCTCATTTTACCTAGTGGGCCATAATGACTGCTGGCGTCTACTAATTATGGCCATATATCATTTGCTGATGCCTTCAAAAGAATCTTCATATGATGTCGTCAATCACCATTTCAGGCCCATCTTGCTCGTTACTCTCCCCTCCTATGGCAGGCATTTTATTATGTGCGGACATCGAACGTTGTCCAAAATCCGATGAAATTGCACCATGTCACCCCCTACTCAGTACCGAGCCTCAGTACCGTGGCTCGGTACTGCTCGGCACCGAGCTCAGTAATGCTCGGTACCGAGCTCGTTACTGGATGGCGTGGCTACACTTGATTCGCCTCTGAATGATAAGCTGTGTCCGGTGTCCACACAGAATAATCTCTCCCTATGACTAGTGGAATCTTGCTTTTCTCAAGTACCAGGAGAAAACATATGGATAGAGTTTGTAGAGAGAGAAGAGTAGAGAACTTATTATAATAAGATTACTATATAAGGAGGTAGAGAAAGGAGATTGCATAAAAGAATAGTAGGAATACATAAAGTTTACAATGGTTTGGTTCCAAGCCTTGCAACAATAGCTATAGTGTGCAAAATAAAATATTTATTATGACTACAAATAAAATATAATCGAGATATCCATGGGCAGATCCATCATGGTCTTAGGGTGGGCAAATGCCTACCCTAAAAAGAAAATATTTATAGGAGATTTTTTGAAATATTTTGAGTATTGCCCTAATTTTATCTCTCCTAGACATCTTTGCTCATCCTCCACAATATTTTTTTTTTCCTCCACCCTGAAAAAGGAAGTTGGATTCGCCCCTGGAGATATCCTATATAATTTAGACGGTGTTCCCATAAGTGCTAAGAAATATTGAGAATATAAGAGAAGAGAGTGTTATAACACAGAGAAATTACAACAAAGAGCACAAAAATAATTTTGTGTCATTCTACGAGTGAGAAAAAACAGCGAAAAAAGACACTGTAAAAGGGTGGGATGGAGAATGTTATTGTGGCCATTAAAGAGAATACTTATACTAAAGTCGCTAATTTCAGAAATTGGGATGAGCACTAACGATAGAAAGCATAGGAGGATAAATGCTTGCTATGCTTGTGAGAAGTTGTGCAAGCGTCATGATGAGAAAGATTTGTGATTTAGAAATAATATATTGGGTGGGAAACTTATTTGTTAGTTTAAGTTGATTTGAACGATTTCTGAGTTTAGCAGAGAGTATCTAAGATGATTCATAATTGGATCTCTCAAAAAGGAACTTTTATTTGGTCCGGTGAAAGAATGTAGAGCTACTTTCGGCCGGCACTAAATCGCGCCACGTAGTAGACACAAAATCACGTATTTGTCGATTTTGCTCGACAATAACGAAAAATACCATTATGTGAAGATAAATACCGAGTAATACTGAGCAACACCGAGCAATACCGAGTTTTTTCTAGAAAAACTTGGTGTTACTCAGTATTGCTCGGTATTACTCGGTATTGATCTTCACATAGTGGTATTTCTCGTTATTGCCAAGCAATACCGAGCAAATACCGAGCAAATACCGGGTAACTCAATGGTGACCGGACGTAGAGCTACGACCGGTCACCGGACCTAATAATTGTTCCTCAAGAAGACCATCTAAAAGTAATTTACAAGTCTGAGATAAATCTTAGAGAGTGGATCTCAATATGACACTAAGTACACTTTAAATAACTAATTTTCTTACTAAGGTGATTACGTCATACCAATATTCAATATTATCCTATTATTATTTATGTGAACACATGGTCAACGAATATTGCATTAAGTCTTTAAGAAATGATTTGTATTTACACCTCCTATTAGGTGAGCGACCAAGTCAACCACTTATTATTATCTTCTCATGTATATAAAAATTTAATGTTTAATGTCCATTACTTACCAACATTCAATGCTCATATTTTCAATCTATGTCTCCTTTCAGATCTTGAGAATATTTTAGTCAACCTTCTGTTATAACCTATTTTCCAACATTTATCATTCTGATGATTTTACTCACGTTCATCTGTATATTCTCTTATTGAATCAAGAGAGCAACCAGTTGTATTTCTTAACATTACCAAAATTCTAATACTTTTCATCAATTATTTTTCAATACATTGCAACAAGTAATGTTCGTCAACCACTAATGCTTGTTATTTACTAATGTTTGTTTTTCTCGCCATCCAATCATATTTCTATCAAGAGAATGGTCAAACAGATTGCCCACCATTATCTGAATTTTGATACTTCCCTTCATTTCATATATGTTTTAACCTAATGTATTTTTTGTTATCAGATAATACTACATCATATTATAAAAACAAGGAAGTTTATCACCCTCCATTACTTGAATTTTGATTTGCCTCATCAACTCTTGTCAAATGTCTACCAATGTCAAACATCAAACTTTCATTAGCCACAACATATGATGTCTATCTTTAAGATATCTCGGTCTTCCCTTCTATTAGCATAATGATCCAACCAATTATTTAGTCGTCAAAGAAATTGACTCCCCTTATAATTCATCAACCAACACTAATTCTTGCTTGAATTTCGATACTCCCCATTTGACAATCACTTAACTACTCCAATATTTGATATCCCTTAACATATGGTTACTCGACGCCCCTCCTATCATATAAATGATCAAGCTAATCGTCTACTCTCTTGAGACCTCCGATATTTCCCTTTTGCTTTTGCATGATACCTACTAATGACGCACATTAGTCTTTCATGAATCATTGGTATCTAACATTTGACTTTCCTCTTTCTAGTAGTCCAACCTCCCTTGCTACTAAGAGAATAATCAAGCTAACACCCCTAGATAAAGTTGCATCAAGGTAGCACAAAATTTTTAATTTTTTTATTAAAAAACTACTTTAAGAAGCCATAGAAAGCTGCCCCAAACACAGACTTAGGGTTCGTTTGGGACGGTTTTTTTATTGCTTTCTAAAACGGAGTTTTAGTACAATTTTTTTTTATTTTTGTACTAAAACTCCATTTTAGAAAGCAATAAAAAAGCTGTCCCAAACGAAGCCTTAATTTGCCGCTATATCATTACTTTTATTTTTATAGATATTTAAGGGGTTGTTTGGGATAATTTAAATTATTTTTAATTTTATTTTTCTTTTATTTATTTATATAAAATAAAAATATATTTGATATCTAGTAAATGTTAATTTATTTTATTTAGTATTATATAAGATGGTGATGACAGCCTAAACCTGAAGTCAAACCTTAATAATCAAAATATGACCTATCTAACCCATTTATTTTTTAGCTTATGAAGTAGATATAGGACCTGAATCTTCCTGACTCTTAGATACTATTTTAACCTCTTTTAAGCTTGACGGCTTTCTTATCACTACTTTAAACGGATTTTTTTTTACATCAAAATTTTTAAACTAAAAAAATTTGAATTAAAAATCTACTTTAATATTTAAAAAATAGTAAGAAAGCTGTTCCAAACATAATTTTAGTGAAATTAGAAATCACTGAAATCAATAAAATTGAATTATATATATATATATGAAATAATAGTAAATCAAATATGTTATACATGAAAGATAATACCATTATATAAATAATGTATTACAGCTATTACTTGAATATAATTAAATGATTTAAATCATTGAAAAACAAATGTAAACATGTAAGTGCCATTTTGAAGTGCTTTTATTTTATTTTATTTTGTAAATTTTATTTTATTTTTGGTTTACTTGTGTTATTAACTTATTATGTAAAATAAAATCTAATATTTTTTTTCTTTTCAGAAAGATTAAAAATAAAATAACTATGATAAAATCAAGGGGCATTTATATACATAACGAAAAATTCTTAAAAATTTATATATCCAATCAACATCTAAATTATTATATTTATTTATCAAACATCTAATTCATATCAAAATATGTGCATAATTAGAAAATGTATTTCACTTTTGATAAGAGAATGTTAGTGATACTGTTAATAAGATTTAAATTTTGGGAGTTATATATATAAATATAAATATTTAGATGGTGGACATATAAATAATTAAAAAAATTAGCATAAGTGTAAATTCTCTTAAAATTCAATGCATCTCGATATAGATAACTTAAAGCTGGTTTGGGACGGCTGTCTTAGTACTTCTGAAAGCAGTTTTAGTATAAAATTAATCTTTGTTTAGGACAACTTATGGTCATTATTTTATCGTTGTTTTTCCGATAAATTTTGAGACTAAAAAATAAATAAAATTCATACATATGTAATATATTACATAATTTTAAAATTAAATATAAATAATTATTATATTAATGTTATTACTTATATTTTAAATATAAATATAAATAATTTTGAGTTTTATTTTGAGTTGTTTATATACCTTTTCTTGTACCCATGGGTTAGAAGCTTACATGATATTATGGCATCATATGATCAAGATTATTTATATTTAATTTAATATACAATACAGTTAAAATTTTGAAATTGTATTGTTAAATAAAATATATGATATTTAAATTAATTTAATATTTAATTAAACATTTTATATTAAATTAAAATATTTAAATATATTATTAGTTGAATTGACCGGTTCTTAAGAAATGGGACCGGTTCAACGGTTTGCCGGTTGAACAGCGGTTCAAACCGATTTTGACCGATTCGTTGCTAGGCCGATTCTTCAAGATGACCAAACCGGTCATAAGACCGGTTCACGATTGAACCGATCGAACCGGCCGGTCCGGTCCGGTTTTCAAAACAATGATCATTTCACAAAATATATTTAAAATTTAAAAAATATTTAATTATGTGTTTAGAATTTTGGAAAAAAACTAAAGTAATTTAATATTAATTTCATAATTCAAAATAAAAAAATTATAAATAGATGGGCCCACAGGTAATTAGTGCGAGCCTATAATTTACCTGAGAAGAACGTGCGGAACACCCGCCCACACATAAAGATACAGTTAATTGTTGTTTAGGGTTTTGTTTTAAGTTCGTCCGATGTTGAATATTTTGCTCTTGAAAAATCAATTTTTTTGTAAAATGTAATTAAAAATAATAAATAAACCCGTTGATGCTTATCTTGGCTGGTAGGCGAGTACGGTTGGGAACCCCCAACCTGTGCTGGATTCTTCTCGAGCGGCAGCATCTTTAAGTGGGGGCCCAATCAAGTGCGGGTCAGGAGATCAAGTGCGGGCTATGAGGTTTTTGGGGTGTGTGCCTCTTCTAGGTCAGCCGAGAATTTGTCAAACCGCCCTTTCGGGGGTGATAGTCTGATAGTAGGTGAATACCCTGTTCCAAATAATAATAATATTATTATTATTATTAAATATTTTTTTTATTATTTTAATATAAAATAACTTTTAATTAATTATTCATAAAAGTTAAAATAAATTTAAACTATTTAAATATATTTATTAAAATTAATTACCATATTATAAATGCATTTTAATTGTCAAATTAAAGTAATTAATAAAAAAATCATATATATTATTATCAGGCTTTGAATTTATCGAATTTGTAATTCGGTATTTAAATTTCAAAAAATAAAAATAAAAAATGCAAAAAAAAAGATTTTGATTTCTCCCAGGAAATCCACACAAAATTGATTCATGGATAAACCCTCTTACCTCCACGCGGCCGAGGACTGGCCTCTCCTGATACTTTTAACGCCCTTCCCTCTCGAGGATCTCCGAAACCTCGAGCATGGCTTCCATTCTCCGTCCGACGACAACATCGCTTCAGAAAACCCTCTCAGTTCCATGGCTTTCGTGTCCACTTCCCAACTCCTTAACCACCTTCACTCCAACTAGAAGAAGCTCATCGAAGTGCACTGCTTTATTCGGCGAAATCCCCAGAGATTTCTTTCAAAACGCTCTCAATGTAGACGATTCCAATCCCTTGTTTCCTTTTCTCAAGTTTGGTCTCTCCCAGTTCGAGCAAGTCACTTCCGGGTTGCCGGAAAACGGGCGGTGGGCCATCCTTACGGCCACCGGACTTGGTTGGATTTACTTGACCGTGAGGCCGGGAGTACTAATGGGCGCTATTGACGCTTACATTCTGGCGCCCTTGCAGTTAGTTTTCGACAGTTTGATAGGTAGGAGGAACTTGAAGATGAGTGATTTTGTTGTGGGGGAGAGATTGGGGGAAGGATCGTTTGGCATAGTCTATTCCGGCGCCATTGTGCCCAAGAATTTTTCTGTGGAAGAAAGGGTGGGGAAGGCTAAGACACGATTGGAGAATGATGACAGGTTCAAGGATAGAGTTATCTTGAAGAAGGCAAGCTCACAATTAAGCTTTGCTATTGCTTTTCATATTTTGCGCCATTTCAACAGCTCTTGTGCATATCTTTCTAGTTACTCGTGATCGTAATTGTGTTTCTTTCTGAATTTAATTTGTTTATTTTTTTAACTTTTCTGATTATCAATTTTTTGCACTTTATGGCTTTCATTTCCGTAATTGCAGCATTTGGAATACCAAAAGATTGTTTCGCTGAAATGATTAGTTTACATGCGCAGTTTAGGGTAGAGAGGAATGCTTGTGGTCAAAACTTTACTGTGGTTTGTTCTTACAGGTGAAGGTGGGAACTAAAGGAGCAGAAGAATTTGGTGACTATGAGGAGTGGTTTAACTACAGGGTCTCTAGAGCAGCCCCCCAATCTTGTGCTGAGTTCCTTGGAAGTTTTGTTGCTGAACAAACTCGTCTAGAGTTTACAAAAGGTGGCAAATGGCTTGTATGGAAATTTGAGGTATGAAGGTCTGTTATACATTAATAACACACCATGTAAATTTCAAGAACAAGAAACCATGTCATGTACTATTTTTTCTTGTGGCCTCAAAGTATTCTTTTCGCTAGCCTTGACTCATGTAATTATGGTTGTAAACAATCTATAAGCTGATTACTGCTATGTTCAAGCCATTTTTTTGTAGTTATTATTGGGCTTTTGAGTTAAGCTTGAAGATGAACAGAGTTTTCGAAACAAGTCAATCAAGTTTTAGGTGAGCCTAACTAAATACGTTAGATTCTAATAATTTAACCATATAATCACATTCTCATCACAAAAATGAGCCTATTCACTCCATTCATGAAAATTAATGCAATTATTTTTGTATTTATTTATTTTTTGAAATTCAAGCACTAATGACAAAACTAAAATTAAGCTAATTTATTTACCTATTTGCTCAACACAAGCTTTCATCATTTTAATACATCTATTAATAGTTAAGATGCATAAGAAAGAAAATAAATAGCTTGAATACCAAAATATGAAATGAACCCTTTTTATGAAAAAGTTTGGGACTAAAACCTTTCTTGTTAAATTAGTGAAGTTTAAAAAAAAAAAAAATGTTACAAGAGTTGATTACAGGATAGGAATAGTACGCAACATAGACAACAAAAGAAAGAGTTTACACAGATTTAAAAAAAAGTTCCTTAGGATTATCCGTAAAGTCTAAATTCCTATTATTGTCTTTAATGATTTCAGACTTTTCCCCCTGAAAATATAAATTCAGAAGTAGGCCAATGAGATGATGTTACACCAAATAACTTTTTCCATATTCCTTGAGAGACCTGCACATGCCCATCTTGCCGAATAGTCTATAGAGCAGAAAGGAAAAAAGTATCTCAAGTAGATATAAAGGCAGTAAGAATATGAATACCTCTCGGATAAGTGAAGATGGAAGTAGTCAACAACAATTTTGATGCCAAGAAGCTTATAAAGTGTTGTCTAGAGATTAGCATTGCAATTTGAGATGTAAGATGTTATTTCAGGATATGAATGGCAAATATCGCAGATCAAAGAAGTTGTGCTATTCAACTTATATATGTAAGATTTGCTTGGAATTTGTTTGAGAAAAACAAGCCAAGCCAAAGTCGAAACCTATAAAGGAGAAATTAACTTCTAGATCCATGCATTGCTAGTAGTGATAATTCTACAATTAATAAGGGAATGGTATGAAGAAGGTTAACCAAATGAAGATGAGAATATAAATCATTCAAATCATTCTGCAATGAAATACAAATAATGTTGTGTTCCTGAATTACCTAGCCATTTTTTAGGAGCCAATTGGGATTTGACTTTGCATTCAAAGTTCCAATCTATCCATAAGTGATCTTTTAAAATAATAAATAAAAGAATGTCTTGAAGCCATTTATCTTTCCAATGTCTAATTGAGCAATCGTTATTAACATTCTAGGAAATGTTAACTAAGAAAGGTGGAATGATTCTCCTAACCCCTTTGATGTTGCTTGCACACTCCCAACTCTTCATGTCCCAAAGATTGAGAGGATATTTATCCTTGAAATATTTTGCCTTGATAACTTTACAAGCAAAAGAAGAGTTTTCAATATGGATAGATTTGCGAACCCAATTTGACGATAAAGAAAGATCATAAATTAGGCGCACCAAAATCCCTAGATATCTTTAGTCTACAAATTTTGCTACAACTTGGAAGATGAATACTCCTCTCAACTTCCAAAAGAAATGCTTTTTGATTGAGTCATTTTTACACCCCAGTTTGAAATCCAAATTTAAGAGTGGTAAAGAGGAAAAGCACCGATATATGAATTGATAAGTTTCAACCTTAAACCTCCCAACAATAGAATTAAGCCTATTGTAAATAGTTTTTGTGAATATTTTGAAGTGAACCATTAATAATGCTACTCAATAACATTGCATGTTCAAACTCTTATAAGCTACTTGTTTAACAATAAAAGAATATGGCCATAAATATAAATAAATAATCAGGGTAATATTCATGCTTGTCCATCTATATGTAGAGCTTCATAAATCATGTTTAAATTTGTTCAATTATCCAAGTAAATAAACATACGCAAGTCTTAAAGAAATGAGTATGAACATGTGTATCAAGCATATTAGGTTTGATTATTACACGGCTTTATGTTACTTTATTTAAACAAAATTACACTAAGATATTGTTTTATTGATGATTTTATGTATTGTCATGATTATTCGACAAGTTTTACGCTGGTGACTACCTAACTCAACCCTCTACTTTTTTCATCTAGAACTTGGGACCTAGCAACAACTGTGTTAAGAGAAGCATAATATTAAGTTAAGTGTTGTAAAGATGGGGATGCTCAGGTGGATCACTGGCTTTACTTTTTGAAACAAGATATGAAATGAGCATATACGTGAAGAAGGTTGGAGTAGCTCCGGTGGAAGATAAGATTAGAGAGTGTCGTCTTACATGGTTTGGTCGCCTAAAACGGCAACCTTCTGATGACCCGGTTAGGAGAGTAGATGTATTAAATTTGGCTTATGTTAAGAGAGAGAGAGAGAGACCTAAAAAGACTTGGTTAGAAAATATTAGAAATGACCTTTCTTTTTTAGATTTAAATGAGAATTTGACTCTTAACTAGACACAATGGAGAAAAATGATTCATATAGCCGACCCCATGTAGTGGGATAAAGGCTTGATGTTGTTGTTGTGTGGAGGTGACAGTCGTGGTGATTCTATGCATTCTAAATATCCAAGGAAGCTGAGTAGAATTAAGTGAAGCTATGAATGGGGAATTTAAACGAAAATGAGGTTGTTTTGTACCCGTCCATTCTTTGATTGATTTTTAATTTTAGTGCAAAATTGTGGCAATTTTAAAATTTTGAGAGTAGGACAGTAAATTTTGGACAGCCTTGCTACACTATGAAAGATTGAAAGGTGATATAGTAGGAAGGAAAATGCATAATGATAAAAATGACCATAGCTGTGTGACGTAAATAATAGTAATAATGTTTTCATTCTAAGGTCCGTTGATTTAGGGAAACATATCATATGTCAAAGAAAATGTATGATGTCTCAATACTGATTCTTCGTTAACGCCTTGTCAATGCATCGTATGCCTGTTGCAGGAACAGGCACTAAAGACTGCAGCTAAACTTGGTTAAGGGTTGTAGAATCATTTGCCTATTTTCAATCATACAGGCCTTCGGTAATTATTTATGATATCACAATATTTGAGATCTGTTACCATATTCTGGTGGCAAATAAGGATCATCTTGACTAACCCTAATCTTCACAGAATTATAGAAGAAATCATTTTACAGATTTTGTTCTCAAATGTTTTCACCAGTTTATCATCTAGTACTGATGGCCCTCTTTGCTTTTCTTAATGTTTAGTTTCTACCACCTGTTTTTAACTACCTTTTAACAAAGGGTCCATATTAATCAAATGGTCATTAACCTTCATCTGAAAAGCTTTTTTTTTTTAAATAGAATCATCCTTCTCAAATGTTTTTTTTTTTTTTCTCTCAAAGTTGCTCACAAGAAATCACACCATTTAGGGTGACAGAAATCTGGCAAGCTATTTGAACAATCGCAATTTCCCATTCAACCTGGAGTCAATCATGTTCAGACGCATCCTTGAAGGACTCGACCCAATCAAAAGAAGTGCATTGATTATTAAACAGATAATGCGGCAGATTATCACTTCTCTTAAAAGAATCCATAATACTGGAATTGTGCATCGTGATATCAAACCAGCCAATTTGGTGGTGACAAAAAAGGGACAGATCAAACTCATAGATTTTGGCGCTGCAACCGACCTTCGCATTGGCAAGAACTACATACCTGATAGTGGGTTACTTGACCCAGATTATTGTCCTCCTGAATTATTTGTTCTTCCAGAAGAAACTCCAACTCCTCCTCCTGAACCTATTGCAGCCATCTTTTCTCCAGTTCTGTGGCAGGTTTGTTCTAGTTCTGGTTTTTTTCAAGCTCATTTACATCTAAAAGAAAAAAAAAAAAACAAATGTCCTCGTCATGAGAACAACTTTCCCTTGAATAAATAGTTTGTTTTACTTTTTTTTTTTTATTAACATTTCATATGTTTTTATTGCTGCAGCTTAATAGTCCCGATCTTTTTGATATGTACTCAGCTGGTATAATACTTATGCAAATGGCAGTCCCAGGTTTAAGATCTACTGCTGCTCTGAAGAACTTTAATTCAGAACTAAAGGGAGTTGACTATGATTTGAATTCGTGGAGGGAAGTCACTCGTTCAAGGCCGGATCTGCGCATTCTAGATCTAGATTCAGGTAGAGGTTGGGACTTAGCAACCAAGCTTGTTTCAGAGAGAGGCTTTCTTAGAAGAGGCCGGCTCTCTGCAGCTGCTGCCCTAAGGCATCCATACTTCTTGTTGGGTGGAGATCAGGCTGCTGCAGTATTATCCAAATTGAGTTTGAAAAAATAATGAAGTTGTTTATATATCTGGTAAGTTTCCCATACTAGCCATTTTTGTTATGTTTCTGTACTAGTATCAAAATATCATCTAATTTATTGCCTTACTATCTTATTTTTATATAAATATATATAACCAAAAATTTCTTGAAGCGTCCAAACCACTTGTTCACTTATAAAACTAGGTCCTTGAGAGTGCTCTTTTATTCCTATTCAACGCAGGATACGTGTATCCTTTATTGAACTAAACTTGACAGTGAAAGTTTCAACTAAGCTATTTTGCACGATTTTCTCACCTCTGATGCATATTTTTTGGCTGTGGATATATTTATTCTCTTTACAAAACTCCAAATGGACTGGTAGAACAAACTGCAACCTAATTAAAGGTTTTTCATAACTTGAATGATTATATTAGAGATTTCAATGGATAGCTTTATAAAAACCAAAGCTCCACGCATAAACAACTCTTTACAATTGGCTAAAACTCGGTGCTTCACGAGTCATGACGCTACTAATTGGCTTTGTGTCAATTGCTAGTTAGCAAATCTGTGTTCTTATTAAATTAATTTGATTTTTCTTCATGTTTCCATATACCACTATTAACCATGTAGCTGTTGCATATTAATAACTTATTTTTTCAAGCTCGATAATTGAATTTTTTTCTCTGAATCAGCAACACCTAGAAGAAATGTTTTCCATTGCATGATCTGTTACTTATTGTTTTCAAAAATATTATTCCCTGCAATTCATTTCTTCAAGGGGGAAAAAAAGATTACAAGTCTAGGAGGAGTGGTCTTATCAGGACAATTTTGTTGTTCAATTGCGATGTGTAGGTCATGTAAATTTTGGAAATGGCCGCTCGACTAGGGATGGAGGAGTGAAACTATGTAAAAGTATCTCATCTCTGGCCTTAAGATGTAGGAGCCTCATGCATCTCATAAAATGGTGGAATTATTCTGTGCGGATGTCAAACGTCATTCAGAGACCAATCAGAATGTGCCACGTCACGTTGTACTCGGTACTGCAGCTCGGTACCGCTGACGTGGTGAATTCTGGTTGGTCTCCGGACGGTGTTCTACGTCCGCTCTCCGCACAGAATAATCTCTCCATAAAAGGACTCTCAAATTGGAAAAAAACTTATGATTAGGATGTTCTTATGATTTTTTTACAAGGAGAATTTTATACCCATTAGATTTATGTTATGTTATACTCATCTCAAAATAAATTTGATAGATATAAAATCATCCTAACTAAAATTTGTTCATAAATTAGATTCCAAATTACTGGTCTGTATAACCATTATTATAGTTACCCTTCTGATGTACTTTGCCAGGAAGATTGGTTTGCTGAATAAGAGCTTATGATTTGCAATCAACATGAAGACGGAAGGTTATACTCTTAAGATTACTCCAATGGTGATGACTCTCGCTGTCCATATTTGATTATAAAGTCATATGTATTTATGTATGATATAGTAGTTTACTTTTAAATTCTAACGTGATTATGTAAATTATAAAAATTTTGGTTAAGTCATTTCTTTCACTTTTATTTGAAATTATGCTCAAATCCTGCTAACTTCCACGCCATGTGAAACTATCTCTTTGAGTTTAAAAAAATGTCTCGTCGCCGCAAAAATCTTTCAAATTTTGCTTACTAAAGCTTCGTTTGGGATAACTTTTTTGTTGCTTCTTCAAACAATTTTTTTAGTATAAAAAGCTGCTTTAATAAACAGTAAGAAAACCGTTCGTTTGTCAATGAATCTTGCCCTTATTGAGTCATCCACTTAAGTTGAACTTACAAAGCAATATATATTTATTATGTTAACCGAGCTAACCTTTGGTTTAATTTCCAAGGTACTTTTTTGACTGGTTATCAAGAAGCATTTCGTGGCAAGACAAAAAGACTTGACTAGCAATCCAGCTTATGTCAAGTTACCATTTTTTTTATTTAGATTAATTAAGATAAATTCATATACACATCATATCAGCAAAATTTGAATCCAAAATTTTTTAATTGATAATCAAAATTCTCAACCAACAAATCATGATGAACTAAATACATTATCATATGTTAGAGTAATACAGAGCAGCATGACTTTCTTAAGCCTTTATCCACAACATCGACGGGGTCGACAAGAGAGAAATTTCTAAGAAAGAACAACTCTTTTCTTGTTTTTTTTTAAAATTATATATTTATGATCATGCTTTTGACTTCACTAAAAAAGAGCTGCGACTATTCTAAATTAGCCTAATTTAAAGTTTAGACGCTAAAGAAGTAAACCGCATCTGCTTACAAAGAGGTTTAAATTTCAAACAAAACAAATTGCATATCTGTTCGTAAAATTATATATATATATTCAGAAAATTAAAAAAAAAAAACTTATTATATTTCAACTCTTTCTCTATTCTTTCAAAGTTGGCAATTGAGTAATTATGTTTCCAAAACTAAGAATTTATTTAATTTAATGAAAATTATAGTATATTTTATTAAATTAAAAAAATACGCAGCACCTCCATCATCAAAGCTCCACAAACTATTAGGGCGTCAAACATTAAGGGCAAAGATGAAATATCATCAAAAAGTATTGCACCACCTTTGGTTACACAGTATCAAGACCAATTAGAGATAGAGGAAGGCATAGTTTTAAATTCGAAAAAGTAATTATTATTATTTTTATTTTTGTTTGTGTCTTAGAAGTCATGTTGGTAGAGAGAATTTTATTATTTTAGCTTAGAATTATGAACTTTTATTTGGTCCGGTCATCTGACGTAGTTGTACGTTCGGACGCCAGTAAAATAGTACCACGTGTTCTCACTAGTATAAATGATTTGCCTCCTTGAACTCGATAATGCATCAATACAAAGTGAAAGCATGCTATTTCAAAAAGTCTCCATATTTATGAAATATGAAATGATAAGGTAGAATATCAAGGACAAGTCTCCTTCGAGAAATAAAGTAAAGACATCGTTTAGGATAATTTTCTTATTGCTTTCTAAAGCAGCTATTTAGTATAAATAGCTGAGAAATTTGCTTAGCTATTTATGTCATTTTTGTCGATTAGACCAGCTGAGAAATTTGCTCGTCTAACGGTAGATAATCATCACCCTATCTCTGATTTCAATTATTTTATATATTTTATATTTTATGAATTTTAAATTTAACAAATTTTGCAAAAGTTATGATACCTTGATTTTTAACACTTTTACAGTATAACTTTTTTGTATATGATAGATATGATCCTCTCGAGTATTTTGATTATAATATTATCAGATTTCATCTAGTAAATTGGAAGTTGTGATTTTCAGAAATAAATGCATAGTAAACAAATTTTGTAGATTTTCCCTTTTTTTTAATTATTATATTTTCATAAAGGATGTTGACTCACATTGCATACTATAATTAATATTGGTTAGCTATTAAAATATAATATCATGTGCAGGAGGATGGGCCAACAGGCTTTCTTTTAAATAAAAGGTTTGTTGTGTAATCCTGGTTATAGCTTGTAATTGATTGACCGAATTATGCCAACGAGTAGTGACAACTCTTACATAATTATTTAAAATCACCTGTGAAAATAAATTATTAACAGAAATAAATCAAAGATAAAATAATATTGACATATGGATAAATATGACAAATAATAGATATAAGGATAAAAACACCACATTAAAGTTGTATGTCATGCCTTGCTTTTTATAATTATATTCATAATTACATTTACATAATTTGATATAGCATATTGATAGACAATTTATACATGACATAATAATTGATAGAAACATATAATAGAATCATTAGCATGAATATAATTGATACATAATTGATGTTTATTTTACTGTAACACATGTTATAGATTTATAAACTTTTTTTTTTATTTTCTTATAGATTGATAGACGTTTTTTGCTTAGTTATATACTCTTGTTGTACTGATCATATTGATTTTTATGATTGATTGATATTGATTGCAAAGATTATTTATCATTCATATTGATAGCTTATTGATTAGAACTATAGCAAGTATACTAAATCTTCTATCTTATATTGAAGGCAGTGATAAGTTACGGTTACTTGCTAGCTTTGTAAGCTCATTATGTGATTTTTCTTGTTTTAAAGTTTGAGAAGGGGTCATGACTCTCTGGATTGAGGATGCATTTTCAAGTCTTTTTTTTATTTCTTTGGTTTACTCTATTCTTTTGTAGGTGAGAGTTTTAAAAAATCATAGATTGATATTATTGAAATCTCGTGGTTATTGTACATTACATTTTGAAAGAATGAATATATAAATATTTTGATTTATATGATTTATAGTTGTTTTTGTTATATTTATTTAAAATGCTAAACATTCAATGATTTTGGTAAATTAATTAAGAGATAAAATTTTGATAATTCTTCCAAATTTAAATCTTGGAATATTATATACCATACTTAACTATAGTCAAATTCAACTCAATTAAATCAAATTTGAATCGACTCGACTCAAGTAACTCAAATTTGAATCGACTCGACTCAATTAACTCAAATTCAACTCGATTCAACTCAATTAAATCAAATTCGACTTGATTCAATTTAAATTCAACTCTTTTTAACTCAGCTGAATCAAATTCGACTCGATTGTACTCAATATAGTGAATTCATTCAACTTAATTAAATCGAGTTACTCAACCAACTTGATTTCAAATAAATGAAGTCAACAAACATCACTATAAACGTCCATATTGTAAATATGACAATAATTGACATCATAAATTTTAATAGCATACATTACATATAGTTTCATTGTATACAATCTATCACTTTAACTAAAGTTCATCATGAGAAAGGTCATCATCCTCACTACTGACATTCTTCCAAGGTGATTCTGAGTTCACCTTCCGAAGCTTTGTAGCATGGAGGGATAGCACATTCGATGTCGTCGGAGATTTTGCTAAAACTACAGCATATCCATCATCCATGTGCTCTGTCCCCTCAGGGAAAAGTTGCCACAGTAGGCTTCCTCCCCCACTTCCCCCTCTTTTTTTTGACATCAACAGCATTTTGTGTACTCTACCAATGAAAGCTTCTCTAAACTCTGTAGTAAACCTTTCATCCTTCAAAGAAACACCGAATTCTCCAAATACAACCGGCATGTTTAATAACTTCTCAGCATCATCCATGTGATCTTGCATCCAGCTTTCGACGAAGTCGAAATGTTCATCAGAGAAAGAATCTGGTAGCCTTTCATGCAATTTTATGGATAAATTAACGGTTTGTTTAGTAATCTATGAAGTACAGGATTTTAGTAACAGATGGAGATTTACCAAGTATCTGAGTAGATGTGAACTGAAGCAAAGTCAATGCCTGGGGTTTGATGGTTTCTTATAAAGTCAGTTCCAACTTCTCCCATGTAAGATTTGGGGTTTTGTTGCAGCTTCTCTGGTGTTGATGGGCCATAAAAACCTTCTACGCCAATCTCTAGAAGATGAATTGGATCGACAGACTTGACAAATTGTGCCATCTCTTCTATCCATGTCTTCGTTTTCAAAGAAAACAGTCAAGGAACTGCATGTGTACTACTTGCGGACAAGATTTGTATGAAATAAAATATAAATATTGCGCTCTATGCAGATGAAATTTAGAAAATGTTCTTAGAATGATTGGGTGTGAAAATTAAAAGCAGAACAGAAACTCCAAATTGCACGAGAGCCGTTATTTCCATCCCAAGGCTGGGAAATTTGCCACCTTCAACTTAAAGTGAATGGTGAAGCAAATGATTAGGGGTGTCAATTTTTTGACATGACCCGAAACCCGACCCGAATCCGATCCGGAAAAATTCAGGTTATGGTCAACCCGGACCCAAAACGGGTCGGGTTCGAGTTGACCCAGAAACCGAAATTGATCTGAAATTGACACGAAAACTCGTATTTAACCAGAAAACCTATTCTTTACCCGAAAATCGAAGATTGACCTGATTTTTTACCGAAAAACTAGCAATTTTGGGTCAACCCTAGGTCATTCATGTCGGGTCGAGTTGATCCGGACCCGAATCGGTCTGGTTCAGGTCCAAAAACCTGACCCATTTTTAAAAACGGTTGGGTTCGGGTTGACCCGAATAGTGCCGAGTCAGTTTCGAGTTCGACCCAAACTCGACCCGTTGACCAAAATTGATACCCCTATACTTGACTTAGTCCAGTCCTAAAGGCCTGTAGCATTTCTCTCTTATCATCTTTAGCTAAAAGCCCAAAGCCCACTTAAACTCGTGATCCCAACACACTTCAACACTTAAAACAACAAGAGCCCATTCAAGTCAACTCCTCTCTAGCCCATTTGCAAAGTCTATCTTCCCAAAATCATTAAACAGTACGATTATATTTCTTTTTTAATTTAATTATCAATATTATTCATTAACATTGCTTGGTGCAAGTGATTTTGCCAATATTCCTAAGTAGTCAGTGGTGCTAATTGCTTGCATCTTTACTATATATATATAGGAATGTGTGCGTGTATGAGAGAGGAAAAGCAAAACAAAAAAAAGATGTTTAAAAAAAATATAGATAGAGAAAATGTGAATAAAAAAAGAGAAGTGGAAATGAAGTTTGTATATTTCGTTGCCTTCACATCGTCGCCAACGTCACCAGGTATAACCCCTTCAAACTCAAAATCTCGAGAACCCGTTTTCGGAGGTCGTGGCGCACCGAAAAACTGCTCATACACTCATTTATTGTGCATTGTGGGATGGGGCCCCGGTGCGGTGTCTGCGACGAGTCGGGTAATCACCTAAAAACCCTATTTCGGCATTCGCGGCGCACCAGAAAACAGCATATACACGCCTTTAGTGCACGTGGTGAGATGGGAACCTGGTGCCACGCCTACGACAAAGCGGAACCACTTGTAAGTACCCTTGAGGGGGGGGGAGACAACTGTCTTTTGAAACATGTACTCTCACAGACCCCATACATGTCTTTATTGTGCGTTGTGGGAATGCAGACACGACCGCAGTGTCTAAGGACACCTACCATACACGCCTTTATTGCGCGTGGTGGGAAGGCCCAGACTCCTGTAGTTTTCACCTAAACAAAGGAGACGCCGGGAGGCTGCCGAAATTCTAACTGAAGATATATGAGACTTGGACATTTATAAAGGACTTGCAAACTTTTGAACAACATGGGACTTTATTTGGACGTTGATTGGAACATCAAATGGACTTAATTCAAATTCAAACAATCAATAAAATTTTTGGGACTTAAATAGAATGCATAAAAAATTTAAACTCCAAATGCCCTACCTTGGACTCAAAATATGAACTCAATTTAAACTCAGATTTGAACTTTACAAGGCAACAGGGGGACTCGAGCCTGCAATTTGAATGACCGGTGATCTAAATGGACAATGAAATGGACTTGTATTTAGACACAAAGCAAATGATTAACAAAACATACTTGAATCTAATGAGTTCAAACTTGAACTTAATTTGAATTTTAAGTGAATATGACTTGAACTAGTGGATTTAAACTCAAATGAACAAGGGACCAGAATCAAACTCAACTAAGAAAAACTTGATTCAAACTTGACTTGAATAGTTGAACTCAAGCAAAGACTTGGATGGACCACAGGGGACTCATAGAGGAAGATATTCAAACATAATCAACATGTCAATAAGGATTAAGTGAGATATATAACAATGTGCTTATGATCAACAACACGGTCATTAATAAGGTTATGAAGTGATTACCCCAAATGGAAGGGAAATGTTAATGACCAATGGTATCATATTCAACATACATGTTGCAATCCCTCTTGTAAGCATGATATCACTTCTAAATGACAAAGGATTGTGAAGGATATGATGTGGTCATGAAGCCATTGCATGAATTTTTTGTAGCATGATAACGCACTAGTAGCATTGGATTTAATTCATCTCCAAGCAATGACCAGTATAGGCATGTATAGTTTGATCATAATTAAAGATAGACAAATGTTGCAAACCGCATGGAGACAACAATGACAAATTATGATATATATATCTTTCATTCAAACAAGCATATTGCCCTCCTACAAGCAAAGGTGGAGAATAGGATGCAGATGCAAGTTTCTACGAGCTACTGCAAAAACTCATCATATATACATCACAATGTTCACAAATGAATATGGAATATGTGTTGATTCCGTATAGGTTGTTAAACCTAAGCAATTGTCCCAAGGTTAACCAAGATGGGGGATGAATTGGTAATTTAAAAATTCTCTTGTATTTTTTAATAGAAAACCATTTTAAATTTTATGGCAGTTTCATTTTAGATTAAAATAAGTTTTTCAACCACAGTAAATAAATTGCAGAAAATAAAAAGACACAAAATTTTATAGTGGTTCGGTCAAACACGACCTACATTCACTTCCTAAATACTCCCTCTTCAAGTATTGTATTATTATCAAAGTGACTCTCCTTTTGCCCCCACAATAATTTCTCTCTTCCACTAATCCCCGGTGCGGCAGAGAACAGTCGTCCTTTCACACCCTCCAAGTGTCGGCATAGAACCGTCATCCTTTCACACCCTCCAAGTGTCGGAAGAGAACCATCGTATGTTCACACTCTCCAAGTGTCGGCAGAGAACCATTGTCCTTTCACACCCTCCAAGTGTCAGCAGAGTATCGTCGTCCTTTCACACCCTCCAAATATCGGCAGAGTACCAGATCTTCTTCAAATATCTTCTCACAAGTAACTAGAAAGAAGAAAAGAAGAATAATGACCAAAAACACAAAGATATCCTTACCTTTGACTAACCTTGTGAACCCTTCACACTCCACTTACAAGAAATCTCTCTCAAACACTCCACAATCACTCTTTCACTTGCCCTTGAAAAATCACGAAGAATAACACTTTTTACGTCAGTTTCTAAGGACCTTTTATATGAAAGATACAAAAATCATCCAAAAAACTAAAATTTTCCATTTTGAGCTTGTAAGATCGTATGTTCGTACGTACGAATAGTTTAAAAACTATTACGTACTAACCTTTTGTGAATATGTACGAAATATTTTCGTATATGATGATCGTCCAGTACAAATCAAGTTCGTATTGTACAAACAGTTATAAAATTTTTCAGCTTCATCGGGACGAAAAGGTACCCCACATTTTCGTACTCTGGATGTTGTTTGTATGAGAAGGAAATCGTACAGTACAATTCGTTCAGCAAAATTTGGCATACGTCAGAACGAAAAGAGATCCATCAAATTCGTACTCCGGATGTCGTCTGTACGAACAGGATATCGTATAGTACGATCTATTCAAAAAACTTTGGGATTCATCAGGACAAAAAGGGACCCGTCCAATTCGTACTCTAGACATCATCTGTACGAAGGGACACTTCGTACAGTACAAAACATACTTAGAAAAATTTTCTTCTCTCGTTCGTTTAACTGCTCGTATGAGTTTATAACTTAATAAATCGTCCCGTACGAAATGAATTCGTACAGTACAATCAATTTAAATTTTTTTGCAAATTTTAAACACTCCCCCAGTGTGTATGTATAGTTACTCAATTATAATCACACTCTCTCAGACTCAATAAATTGAAAATTACATACTCCATTTATAATGAACCCTAATCTATTCAAATTTGAAGTCTTCAATAATCTAGAGTATGATTTTTTTGAAATATTAGTACACACAAACAACAAAAGCAATACATCCAAAATATGTTAGGAGAAACTGTAATTAAAAATAATAATATTTGGAATCATCAAAAAAATACATATTGCATGAATCTCAACAATCGAAAAACTAAGTTGCAACAATCCCAACAATATGTGCAGCAAAGGTGGTAATACCCTGTGAATGACAAATGAATGCATTTGAATAAGAAAACTGAAGTTGATTATAATCTTCATGGCAACAATGTCGAGAGATGCAGTAATCCCTATTATATTCACTTACACAAACCATGAAAGAGAAAGGTACTATGAGATCTAAGTGAGGTCCAGATAAGCACGAAGGAATATATATGGTAAAAGACAATACGAATTATCCACGAATGACTATAGAAGAATCGTCACGCATAATGCATGCAATAGATCTATAAATGTCAAATGAACATGTCACATTCAAGCAATGATAGTAAGGAAGATGCAAGTATGTGGTACCTCTACAAACATATACAATGCAATATACGACAAATTCTTAGCACTTGTTAGCGATGACAGAAGATTCTTCGTAGGCATAGTAGTGATAACCAGCAATAGGTGACGGATGTTATCACACCTCACAATCAACAACCATCCAATGGCAACTAGATAGATCGTCCTCCTGCAAGTGAAGACGTATGATATGTTGCAAATACAAATACCTACAAACTGCTGTAAGGAACCTATCATATCAATAAAGTGTTATCCTCGAGAAAATACATAAGAGCTTCAACAAGTGCAAGTTCCTATGATCCAAAGCGGGAGATTCGTTAGTGCACTATAATCCATCTGCATAAAGTAATAAGTAGTGCACGACAATCTACCTGTACAAAGCAGCAAACAACTCAATCCAGAAGCTGCTGCAACACACCACCGGATCCGTAACATTCATGCAAGCGGACAGAAGGCGTTTACAAATATCTCAAAATGCCCTTGCGCATGCACTGTAGTTTGTATACACATAGGAACACAAAGGGGGTAGGTACAATGACAAAACCCGCATGGGCCCCATCGAGTGTGTTATAAGTACACACGTGACATTTAGGGATACTGCACGGGTAGGCAAATGAATCCAAGTTCGAGCCCGAACCTTTTATACGGACAAATAGAAGTTGACAAGGCTCAAATCAGTAAATAAATATGTGGTCGCAAGGTCAAACAAGATATTCATTTTAATACATTCATATTAGGCCTGTAAGACTTTCAACAAAGAAAGTTCACCCACAAAGGTATAAAGCTTACGAAACTTGATCCTCTATCGACAACCCAATAGAGTCTACAAGATTAAACCCATAAGTGAAAATGCTCGTTAACACCCTGATAATTGTCGCGTTGAATGCAAATCTCAACCGGAGGGGTTAATTTCAAACATTTCAAAAATGTCCTTAAACTTTCACAAAATTCAAATATTTTTAAGTTACCTTAAAGTCACCCCGATGATGGTCGTGTTGAATGCAGATCTCAACCGGAGGGGTCAATTTCAAATAATTTAAATGTCATCCAAATACCACAAAGTCTAAAATTCCAAAAAAAAATCATGTAAGTCCAAAACATTTAAAATTAAAATAATCCATCAACCACTTAAAACACAAAACTCATCCACCCTTCGCAACAGTTTGTAGGGGTGAACAAATTTAAATTTACTTCAGCTCACATGGAGCTAATGCCTAGTCGAAAATATCACTAGGATCCATTCTCAAATAATCCCCTGCTAGTAAGGACGTAGTACGTGTCCTCTAATCGACGATTTTACCGCTAAATGGCACCACGGGATAAACGGTTATGACCCTGGTCCCTCTGAACCAAGTGATTTTACTACCAAATGGCACCACAAAGTACCGATTATGACAGAGTCAATACGTTTCTTAGTGGCATCAAATCATTGAGATATGAATCAATATGATATAATTGATAGGGCACTGAGCCCTCTGTTAGCTAAGGTGGATTCGAATTTGCCCCCTTAGATAAACATTCCCCCCAGCTCTAAAAGGTCCCCTTGGACGAAGCAACCTATGGTCGACAACCTCCTCTAACTAATTAGACCAGGGACCACAATGGCCCGGGACGACAGAAACATGGGATCTTGATCGGGTCCATCATCCATTCCTCCACCATCCGCTTTAAGTGCAAGATGGTGTAATTTCTAATTTTAAATATCAAACTTTTCAAATTCCCAAATTTAAACCTAATTTAGCACATCCAAACCCGTGTTGCTACTATACACATGATACTACGTATCTATAGATACAATGTATATGATTGACGACTAACCTTAATCGAAAGTTCTCTCTCATCATCAGGAGGGGTAATTAACTATAGGGGTTTTCGCCTATAGGAAACCAGAACTCAGATCATAAAGTCCTTGCAAAATGAGGGCAAAATCTTTGGGTAGTGTCTTATCTACAAACCCATCTGCCTTCCCAAAATTTACCCTGGAACTTAATTCCATTAAAACTTCCCCAAAAAGAAAAAGCAACGTGGGCGGAGGCCGGGGCCGAATTTTTGGAGCCCACAGATTTACAATCTAAACTGCTGCCCCGTCAACATCCAGTGTTGTTATCTTAGCTATTTCTCCATAGTGCAGGTAATAAAAGTTGTATTTGGAAACATATGGTGTTCTATTCAACAAACGGTGTTTTATTTTTCTCCTGAAATTTCTTTGTTTTCTAATTCTTAAATTACATTTAAGAAACTCATTTCTATATTTTATTATTGAGCAGATATCTTTGTTGATAAGTGATTCGATCTTTTAATTCTCCATATATATTTTACTTTATTATTCAAAATATTCAGACAACAAGAAAGCACAGTTCTGAAAAAAAAATAAAGTTCAGTTATAAAAGAATGATGAAACACTCACTAACTTCAAGTTGTAGCATTTGGGGAGAAAAGATACGAACCTGTAGGGTATCACCTGAAGGATCCAATAGACAGCGTGGTTCGTTAATCAATTCCCATGCAAAGATTGTTGGATCATCCTTATACTTCACGTTGGTGAATGTATTGATTCTGGTGAGAACTCTCTGGCCAAAAAAACAACATTTAAAATACTGCATATTAGACTGCAAATAAGATTAATTGCTGCGCATTTAAAAGTTGAATTGAATATGCTATATTTGTTAACAGTAGTTATTTTAGTGGTGTGCACGTATCTAAAGAAAAACAAGAATTCAATCAAAACTAACTGAACAGCAATGATTGTATGTGCATGAATATTTCTAAGTCAAAATGTACTCTTTCAATTATTGTGTTCAAGACTAAAGTGCAAAGTTTATCACATTAAATTGTGTTATTTAGCAGTTCACTAATCATGGTTTTTCCATCCACATAAGCTTTGACCCGGCCATTATCTCCAACCCTCCATTAGTCAAGAAAATTCCAGCTTCCTCTGGGTATAATGGATGTGGGCTGCATGAATGCAAAGCTTAAAACGAGGCCTTCAGTGTAAAATGGGATTTCTGCCCAAGTGGAGCAATTAGGTTCTATTTCTCCTTTTCTTTGGGAGTGAAACACCTCTCATAAATTAATTATAATTGTTCAATGAAGGACACCGAAGTTCAAGCACCGATGATCTTCGTGCAATGAAGGAAGAAATAGATGATAGTGCTGGCTCCAACACAGTCTGATCCCATCAAAATTCATCTTGACTTATCAATGGAACCTCATGAAACGCATGTTCATTAACACCAATATTGAGTTTTGGCATAAATCTAGCCATCCAATTTGAATCCTCATAAGCATCATTCATAGCTATCGGTTTAGATCTGATTGTCTGATTTAGACCTTCAACAATGGGTTTGGAGCCTCTGGTGATCTATTCATTATCAAAAGGAATATGATGGTATGACGTGTACTTGAAAGATGACATGGAATGATTCCCTACCTTTCAATTGACTGGAGGACCAAAATACCCTCAACCAAGGGGCATTTTGGTCCAACATAGATCTTAGAGGTGACATCAACCATAGATGCCTTGTCATGTTAACAAAAACCCTTCATCCAAATGTTTATTAATACCCGCAAGGGGCAAGGAAAAGAATCCTCTCCTCACTCATCATTCTAGAGGAGAAACTCTATTAAATTTATGCTTTTTTCTATTATTTACCTTCAAGCCCAATCACTAAATTAAGGTTTCATTTGGGACAATTTTTTGCTGCTTTCTAAAACAACTGTCTAGTACAAAAAATTTTAATTCACGAATTTTTGGTATTAAAAAGTTGTTTTAGAAAGCAGCAAAAAAACTGTCCCAAAAGAAGCCTAAGTGTCAAAGGATCTTTCCGAAAGGAAAATTTTTTGAGTTGGCTTACTACAGTTTAAATAGGACATCGTGTTTGACTCAAGATGACTAATGTGCCCAAACTTTACCAACACTAAAAACAGTAGAGGCTTCTTTCAACTAAGAAAAGGTGTTGCTTTGATCGTCACCAAAGAGTGCATGATGAGTGAAAAGCATCATTTTGCATTGGAGGGCTGACACCGCTTAAATTTTTACATTGAGAAACAATCTTCAAGGGATGAAAAAAGCCCTAATTAAGGGTAGTGCTCATGCCCAACTCGATGATAAGATATATATTTCTTATTTTACATATTTATCTAAGTTAATTGTTTCAATTATTTGAGTTCATTCTTAGTTGTTCTTTACTGCTTATATTTTTTACATTAAGTTTTACAACGCATTTCAACTACATTTGACATCTTGATAAGATGTTAAATAATAAGAATTACCTCAACATGAGCTTTATAGTAACCTTTTATAGTTGGATCCGTGAAGAACTCATCATCAGAAGTAAGATTAAGACCAGCTTCCTTTCCCCACTTCACATACTGAGCTTTCCCACCATAGTCTTCCCAGTTATTACAGAATGAAAGTATCAATCTTATATGATGACTTCTAGCTTCACTCACCACGAAGTCCAGCCCCTGGTAATTGCACCACACTCAAGCTAGGTTACCAACTACATTCAAATAACATAACGCACTCATTAAGGCATTTTCTCAATCACATGGTGTGCGCAATATTATCTTCGTTACCTTGAACACCTCCTCATCATATACCGAAGGAGAAATCTGAAGCGCTCGCCATCCTGCATCATTGAAAGCCCAAGTTCGGCAAACATTAAGCCCGACTGCTGCCGCCTGCCTGAAGACCTCGCTGACCTTTCCCCTTGTTGAATGATCGGCGGCGAAGACCATAAGCCAATAGGTATTGAATCCATTTACGAAGAACGGTAGGCCTTTCACCAGAAACTGGGTGCCAGTCTTCTCCACCATACCCCACTGCTCACCCTCCATCTCATTCAATGTGCATACCCTGCCAAAGATTCAGAATCACCATTAGAAATCGAATTCCAGCAATTGAGTCAGACAACAAAACGAAGGGGAAATACCCATCGCCTTTACTATTAGTGCAGAACGAGTACTCCTTGCTCTTCACCGTTAGGAAATTTTCATGGCTGGGGGTGAACATTTCCGCGATTGAATTCTTAAAGAAAAGAGTAAGAATAGTTGCTACCAGGATGGCTTGCAGTTGAAATTCGATATTAGATGGGAGGATTTTCCCTTGGATTTCCATGGTACTAAACTAATCCTGAAGCTCTAACATTTTTGCATGTTCAAAGAGATTTGAGCTTGTGAACTTGTAAGGTTTCATCCTTCGAACAAATTCCTTACAGCTTTGCTTCACAGAATCGACAAGAGTTGTGAGATTTGATCCACTAACAGTCATTAACAATCATCAAGGAGTAATAATTTCATATTTCTTAAATATTTAAATACAATAATAATATGTAGTTCTAAATTACTTAAAGGTCTTCCTCCATGAATTCTTGAAAAGATAAGGATTGCCCAGAATACCTTCAGTAGCGTGAAGAGCATAGGGCTCGGATACTCTCAAACGCGAATTCGTCTGCTGCGCTTAAACGGAGCTTGACGGAGGTCTCGGTTTGAAAGAGTTGCTTCGCGGCTCATTAACATATTTATAATCATTTCATATAATATAATTGAACGTGCATGTTAGAGGAGAGTTATGCGGAATAAGTGATACTATTTTAATATAATTTTTTTTAATAAAAACTTATATTTCGAAATGGAGGAAATAATTTTTTAAAATTTATATTAGTTTATTCTTCTGTATTGTTGTGTAATATGTAGTAATGTTAGATTAATACTGATATAGGATAATATTGAGAAAAATTATATATATTGATTAGACTTATCAGGAAAAATCTTCTACAAATAAGATCCCATAATTATCAATAATAATTCCAGAATAAGAGCCCATAATTGCAATGCATTATAGTTGAGCCCATAATTACAATTTGTTATTATTGAGCCCATAATTGCATAAATATATTATTGATGAATTACTTATACATTGCACTCATTTTGAAATAAACAGAATAATTTTAATACTTAAATTTTATTTGTTATAATTTTCTTATTATTTTTATTTCAATAAGATAATTATTTTAGAATGTAGTAAAAAAGCTGTTTCAAATAAAACCTTAAGTTTGGTTTGGTACGATTTTCTTACGGCTGTTTATAACAGTTTTTTAGTAAAAAAATTTAAATTTTTAAACTAAAAAGCTTCATTAAGAAATAGTAAGAAAGCCGTCTCAAATTAAGCCTTAGACTAACTAAATTTTGATGAAAAGTTTTTTCCCATAATTTATTTTTATGCTATGTTATTATTTTTCTTAAAAATCACAAATAAATGGTAACTACAACTAAACATCAATACTCGGAGTATAGACGCCTTGGCTTGGATCCTTTGCTGCCATACAACTCCGAACTCAACTGCAATATTTGAGAGAAAATTGATTGGATGTATTCTAATAAAGATTAATTATTTATGAAAGTGATTGTACAACAACAAAACTTTATTAATACACTGTATGAGGTCAGCTAAATGAATCATTTTATTTCCTTGGTGTCCAATTAATAGGCATATTATCATTAAAATTTAATAAAAAATATCATTTCTAATATTTTCTAATCAAATATTTTTAGTACTATATCTATATTTTTTAATATAGATCGAATCTAATACATCAATTCTCCTAACAATATCATCGCAAGGCCAATATTTTATGTAACCAAAGTCTGTCTTGAACTAAAATGGCAATGCGAGATGTAGGATTTATTTGGGATATCTTTCTTAATATTTTTAAAGCAGCATTTTAATACAAAAATGTATAGTTCAAAAAAAATTATGTTAAAAAACTATTTTAAAAAATAATAAGAAAATTGTTTCTTCAGCCAATTAGTCATTGGTGTTATCTTCCATGGCAATATTGTATGATACCATTGCTTCGTTTTTCCCTTTTTTTTTCAGATTTCAATTGCAAATAATATTTACTATTTTTGCCACAAGCATGAAAATAAAGAATTATAAGAAAAAATAAGAATTTCAATAGTTTTACAAACGAGCACACCATCAAAGATTTAGGTGTGAACCCCATCTACGCTAGTCACTTAAATAGACTTCAAAATAAATCAAATAAGATTAGCTGACCAAGTGATGCGGTGCATCTTAAGCTAAGAGGGTTCCTTAGGAGCACTTTACCTAGTTTGTTGTCATTTCTTTCTAGAATGCTCTTTTAGTCTTATAAATAGGAGGTCTTGTAGAAGAAAAGATCATTGAATGATAAAAACACTCTTTTGAAGCTTTGAGAAAGCTCTCTTCTTCTTCCCTGGATTGGGAATCCTAAAATCCTTCTTGCAGGTATCATCTTCCGACGATCCACTAAATCACCAAGTTAGGCTCATTGATGCAAATGAGAAATTATTATGTGAAGTTTATACATAGCTTTACATTCAGACTCTAATGAAATCATGACACATGAATTTATACATACTGCTTACAAGCTTATATAAGATGTGTACATACTTATACACATTAGGTACAAATCTACATGTTACAATTTCATTGGAGCCTCGACATAAAGCAACGCCCGGACTCCACACGTAATAATTTCACGATGCAAAGGGGCATCGGCCAAGGCCTGCTTTATTTGGATATGTATAACCCATAAACCTAAAATTTGATTGAAGTTTTTTTTTATAACAAAATTCTTTATTATTGAAAATCATCCTTTCATTAAATTATTTATTAAATTGTTTTTATTCAGAATTGTGATTTGCTGAATTTGATTATGTTTTTTTTTTAAACAGGATATCCACCAACTATCACCCCCGAAATGGCGCTTGACGGCATGACTAATCATCGACTGACCTAGAAGAGGCAACCACCCCAGAAACCTCTTGACCCGCAGTTGATTTGGCCCCACTTAAGAGGCATTGCCGCTCGAGAAAAATTGAGCACGAGTAGGATGGTTTCCAACCGTACTCGCCCACCAACCAAACTAGGCAACGGTGGGTTCTTATTAAAATTTTAGTGGGTTTTTTCCTTTTGAAGATCTTTGAATCTTTTCTCATTTCTGTAAAAGATCAAACAATATCACACATTTAACTTTTTAATTTATAAAAAAAAATGTAAAAAAAAAGGGACAACAGATCGATCGATTGATCCAGGCCACTATGACCCGAAAATCTTACCGTATGGCCCAAAGATGAACGCAATGAGGGACAACAGATCGATCGATTGATCCAGGCCACTATGACCCGAAAATCTTACCGTATGGCCAAAGATTTGCCTGAGTCTTATGATTTTTTTTTAAGCACAATATATGATCTGTTTGAGACAGCTAAAAAAAGCTAAAATCTATTATCTATTTCATTAAATGAATAAATCTCTTAATATAAAAGTAATAAAATAAGGTATCATACAAAGAGTAATTTTGTAATTTAGCAATCAGCATTGAAGAATTCAACAGCTCTTGGCGTGAATTCAAATTGTAAGATAAAAAAAAGAGGAGTAATAAAGCACAAAAACCTTGGAGAAAGAGAAGCTCAAATGTCGAATCAGCTCTATAATACTCGGAAAAATTCACCGCGAAGGAGATGATGCTATCAAAGCAGTCTGCAGTGAATCAAGCACCAGCTCTACGGCGGCCAACACGGGCAACAAAGCCAGCCTTGATTGTAGCAACTGATCGAGAAGAACCACACTGCAGCAAAAACACATAGAAATTCCATAAAAAATTTTACAATAATATAATATTAATATAGTATTAAATAAATAATTATTATAGTATATAACATTATTTATACAAGAGAATATTCAATATGCAGAAAATCTTAATTTTATTACAAACAAAGTCAAGTTTTACTCGAATCGAATTGATATCAACTTTTATTGCATCTATATTAGTTTTTTATTATGTTAAATATATCTAATATTATTTATAAATTGAACCAGCCATTCATAAAAATATTCTTTGTTAATAAAATTTATACCCAATTAATTAATGGTTTTTGCTCACATTAACTATAACTTTCAATCATTGATAGTAGCAATGAAAATCCTTTTTTAAATAAGTTAAGATTCCTTAATGTAAGATGGCAGATTTGAAGCCCTCAAAAAGGAAACCAAAACCATAGTAAATGGCTAAGTGAGAAAAATGATGAAGCTCACTGAGACAAAAAGGCATGAATGTAATTGCTTGCGATGAGACCTGGGTAATTTCAGCACTGCTAACGATTGGCTTTTGGTAAACGGAGAGTTAAACAATTGGTTAGAGTAAGATCACTCGCTAGACCATTTAGCTCCTTAAATTTTTAAAATTTGAAGATTCCTTGAGAAAATTTTTTTGGTAAGATACTAATATTAAATTTTGTCCGCTATTTTTTTCTTTTTTCCATGTAAAGCTCTGTTTCTGTGTCCATGGAGATCAGTAAAATTTACTTGAAATTTGGGAGAAATAAAACTAAATTACTTTATTGTTTAACCAGCAAGGATAATTCAATCAATTAGTGTTGATCTTTAAAACCCAATAATTTATCCTCAATCATCATCATCAATAACCTATCCCAACTATTCCATTAGCATTGTAAATCCTCCTACATTTATTCCGGGAGACGTGAAGTTTACTTTAGATTGATCAACCCCTTCCACACAAATTATAGCCATCCTCGGCAATAAGTAACTTCGTTATGGAATATTGAAGCTCACCTTAATTCATTATCCAAAAAACTACTAAAATCTATTATAAGTTTGAATCATCTTATTCCTTATTCCTTTAGTTTAGTCAAAAGGATGCACTAAATTTTATCATAGGACCAAATTAATATTATTATCCATCAAGAAACTTCAAGATGATTACTCCAATAAAATACACTAAATTTTAACCATTTCCAATATCAAATATTAGAAAAGCTTAGCACCACTGCTAAGTTCCATCCTCTAAATATTGCACAAAAACCTACCAAATATACAGAGCAGCTAGAAAATTAAAAAAAAAAGTTTTATTGCTTACAATGGGCTAAAGTTCTGCAAAATTTGTTTCCAACTTTAGAATTAAAAAAAATAATGTCAACAGTGAAGGATTACCTGCTCACAACGCAGAAAGAACAAACGGTTCTCTTTAGAGAGTATCGTGTCTGGGCTTTTGCATCCATTGCATATGACATATTCATCTGCAAATAATGAAAACAAATGGTTGAAGCATGTGATAATAAAGCAACTTTACATACTAGTTGCAGAGGAGTAGAAACATTCCAGCTTAATAGAAAAAAAGGAAGACGATAACACCAATTATGTATTCCATTCAGTTGACTTTTAAACGATCAAATTGCGATTCAGGCTCTTTGCAATGGTGTTTAATGTATATAACTGCTAAAACTAAAACTTAAATATTCTAAGAAAATCAAAAAAATCACTAACAAAACATTAATTAAGAAAAAAACAGAACTCCGAATGTTGATTTGCATAACTTTTCCCCGTTGGAAGAAATTTAGCAAAAACCATACAACAGACTTGAGAAATAAGATTTCATTCAATACGGTTTATTGATGTTAATATTATTTATGCTATCGCTCTTGCGTGCAGACATCTCCAAAACAAGGTTCATACGAGGAAAAAATTAAGGATTAGGCCAATTAATACAATTACTGTGGTGAATTTATTTAAGCAACAAAATATCATGGGGGAAGAAAGACGCCTAACATTTTCCAGTTGAAAGAACTGAAGCATTCAGCTGGCCAGGGAAAAGTAATATGTGATGGTGAACTTACTGACATATCTTCTCAGAATACCCTCAAAATTTTTGGGAGCAAACCTCCCCTTTACAACCAATCTTTGTTGCCCGTCGAGGGATCCACTAGTTCCCATTTCGGCAAGTAAGAACATCATCACATGTTCTGGCTGTCTATGCATCCTGAACAAGATGGGATCAAAAGAATGCATCAAACAAACATCAGAAGGAAGAGCGGAAATTGTTAAAGCAAAAAATTTAAAAAAAAAAAAATTGTTTGCTTTGGCATGATCGAAATGTTGTACTTTGAAACGCGTAGTGCTCCAAGATATACACCTCAATACGGGAATAACATAATATATTCTACAACATCACCATTACTACTCTTAGGCCTCGTTTGGTTTACAACGTCTTTTTTTCCTTTTTAAACAGAGGTTTTAAGAACGGGTAAGCAGAAATTTTTTCCTTCTCGGATCAGCAGATATACGGAGTTTTAGAAAAATGATTTTCACAAAATTTGTCTAAACAAACATAAAACAGCAACTATTCTAATCGGAAATGGTATAATTACGTCCAACCAAACGAAACCTTAGGGATGACTGCTTCAATGTGAAAATGGTAGCATTGGAATAATCAATAATGCTCAACTCCCAAAGCGAATCAGCATAAAATGAATTTCTTCGATTGTCATGCATTAGGCCTTCTCCAACCGAACTCCAAACGCACGAATGGCGTCGCTCGCGAGCTCCAGCCGAACGGCAAAACTTTCACTATTTGGCTGCGGGTGAACAGTGCGACGCCAATATTGGCGTGCACTGTTCACCTAAGCTATTTTTCTGTCTCTACTAGATTTGCAGAAGAAATGCGCGAAAGAAGAGAAAGACGGTTACCGCACAAAATTGAGTTCAATTGGAGATAAATCACGACATTTTTTAGTTTCACTGCATTTTGGAGTGAAAAATGAGATTTTCGGTTGGAGATGCCCTTACAGCAGCATTTATGTAAAACTATCTCATTTTTATGTGAGCCATATAAGTTTTCACATTAACAATGCACAAGAAACATGAAATTGTGATTTTATATGTGAATTTGTTTGGAGTGTATAGCATTATTCTTTGTACAGAGAAGATTTACAGCATCCATGGATATGTCAGGAATTATATAACTGTTAATCTATTATAGAAAACTAAAAAATGCAACACTGTCACGACGAAGTAATCAGGCAGCAGACAAGGTTGTTTTTAGCTGTAAATGAGATGCAGAAAGTAAGTGCATTAGGCTATATAAAAACAATTTTCATTTTTCTTTCTTGTCCATTATACCTTTCATATCGACTTGCATTTCAATAAACAAAAATGCCAACGGCCACATCGACTGAAGGACAAGTATCAAAACGTTAAATATTTTCCAATAAAAAACAATCACCAGCAAGAAAATTACTATTAACGAACCATTTTTTTAATTAAAAAATATTACAATGAGACTTGAGCATCTTAAGGTGTTTTATTTATATTTAATTAACAAAAACATTTCATGCTTTTGAATATGTTTTATAAAAAAATATTAAATATGATGCCTTAATGGTCTAATGGAACATCTATCTTAAGTATCCATATCCATCTTAAGTATTCATAAAAATTAGATGGCATTAAAAAAAAAGTTTGAATGGATCTCCATGCATATAATGAAAAGATGATATTAAAAGACATTGTTTCCAATGCTAAATATTCATGAAAAAAATAATCACAGACATTGTTTCCAATGTTGTAGAAAAAATTGCAGCATGTTATATATTGTGGAACACGGTCGCCCTCCGCCTCCAAAAGCTCAACCCTAGCCAGCAACCCAGCAGACCTCCACCTGCTGAACCTATGTAAACCCCGGTTTCTTATAAAAAGAAAATCCAAACTGGCTATGCTGGTTCAAAGTAACCAATGCGCCGGTTCCATCTTCTATATAGATGCGAGGAGGCGGCCTGGGGCAAAATGGTCTACTGCGCGCAAAATCAAGAGGGAGTTCGTGCGAGTGCGGAAGAGTAAATGAAAGCATGAGAGATGGAGAAGAAGAGAAGAGGAGATGGAGAAAGTGAGAGAGCGACAGATGGAAAAAGGAGAGATGAGAAGATGGAGAGGCAAGGCTATATGTGAGAGAGGATGTAGCTGTCTAAATGTGCCTTTGAGAGCGAGACCAAGGGTGGTCGCTCAAAAAGACTTGACTTAAGGTAAATCTAACCAAGATTTTTTTCATAATCAAATTGATAAACCCAAGATACATGTGTTCAATTTTTAATAAATTGTTTTGTAAAGGTAAGAAGATAGAAGAGGAGCAAAGCAAAAAGAGAAGATATCATTTATTTTACAAAAGGAACAAAAAAAAGAAAGAAAAATTTTCAGGTATGTAACCAAATAAAAAACAACTGTAAATATTTAAACTAATGAAATATGAGTTTGTTATAAATACTAAATTTTGATTATATATGTGTGTGTGCGCGCGCGCCTTAAATTGTACAAATTTAAATAATGCACTTATTAAAATGCAACAATATGATAAATTCCTTATAAAATGTAATGTAACTAAATTAAATGTGCTCTTTAATTTTTCTAATTAGATTAACAACAACATCAAGCTTTTGTCCCACTACGTGGGGTCAGCTATAAGAATCTTTTTTCTCCATTGTGTCCTGTTAAAAGTTAAATTCTCGTTTAAATCTAATAAAGAAAGATTATTTCTAATATTTTCTAACCAAGTCTTTTTAGGTCTACCTCTACCTTTCTTAACATAAGTCAAATCTAATACCTCTACTTTCCTAACCGGGGCATCAGAAGGCCACCGTTTTATGTGACCAAACCATCTAAGGCGACTCACTCTAATCTTATCTTCCACTGGCGCTACTCCAATCTTTTCACGTATATACTCATTTTGTATCCTATCTCTAAGGGTAAAGCCACTCATCCACTTGAGTATCCTCATCTTTGCAACACTTAACTTGGTATTATGCTTCTCTTTTAATGGCCAACATTCGGCATCATAAAGCTTTGCAGGTCTCACCACCATCTTATAGAATTTTTCCTTAAGTTTGAGGGGATTTTTCAATCACCCAACAAGCCCGATGCATTCCTCCACTTCAACCATCCAACTTGAATTATGCTGATAATATCTCCATCTATTTTATCATCACTCTAAACAATAGATCCAAGATATCTAAAACGTATACTCTTATTAATGAATTGCTCGCCCAAAGTCAAAATCCCCTCACTAGGTCTTTTACTACTAAAATTACACTCCATATATTCAGTTTTAGATCTACTTAGGTGAAAACCTTTAGACTCTAAGGTTGACCTCCATAATTCAAATTTACCTTCAACTCCCTCTCTAGTCTTATCAACAAGAAGAATATCATCAATAAAAAACATACACCAAGGTACATCCTCTTGCAAATGTCTAGTGAGAACATCCATGACTAAAGCAAAAAGATATGGTCTTAAGGCTGATCTTTGATGTAATCTAACAAAAATAAGAAATACTTGATCAAACCACAAGTAATAACTCCTGCATACATATTTTTAATGATTTGAATATAAGTATTATTAACTTTTTTTCATTTCAAGAACTCTTCATAGCACTTCTCTTGGAACTTTATCATATATTTTCTCTAAATCATTAAATATCATATACATATCCTCCTTATTCTCTCTATATTTCTCCATCAAACCTCTCAATAAATGTATGGCTTCCATAGTAGACCTACTCGGCATGAATCCAAGTTGATTTTGAGAAACATTAGTATCACGCCACAACCTATGCTCCATAACTCGCTCCAATAGTTTTAAAGTATGACACATTAACTTAATTCCTCTATAACTCGCACAATCTTGTGTATCGCTTTATTCTTAAAAATATGAATTAACATACTCATTCTCCACTCATCTGCCATCTTTTTAGTCTTCAAAATAGTATTAAAAAGTTTAGTAAGCCAAGAAATTTCTTCATTTCCTAAGCATTTCCACACCTCTATTGGAATATCATCAGGTCCAACAGTTTTTGCATACTTCATTTTCTTTAAAGCCTCTCTAACTTCAGTTATACTAATACGCCGATAAAAACATAAATCTTTCTTTTCATTTAGGATGCTGAGGTCGCTAAAGTCAATCGTATTTTCACATTCTTCATTAAAAATTTTAGCAAAATATCTCATCCACCTTTGTTGAATATCATCTTCCAAGAAAAGTGTTTTTTTTATCTTCATCCTTAATACAAATATTAGAATGAACACCTCAACTGATTTTCTTCAATTTTTATCATATATCTTCTAGAAAATATAATTTTATTGAATTCTGTTGATGATGTGATCATTATAACAAAGCATTACGATTCTAAGGCATTACTTCTATATGTCTAAATGAAAGTTGTGAATTAATGAATCTATTAAGAAATTCCCAAAAAAATCAAGAAAAATGATGATAACTTACTAATCTTTGGCAAACATTCATGACTAGCAGAAATTCTTAAAGAAAGAAATACATAAAAAAGCTCTCCAAGTGAAAAACTTAAATAGGTTATTTATATTCTTCATAAATATGTTGAACCTTACGTCTTGCATAGGTCCATGAAGTTAACAAATACCGTCTTCTTAGTTCCTTCCCTAAGAACCTGTGGTGGCCTCATAACTGTTCGGCGCCGGTCTCCAGCAAGATCAGGATTATTTTCTCGCAAGATATTGAAAACTCTATCCAAAAGCTAAAAAACACAAATCATATCAGTAAAACCACTATAAGTTTCATAAAAGTTATATACATATGGTAGTATGGGTGGGTACGAAAGAATGGCATAAAAGTAAAAAAGCAAGACAAACTTAATTGTACTATAGGATGTTGACATGAAAATTTAAACAAGGATTTGAGAATAGCACTAATGAACATAGGATCAAGCAAACTAAATCAAGCGATGGATTCTTGTGAGCATCAAACAAGCACCTAAGAAAAACCTCAAAACATGCCATATTGAGCAATGTTTAAGCCATATTGTAAATATTATCATAAAGTGAACAAATGCAAGTGATGCAACTGAAATTTTTTCTGTGGCCATTGAGTAAAGAAATGTTTATTTTTGTATTATCAAGTTTAAGAAATAAAAGAGGAAAATTTTGTTGAATTTCTTAGAAAGCACTAAGGAAATAGTAAATGTAAAACTCCCACTGTGTTTTAAGGGCATTTTCCTTATGACATAATATAAACTTGAATATAACTGAAATTATAAAATACCATTTTTTAAGTATAGAAAATCATTATTTAATGTATAGGAACACATAGCAAACACCTTTTAAATGAAAGATCAAATATTGTCTTTGAAACATAAACCAAGGCAAGCAAAAATAAAAAACAGCAGGCCGATGAAGGTGAAAAAAGAAAAATCCAATCACCTCATCATATTTATAATCTCGAACTGTGCCTTCCCAAGGATATCTTACACTTGCAAGCACAATTCCCTCCCCTTCATCATCCTCACCAATTTGATCATCTGAAAAACATGAAGGAAAATGAAAAACAGTAAAGACGTCTATACTTTCCCAAAGTCAATTTGATGATTGAACAAAACATTAAGGTTTCATTTGGGACAATTTTTTGCTGCTTTCTAAAACAACTTTTTAATACAAAATTTTTATTTGTACTAAAAAAACTGTTTTTTAAAGCAGAGAGAAAGCTATCCCAAACAAATCCTAAAAGAAATAAAGGATCTCCAACTATTATTTTGAAAAAATCCATATCATAAAAAGATGGCACTTTGTGAACTAAGATGTACAAGTCGTTACATTCAGCATCCGCCCCATCATCAGCATTCTCGTCATCAATCAAGAAGTCAGTTTCCACCTAAGATGGAAGGACTATGGAGTTAACAACATTCTTCAGCATTACATAAGTTCATTTCTTATCAAGTATGAGCTTCAATTAACTGACCGGTTTCTTCTTCTTTTTCTTCATACCAGCAAAGTTAGGCTCCGGTGTATCAGCAACTGGACAAGAACCATCATATCAGTGTGCATTTAAATCATGATAAAAAATTTTATTTTTATTAACAAAAAAACTATCTTTAATAATATTTTAATAACAACTGAGCTGCAATGGAAAGCGCATGATGAAAAAACCTGATAAATTTTCAGTATTCTCAACTAGCTTGTCCACTTCCTCATTAGGATCTTGGATTATCACCTTCTTCTTCTTCTTTTTCTTAGAAGGATCGAACGAGGCAAGCTACAGCAAAAGAAAACACTAAAATTATTTCTTTTATAGGATTTAGTACTCTTTTTAATGTTTGTTAGATAAGTGAGAGTCAACATTTCTTTACATTCGCCCAAAGATTACAAGAGAGAAACACAAAATGTTTATCTGGCTAAATTTCGAGATGAAAGCTATCCAAAATTAATAAAGCAGGTACCTCGGTAATCTCATCCTTCAAGTTGGATGGATTCTCCTCCGCCATCTCTATAAGCACACCTAAAACTTGAAGAAGCATAAGAAAATATAATAGTAATTTCATTAGTTCAATAAAACAAAATCCAAAGAATGTTCGACATCAACATTAAAAGTGTCTAAAATATAATTCAATGGGTATTAAGCTTTGTTCGGATTGAACGACAATTCATGGGTTGATTATGAAACTGCGGCCATTAATTTAAGCTTTCAACCCTTTTTTCCCCATTTCATTTCACTCAAATTCATGACGTCAAAACACAGTCTTAAGTGAAAAAAGAACACGAAAATACCGATTTGCAACTAAAACCGTGAAATCGCAGCAATTACATTACAGGAATTGTCCAAAGCTGTTGGTCGCCGGTGATCTGTGGCATATATCGGCAAGACAGAGCAAACCCTACTTCGGCGCGGTTACGGAATGTGATCGTTTGCTAGACAAAGGTTTCCGAATTGACAGGTTAAGCCTCTTCGGGTCATGGATCCAGAGCCGACTGAACCGGTAACTTGGTTCGACCCGTTTGTTGAACAAGCAAAGTTCATACTGCCCGATAACATACATACATTTCAGTATTTCACTTTCTTACGGGAGCCTGCATTGGGTATCTATACCCACACCCACCCATGTACCCACCCATATCCAATGGGTATGGATGGGTATGGGTGGTATGGGTACGTCCATGGCCTTCTGGGTGGGTATGAGTGGGTACTCAACATTGAGGGATAAATCGATTTACATTGCTAATCATCATATATCTTATATTACTGCAATCCTCATTATGTAATGTGCAGCACTTAACCATACTGTGGCTACTATAAATTTTGATATGCGTCTTAAAAGTTTACAATCATAGCAAAGGGAAACAATTCTCAAGGCTATCAATCTGTGGTAGACTGCATTCAAAAAGCATGTAAAGTGGGTGGGTATAGATGGGTATGGCATCCCGAAAGTCACCATTGGTGGGTGTGGGTGGGCGAAGCCCGTCCGAGTAAAGCATAGGCACCCAATGGGTACCGAACCAGGACCCATGTAGGGCTTTGTTTCTTACTCTCTATATATATATAACTTTACAAATAAATTTTTTGCTAGAAAACTATTGTCTCCGACAACTTTAAAATAGATTATTCTCTCCACGATAATTTTATAACTCTGCATGTTTTAAAAAATTATAAAAAAAAAAAGCCTATCACAAACCGGAATGTCAATTATTAATAAAGAAAAATCAATGAGAAACATGAGTTCTGATAACTATAGACTTATCAATAAAGAGAAATTATTATGTGGAGTCCAGATGAAAAAACTGTCTGAATTAGGAGTGTACACATTGTACAAAAATGTGTACAAAAACTTGATACACATTGTGTACATTTTTTTCGTACACTAACATATCCAAATTGTTCTTTCAGTCCAAACTCCACACAGAATAATTTCTCATCAATAAAACACCCATAGCAGCACAAACTTTGTCACAATTTCATCCAAAAAATTAATGGATTGTTTGCGACAATTTGTTGTCAGCAATATTACTCATAGAAATTTCATCAATGATTATTGAAGAATATTACGACAAAAAATTCCCTCAAAACAATTTCAGATGAATATTCCATCAACATGAATCATTTGTTAAGACAATTTATTAACGGAATTTACAATTTACAACCAACATAGAAAACCGCCGGAATAAACCGCGTAGAAAATTATTAATGGTGGTGATACTTACCAGTGGCTTTTCGGTGGCCTAAACAATCGATAATTTATTGCGGTCTTAGCGCCGGTGATCGTCGGTTAATCACCGGCGGCTTACCAGCCGTCAAAACCGCCGGTGTTACCGGCGGCGCCGGGTCACCACCAATTGATCGCCGGTTAATCACCAGCGGCTTACCGGCCGTCAAAACGGTAGGTTTTACCAGCGACTAAGCTGTCGGGTTACCGTCAGTTGACCGCCGACAGCTTTATTAAACTTACGACGGCTATAATAAGCAGTCCGGTATCGAAGTTTTCAGTGGCCAAATAGCAGATTGACCGCCGAAAACTTGTAGCATTTAAAAAAATTTGACAACCTCCCATCTATTTACTCAAGTTTCCACAAACCTGCACATAATAGATAACAATTATCACAAATATGGGTAACACGCTACTATAATCAACCCACAACTATACGTTCAATATCTATCTTCTTGGATAGTAATTTGGATGTTAAAACAAACGTTTCCCTACATAGCTATGAAATCAATTATTTGAAGATATGCAGCCTGAACAAGTGTACGTGCTTTACTTTTAAATAAGTGTACTTTATTTGAATTAGAATGCATTCACCAACTATCCAATAAATACAACAATACAAAATAAATAATTTATGTGACAAAATGGAAAACTCGGATAATGTCTCGTATCATATCTCTAAGGGTAAAGCTACTCATCCACCTTAGCATCCTCATCTATGCAACACTTAGCTCAGTATTATGTTTCTCTTTTAATGGCCAATATTCGGCACCATAAAGTATTGTAGGTCTCACCACCATCTATAGAATAAAGGATTTGGAGTCTTGAGGAAACTCCAAAACATCACACATAAGAGGAAAGAGCGTTTGAAAGGGGATTCCTTATTTTGATTTGAGTGTTTTGGACTCATCATGGAGAGGGGAAATCATTCCTATAACTCCTAGGAAATTTTAAAATCAAATTTGATATGATTTGAATATCTTAGAAGTGTATAGGTGAAATCATCATTGATAAACATCTAGATAGACCCTAAAGATCAATTTTGTCATGGTCTAGGGATCTAGAAAAGCATGCATACATAGGTTTGTCATTTTAGGATGCCGACAAATATATGAGTCATTCGTTGTTATGTGTGGCCAATTAACTTGTAAACTCTACTAAACATGTTTAACAAATTCCAATATATGGTGGGAATATATCTATTAGCCCTTAAAAGTCATAAAATACTTCCACCCTTTCTTCACAAGCACTTATAAATTTTATAAACATGTTTTATGATTTTGCAAATCTTAGGCATGTAAAGGTCTAGGGTATTCATTTTGCAACGTGTTTTACACAAACTTAATTGATAATGTCATTTATGGGATCTGCAATATAAACCTTGAAAGATATATGATAGATCTCACAATGACTTAATGCTTCTAAGTTGATTAAGTTTATAATCAAGCACTTGCAAAACAACTATTAAAGTTCATAAACTTCAATACATACACTTATACATCGCAAATCATTCTTGTCATGATCTATGTCTTAAAAATAAACACATGCAAACGAGAAAAAGGAAAAGTTGTAAGTTTATGAACAACCCTAGATGTTAGGATTACTTGTCACTTTGTATAGTCACTTTGACTTGAAAGTAGCATGAATATATTCACATAATTACAAAAGGGGAGTTGAGTACATCCTCTAAGCAGCCTCTAAGCCAGGTTGACCTTCATAATTCAAGTTTACCTTAAACTCCCTCTATAGTCTTATCAACAAGTTGTGAAATCATGAGCAAAAAACAAACACAAAAGGTACATCCTCTAAGCTAGGTTGACCTCTATAATTCAAGTTTACCTTGAACTCCCTCTCTACTCTTATCAACAAGAAGAATAACATGAGCAAAAAACAAACACCAATATACATCCTCTTGCAAATGTCTAGTGAGAACATTCATGACAAGAGCAAAAAGATATGGACTTAATGTTGATCCTTAATTTAATCCAAGCGAAATAAGAAAATACTTGTTCAAACCACCAATTACAATTTTGAGGAAAAAGAAGCAAACCTAAATTTGGTTTGGACGGCTTCGCGGGTAGATTGCAGGCATGCTCGGCTATCGAAGTGGGGTCGAGAAACTTTTGGCCGGAGGGAGGTTGTAGGCAGCCGGATTCCTAAGCATTCGCTCGGAGGCGCGATCGATCATGAGAGGCCGGAGGAGAGTGGGGGCGAGCGTCTGCAGCGAGAGAAATGCGAAGAAATGAAGAGGAAGACTCGGGATGGCTAAATTTAGGGGCATTTAATGCGATTTAGACCGCTGGAAAAAAATCACTTAAAACCGGTGGCAAAGGCCGCCGATAAAGGCGCAGGTAAAAAAGAAAACTGGCGCCCTAGCCGCCGGTTATTATATCGCCGCTAATTCCGGTGTCGATTTATAAAAAATCGTCGGTTAGACCGCCAGTTTAACCTCCGGTATTACCGGCGGCTATAGGATCACCGATAATGACCGCTGGTAATACTTAAATTTCTTGTAGCGCTTCAAATAAAATGAAATATGATCTTGAATATATTTTAAACTGTTTTGTAATTTCCTTATGAGTTTGATTCCATGATTTCAATTATATTATTCACTATAATGTTTTATTGAATATTTTTTATTAGAATTGCATATAAAGGCGCAGGTAAAAAATAAAACTGGCGCACTAGCCGCTGATTATTATACCACCGCTAATTTTGGTGATGATTTATAAAAAATTGTCGGTTAGACCGCCAGTTTAACCTCAAATATTACCGGCGGCTATAGGACCGCCAGTAACGACCGTTGGTAATACCTAAATTTCCTGCAGCGCTTCAAATAAAATGAAATATGATCTTGAATATAATATTTAAAGCTGTTTTGTAATTTCCTTATGAGTTTGATTCAATGATTTCAATTATATTATTCACTATAATGTTTTATTGAATATTTTTTATTAGAATTGCATAACTTTATGAGCTTCATAGCTCACAAATTTATTTAACCGTAAGTGGAAGCAGACTATCATCATATTAATGACACTTTATGTTCAATTATTTAGCTGTGTATGCGAGTCTACAACATAGGTATATAGACCATTTATCATTATATTGTTTTGGATTTCTTAGTGGCTATGTAATGGTATTTAGGATATAAGTGAAACTATGTAAATGTTGTAATTTACAATTGAAAAATGATACGAGGTGTCGAAATTGAGGAGACAATTTGTCACAGAGGTAAGAAATGCAATTTTAATTTAAAAGCGATGGTTGTTAAATTTAGGCATATACAATTGTGTTTGAATTAATTGATAGTAGAAAGACATTAAAAAAATCATTTTGTTGAGAGTGTTCACAATCAAGTATTCATATATGAATGACCAAATACAAATTCGAATAATTAAATCTTAAAATAAGATATAATATGATTACATAAATATTTTATATTTAACAACATTTTGAAAAGAAAAGCATTAAGTTATGTATTGCTTAATTATTCTTCTTATGCAAGCCTTATAATAGAAATATCTTTTATATTAATTCATGAAGTATGACAAACTAAGTATGAGTTCATAATTTTGAAGGCTAATTAATATCATATTAGTAAATTAATGTTGACAATGAAATGATATAATACCAGCACATGTATGACAAAAGAGATCCCAAAAGAGCAAAATGGACCTCAATGTAGTTCAATGACAATAATGTTTGATTTACCTGGGTTCCATTAAACAATATGATGAAAGCTATAAAATTACATTACTATATGCAATATAATATACATAAATTGAATTAACTAATAATGATATTATACAGAGGCTTCAAATAAAATGAAATATGATCTTGAATATATTTTAAGATATTTTGTAATTTTCTTATGAGTGTTATTCAATGATTTCAATTATATTATTCACTATAATGTTTTATTGAATTTTTTTTATTAGAATTGCACGACTTTACCAGTTTCATTGCTTACAATTTTATATAACCGTAAGTGGAAGCAGATTATCATCATATTAATGACACTTTATGTTCAATTATTTAGTTGTGTATGCGAGTCTACAACATAGGTATATAGACCATTTATCATTATATTGTTTTGAATTTCTGAGTAGCTATGTAATGGTATTTATGATATAAGTGAAACTATGTAAATGTTACCGTTTATTTAGATAATGTGTTGTGTTGTAGAAGGAATATATATAAACGATTAAGAGATTTAAATGTTGACTGTTAGGAATGCTATGTTTTCTTCGTTAAACCCTGCACTATTGGTAGGATGTATCGTGTAGTGTGACATTGTACCTGCCTTCATGTGTAAGGTACCCGAAACAACTCGACTAGCTTAAATTTATAATTTCATTCTTACTCAATTAATCAATTTTCACCACACTTACCCTTTTCATTCTCTCTCCTCATACACAACAAATATCCATGAATTTCCCCCATATTTACTACAGAACTCTTACACAACAATTAGATAAATTTAAATGGCCACCTCACACAAACTACTCAATTGCACATAATAAATCTTTATATACAAAATAACACATTCTTACCTTTCTTCTTTTTTGTCCTTCTTCCTCTCTTTCTTCTCTTTTCATTCCTAACCTGATCTCCTCCCAACTATGGCCAGCAACCACTCCAACTCCTCACGTGCCTACCCGCTCCAATAAAAATGCGCCAAATCTAATACCGAGTATCGCTGCTCGGTACCTAAGCGTAAACTGGACGGTTCTCTCGTCCGGTGTCAGCACAGAATAATCTCTCGGGGCTAAATTTTTTGTTCCTTACAAAATTCCTCTCTCTCTCTCTTGACATTTTTTTACCACCCGCAACCTTTTATTATTTAGTACTTATTATAAGTTATAGGCTTATAGCCATCTTTACTCTCTCTCTCTACCCCTCTCTCCCATGAGGGTGAGATGATTTTAAATTTTTTGATTTATTTTCCACTCTCTCTCTTATGAGATTAGCTATGATGTACACATTGTAAAAATGTTTTAAAAAATTTTTAATTTTTAATTAAAAACGTTTTTTAAACATTAGTTATTTCATGAATATAATGAATTTCATTTAAATTTTAGTGATTTTATATTGAGATTTATTAGGTTAGTTTAATAATTATAAAATAAATTTTAATCATAAATACAAAAATTCAGTCATAAAAATCTATTTCAATTTATATATGCATATGAAATTTCTTGATGGATATGAAATTAAATAAGAGAATTATAAATTTTATATTTATATATGCATCTCGCCCCCAAACGGAGACCGCCCGATAATGAGACGGCAAACATAATTTCTGGCTTCACCACTGTTCCACCAATGCATGCCATACAAAGTTTTTGGCGCTACCACCAAGTAAATGCCCAACTACAGTAATTCATATAATTGAATAGTAATATTAGATTTAAAACTTGAGAGAAAAAAAAATTCAATCAAAACTAATTCAATAACTTTCAAATCTTTACAATTTAATATATCATTTTATATACCAATATGCTCCCATTAATGATTTATTTATAATTTTTGTGAAAGTTGATATTTTAGAGTATACTTTAATTAAAAAAAATGTATATTTTTGCTGAAAATTTTGGATATTATTTCGAATTTAATTTTTTTTAATCATTTAAGTTAAAGCTCAAACTAGAAATGATCAGAAGAATAAAAAGACAGCTTCCTCTCTACAGCATATAAAGTAGATTTTTTCATGCAAAATTATGTTAAAGTGAAGCTTAAACGAACATAAAATATTTATTCACTATCGATGAAATAAGCCTTCCATATGAAGTTGCAACCTTTTCGAACATTCGCCACGGTTCGCTCAGATTGGCACCTCGCGCCGAGCACCGCAAATCTTTTAAACATTCTGGTCTTTGAATCGCCGGCTTCAACGTCGCTGTTGATCCGATAACTAGAGGAAGAATTCTGGCGTGGAAATGACGTCAACTGAAGGCTATAAGCCGGAGTCGGGGCTTGCGGCCGAGATAGAGGTGGAGGCCTACCACCGCCTCTTTCCCCTACAGTATTATGAGCGCCATCTCGCAGAGTCCGTTCGCCCAGATAGTCGAGCTCTTGGCCGCGCCAGAGATACCACCATCGCTCTCGGTTCGTTGTCCCACCAACCTCTTAAGTTTTCCATCTTCAACCAACTATCCCCATCTAAATCATTTCATTCGTGGGATATTTCTCTCCATCAGGACCCGTAACTTCTGCCGACGGATCCGCCTTAGTAAAAATCGGAGATACCGTGAGCTTTGTCCTCCTAATCTACCTGATTTTGCTTATGCTTTTTTATGCTTACCAGGTGTTTGATGAAATGCTTCTTACTTGCAGACTGTGCTAGCAGCTATTAAACTGGAAGTTATGACCCCCTCTATTGACTCCCCTGACGTGGGAAGCGTAGGTTGGTGTTTATTTGTTGCATCATGCTTATATTTCCCTTTTTAACGTAGTTTTAAGGAACAGTTAATTTTGGGATGGTTATGCCTGCGTGGTTTTCAGCTGTTGATTTTCAAATGCCACCAATTTGTTCTCCTGTTGTTAGACCAGGGAGGCCAGCGGAGGTTGCGCCTGTTATTGCCAAGCAGCTCTCAGATGTCATAATGAGGTTGTCTTCTTGCTCCTTAGTTACTATGCTACAGTTTTAACAGCAATTTTGTTGTGGTAAGATGTATGGTTGGATTGAGTACATTAAATTTTGTTATTTCATTTGTGCACTTTGTGGACTCCTAGTAGTCCAATTTGTTGGTTCTTGGATACGCACATGTCATCTTCCTAAGTAAAAGAAATGCAGATAATGTAATATTTTTCGGGTTTTTCTTTACATCAAGCCAGTTTTTTTGGCAGCTTTCACTTCAAATTAAAGTATTTAGCTTTAGGGATTTGTATGAACTTACGTGTAATTGATACCCACAAATTCCTCGAAGGAAATATTATCCTTACGTAAAATACCCAAGTGGACGCCAGTAACAAAGTTAGACTGCACTATTGAATAAGTGAATAACATAATTGTGTTGAAAACACACCTAAATGCTAGATTTTAGGCGCACTTCCTCGTGGCTTCATTTGAACTGTTAGCACTTTCAAAGAAGTTCGCCAATGTCCGTAAGGGTAACCCATGACTTGCACCTAAAAACAATGCCAATAACCACATGTCATTGCCTAAAGAAGCCTATTTCTGAGAGGTCTGAAGAAGTATATTGTAAATGTTTGTCATCTTGGCTTCTGTTTATGGTTCTATATATATTCTTTTCAAACTTCAACTTCCAATAGTTCCGTGGCACTCTATTGCTTTGTACTTCATTCTCCTGTGGAAGAATTTTGGATGAACAAAACATGGCTGATTCTTTCACTTGTGGATATTGCATTAATACTGAATCATAATTCACCCCCAGCCAACGTCATGATGTTGAGAATTTGACTAGCTGAAGCAATGATAATGGGAATCTCATATTGAGTAGCACGTAATTCCCAAGAACCAACCAATTAAAAAGTTCCACGTGTTTCAGTTTACTGCAGATAAGTATCATCCCTGAAAATGTGAGTCCGCTTTTCAAGAATTTGTACAAAAACTGGACAATTATTATCAATTGTTAAGCATCTACAAGGGCTAGAAGAGTAGATAATTGAAATGATCCATTACTTTTTCCAATATCCTTAGTTGCTGTCAAAAGTTATTCACAATCACTACGTGTCATCATACATTCCATGCTAGGAGATCTTTTGATAAAAATGCCAATCCAGACTTTTCACATTCCCTGCAGTTGCTAGCGCTATTGCAGTTGAAACAGCTATCTTTATTTTTAACTAAAGAAAAACCATCATCCTGCGTTTTAAGGTGCTTCAATTCCTTATGATGAAGAGTTTTTAGTGCATTTATTGTTAGGCTAAGTCAATTTTAAATCATGTTTGGATTTAAAATCATCTCCTTTGAGTCCTATAAATAGGAGTGCATTGGGTTGTCTTCTTTGATTTTTATTTGTGAGGTTGGTTTTGAGTGCTTATTGTTGAGTTTGAAAGTGTGAAGGAAGATGTGGTTAGGATGTTTTTAAAGCTAAAATTGAGGAGTAAAGGAGATTAAGAAGTTATTTGGCTAGTTGAAAAAGGAATGCACCATAAAAAAATACCTTTTTTTTTTAATGCTTTAGAGTTGTTTCAATGAGTGTAAAATAAATACAAGTGAATATTTTTTTGTTTGGCTTGAAGAAAAATGAATGTAGTATAAAGTTCAATGATGGTGGTGATTGGTGGCCAGCATAGTCTTGGTAAATGATATCTTCATATTGTTAGAACAAATCTAGATTCCTAGATGCCTGCATTAGAAGCATTTGTGGTAGAAACAAAAGGATACTCTGACCTATATAAACACCACCCATAGAAGCAACAACAAGTATTGGTGTTTCATCTCAGTAACGGAGTTGTATCATTCAAATGAGTACCATTTGTCCATCACTAATGTGATATGCCGCCGGCCCAAGAGGGGCCGGGTGAACCGGTCCAGGCCATCCTGGACCGGTTCTGGTTTATTCCAGGTGGGGAAAACAGCCAGGAAGGAGGCGGAAATCAGGTGGGCCCCATGTGGGGCTTAATGCAATTTTTTGGGGGAAACATTTGAATATAAAGGGTGATTAGGTAATTTGTAACCCTCCTTTCATGATAATTAGGGGGGATTAGGAGGGAGAGGGGATTATCTTCAATTTGAATGAGATTTGAGATCTAGGGTTTGCTTGTGTTGGGTTCTTGGCATTGCCGGAGATTAGGAGAGTAATTCCTTCCTCTCGAATTGAAGGAAATTGTATCTTTGCTTGTTGTCTTGCATCTTCTATTGGAATACAAGAGTTTTGCTTCATTTTCTCTCAGATTTCTAGTGAATTTCTCCTGTTTCTCTCTGTTTTGTGGTTATTTCCTGCTGCGGACAGCAATAATATTGCTGTGGTTTACTGATTTGGGCTAGGATTACTTGTGAATACAAGTATTTTCTATCATAATGTTAGAAGGCAAAGTATGTAAACACACTAGAACCGTGCTAAATACCAATATAATAAGGCTTTTTGGAACTAATAGGCACAAAATAAATCATAGCCCTTCTTGAAAACTTTCCAAACATTATGATAAACTTGATGCTTTGCAATTGACTTGATTATGTATGTTATTTCTAAATTGAATAAAATAAGTTTTTAGCTATACATAAGGCATTCAGCATAATATTACTGAAAATATCTCCAGTTAGAGAAAACTAAGTTGAATAATCAGTAGGGTAGAAATGCTGGAAAGATTATACCTTTTTCAAAATCAGTTTATTTTTTTTACTGTTGATCCAAGCTAATATTGCTCTTGTTTTCCTTTCTTGGGGTAGAAATGTTCTTTAGTAATAATTGCTCAGTCTCCAAGTTTGTGGTTGACTACCGTAGACTTTATCCTCTGGATGATTGTTAATTGTCACCTTGTCACTTGCTTAGATGATCTTTTTTTCTTGGACGGGAGCAGATTGAATGTTTTCTCTCTTGGTGCTTCCAAATCACTAGGTCCGGATGGCTTCTCACTTTTGTTTCTTTAAGAAAAGCTGGTCATCATTTATTCTGATTTAGTACCTATGTTCAAAGACATTTACTTAAGCACATCCATGAAAACTTACTTAAAACTGTACTTTTTAGTTTCAAAGCATGATAATATGTTATCATCATCCAAGGTTTTCTAGTACACTTACTTTAATTAAAGATTAGAACATTTTACATTGCTTTTAAGGCGAATTTAACATATATGGAAGCATTATATGTTTTGATTTAAATATGCAAATTTATGGTAGATCTTTTATTTTACAACTACAGTTCTGGCATGATAAATTTGCAAGAGCTCTCCTTGATCAGTGGAAAGGCTGCTTGGATGGCCTACCTGGTACGGAACTTTTTTTTAATTCTTTTGAGTGTGACTTCGTGATACTTCATCCTATCTATTAATGGTTTCTATAATTGCTTTGTAGTCTAGTGGTATAGATGTGTTCTTAACTGTCGGCCTTTTAACCGTTTGACAAGATATTTAACTGTGAATTGCAGGACATTTATTGTCTTAATGCCGATGGTTCTCTGTTTGATGCTGCATTGCTCTCAGCAACGGCTGCATTTTCTCATTGTAAGTTTTCTTTTATTATGCTGCAAGCCTGCAAGTTATATATTGTGTTCTTTTGAATATCACACATGTGAACACTTGCTACACAGTACTCAGAATGTGGTATGATCCTCTCCTATTGAATAACATTATTACGTGGTGTGTGTAGCTTGCAATTCTATGGCTAATTATTTCCATCTCTCCTGATATGATTCCGTTGTTCAGGATTTTGTATTCTCTTTCTGCTACAGGTACAAACGTAAAACCAGACAAATACCCTTTGTTGCAAGGGATAATAAAAAGAATATAAATAGATAAAATTATTAGTTGTATTATAAGGTCATAACTTGTGTTAAAGTGGTTTAATGTTGAGCAACTAAATTTGAATTGCAATACAATTGAATTTAAATTAATTAAAATAGTTGATATACATGCAATAATAATAACAATATAAAGCCTTTATCCCACTATGTGAGGTCAATAGTTAACATACATGATTTAATATAAATGAAATATTTATAATTTTCAATTTAAATTAAAAATTAAAAATAATGACTCGCTTTATATTCTAGTTAAATATTAATTAAAATTAAATTTAAAACTTAAGATTTCATCATGTGTCAATTCAAATTTAAAAGAAATGAACTCATGATAGGATAGTTCTCTTTTGAAATTGTTTAAATTCTAACTTAAAATCTTGAAAATTAAATTACATCATGTGCCAATCATATTCAAATTTAAAATTAATGATATTCATGATATGATTGTTTGCTTTTAAATATGTTTGAATTTAAATTCAATATTTTGCCATGTGGTAGTTCTATAATGCACCAAGTGTTACCTTTTGGTTTCATGCACACTAGCTGTGTGTGTGTGTGTAACTTGATAACGAACTAAACTGAAATCTTAAGGCTATAAATGAATGCGTGGGAATTAACTTTATATTCTAAATATGCCATCTTGTGCAATTCTCCATTTGACTTTTCAAGCGTTAATCAAGCTTATGCAGCTTTGTGCCGAAATAAGTAAAATATATAAGTAGACCATAAATTTGTTTTAATGCTGTAAAACGAATGGCGAGATTAGGATTTAAATTCAAGACTTTTTTACTCTGATATCATATTAATGCTTGTAACTAACATGGGAGTCTAAACCTCTATATTTTATGAATCCTCATTTTCTATTCATTCATGTTAAATTTTGTATAAGGAGTTAAACCTAGTTTCTACAAATCATCTTGACCAATTTCTATTCATGTAATATTAGATCTTCCTATTTTCTTTTTCAATTCTTTAACATTGATTTTATAAAGTTGTACTAATGGACATATTTTTTATCCTTTATTGTTCATATCTAAGTCACCTTATGTTATTTACTTATTTTCAAAGAAGTTCTATGCTTGCACAGGTATTTATTAGTAGTGGCAGGGAAGTTTTGTGCTCGCAAATTAGTTTTTCAAATTCATTACAAATCCCTTTTAAGCCCATTTTTAATTCATGCAATTTTTTCATTTTTGCAAATTTTATTCAATTGCATTTTATTTAAATATATCATTATGAAATTAACTAATTCAGTAGCCTCTAGGTAACTCCCTTGCATAGGGGGCATCTACGGGTAGTGCTAGCCTGCTCATCACGCTTATAAAGATGTAGAATGATTGGTGTCGCGTGACACTATAGCTAGGGGTTTTTTTACCCTGACACACTTATAAATAAATGTGCAGTTTCCTCATCATCTATGCGATTGAAAGCACAAATTTCCTCGCTGTGTTGGAGCAACGCATAGGAGTACTTATTTTTAAATTTTCCTGCCGCATAAGAACAATATGTATGGGTACTTAATTATACAAATGTCTCTATCACATTAGAATAACATGCATGAGTACTTAATTTTGAGATTTTGAAATTATACCTTTGCATGAGACAATTGTGATGATTCGAAGATGAAATTTTATAAGGTGATAAAAACATAATTTTTTTTTATCTCCTCTTTTTAATTTTTCTCTCTTCTGCAGTTTTTTTGTTTTTCTATTCCTATCCCATTTCTTTAATGTGTATGTGTGTGTGTATAGAGAGTTAGGGATTAAAGAAAGAAGTTTCTCTCTCTATTTAGAAAGAGGAAGGAGTTAAAGAGAGCTGAATATAGAGGGAGAGGGAGAGGGAGAGTGGGGTGAAGAGAGAAAAAGGGCATGCTAGAGAGATTCTCTCTTTATTTTAGAGAGAGATGGAGATTTAGATGGGGAAAGAGGGATGATAAGAGAGTCTGTAGAGAGAATGGTGAGATTTTTTCCTTGTTTAGAGAGAAAGTGAGGAGGAGAGAGTGACGGTTTAGATACAGAAATATAGCTGTTGGTGGTCAGTTAGGTGGTTTGGTTGAGGTGTTGGGTGGCTTTGGTAGGAGGCAGAGGAGTAGCAGTTGGAGGTGAGTGTATAAAGTGGCGACACTGGGATGGCACAGGTGATGCCTAGCGGGCTTGGTGACATTAGTGGGGTGGTTCAGTGGGCTAGGTTTAGAACAAGAGAGGGCTGGGTTGACGTGCGAATCAAAAAAATGTGATGGATAGGAGCTTTAGCTTTTAGGTTTTAAATTTTAATTTTAATTTTTTCTTTTAGGTGACAGGAGGAGCTGGGCCGTTGTTTCTAATGGGTTGACATGGATAGGATAAGATATAGGATTTTTTTAATTATAGAAGTTCATATATGTTTTTTTTCTAAATTCAAATAAAAATTACCATCACAAAATTTCACATTTCTCGTATGTCTCGATTTGGATGCCATCACATTGTGTGTTGGCAATTTTTTGTGTTTTGACTTGTGCGGCGATCCATTCAATATGGGTGTCATTTCTAAATAATCTTGAGGTTTTGGAAGCGTTAGTTAGGTTTATTTTTTTAACGGACGGCATTCAGACGGTTTTGCACAGCATCGTGACCGTAAATTGTTGTTTTCAACTACATTAACTTGAATTGATTGTGAAAGGTCTCATCTAGGCAATTTGGACATTCTAGACATATCAACATGGTCTACTTCACGAATGAATAACATTTGAGTGATCTCATGCAACGTCACGCCCACAGAATATTGCTTTTTGCTATTGTTCGATCGAGTTGCGCGCATAATGTGCTTTGGTATCTTCGACGCCCTGGAAGCATCAACATGATCCATCTCACAAAGAAACAATGTTTGAGTGGTTTTGATCATGGTCATGACATGCAAAGTTGCTTTGCATGATGTTGCATATATCAATTATTGTTATGTTGCACTCACTGGAATTGATTGCGACACATACAGAGGTCAACAAGCTTTGAAAGTAGTCATCAACACTAGTAAAGCACTTGAAAATATACATCCAATAATCACACAGAAAAGAATAGAAAAAAAAAACTAGAATTCTATTTTAATACTCAATGTCCATGTCTCATGGATCCTATTTATATCTTAAAAAAGACTTAAAATTAGAAACTTTTTGTCATCTATAAAAATCCACTCACAAACATGATGTTTAATGCATTCTTCAATTTTCCAGCAGTAGAGTAAATTCCATTTCATTAATTGCTTGAGGACCTGACAAAAACTAGATTGATACCATAAAATACGGAACTGGACATAGCCTGGAATAGCAAGTTAAGGGGATGGTGTTCGGGATTGTAGCATGAAGCGGTGTAAATAGAAGGGTGGCACTGTAACTTAGCTGGCAATGGCACAGAGGGAAGGTGACACACAGTAATAACAGTAATCAAAAGGTGGACAACAGTGATAATACGCGAGCCCCAGAGGGAAAACACAGTGTGGAATCAATCAACTTGGGAAAACAATGTGAGCAGCAGCTGTATACACAGAAACATCAACAACATATGGAACTATATCACTTAGTGGAAATAGAAATAGCAACAGGGAGTCATTAGCAATTCTCATTGTGGTAATGATTCCGAACTCCATAGGTGCTGATTGGAATTCAATTGGCTGAGTTGGAACTATGCTGCGATGAGTTAGACCTAATGGATGTTCAAAATACCAGAGAACATTTTCCGTTCATTTAAGAGCCATCTTTGTAGTTATTTTCATTCACTTGAAATGAGGAAACGAAAAACTAAGTATCAATACAGATGAATTGCATTCACATTCAACACATTCAAATTTGCATCACCTTCTCTGTAATATTAGACATTGTTGATGTTGTTAAAACTGAGTTTGTACATCTGCTTTAATTGATCTATTATTATTTCGTTACTCTACTCACAAAACAACTCAAATCTATCTATCTTTATCTTGATCTTATCTCTTGCTGAGCTTTAATTTTATTTTCTTAAACATTTTTAAAGCTTTTTTAACCTGCAGTGCAGATTCCTTTAGTTTCTTTAAGTGATGATGGAAAATTGATTACTGTGTCTGAAGAACTGAAAGACAAAGCAGCAGTAGAGCCAGTGAATAAAGAAAATAGAAAGCTCACTATTGCAGTTGCCCCGTTCTCACTAACATGCATAGTCCATGGTAAGTATATTTTAGCGGACCCAACTTCGGAAGAAGAATCAGTAATGGACACCCACGTTACTGTAGTGTTAGATTCAAAAGAGAGATTGGTGTCATTATACAAAGCAGGTGGAGCAGTTCTGTTGCATACATCTGTTGTTAAGGTTCGTTGTTATCTCCCCTGTATTGTTTTTTATATTTTTCTATTTAGTTTGTTGAAAGTTTGCAAAAAAAAAAACTAAAAGACAGCTAAAGAAAATGAGAAATGTTCAAAGGAAACAGATAATCTGTTTTATATGAATCTTTACTTAAAAGTTTAAACTCCATAGCCAGAAGTTTAAGGGATATTAATTTTAAGTTTGTTCATTTTAAGCAATATTAAATTGGATGTTTCATTAATATAGATGGTTGTTTTGTACCTGACTGGACAGTTTGTAACGCTGATTATCCCCATATTGCTTCTTACAGGATTGCATTGTGCTGGCAAAGCAGCGAATGGAGGAGCTAAGCGAAATTTTAAGGGAATCACTCTCAGCAATGGAAGTCGACTAAACTTTTCAGCGTTCGTGCAAGTTCGTTTTTGTTAGCCCTGTTTATGAAATCTCTTTGTTGCTTAATTTCTTTGAGTTTATATTACTGGGGTTTTCTTGGTCCTTTATCATTTATTTCTTCTCAATTGTGATTTGTAGCCATTTAGCATTTGCAAATCATGAAGTTGGGCCCATGGTTGTTTTCTATGGTGTCAAAATTCTATTAACTAAGATAAAAATTTATCTTGATTTTTGAAATTCTATTCATTTATATTTGATTTTTCAAGATGATAGTTAATCTACCTTAAATCTAATTCACTCACAGTTGATTTTTATTATGCCTAAGCATTATATAAAAAAAATGATTGCATTGTATTGAAGTATGCATGATAATAAACAATAGAGAGAGAAGAAGAAGAGAAAAATAGATTAGAGGGGTATTATTCAAGAAAGAGTTTTACTTTGTATATAGCATAATCTCTTCATGTATATTTGTTAAAATTTAGAGAAATTAGTTGTTTGAGATTGTGAATGTAGGCTTAAGCTAAATCACATAAATTTTTTTGTTCTTTTTTATTGTGTTTATTTTTCTTTGTACTTAGTTTGCAGTTTATAGTGTTTTCTAGACTAATTTTAGGGGCAATGATAAGTATAATGGTCATAAAATTTGAGATGGTTAAGTAATTAAGTTTGGTGCTCAAAGAGTTTTGGCTTTTGGAAATTTAAGATGAGAGATGTTCTTATCGTATAGTTACTCATTAAGATACTTATGAGGCATAGCAATAAACAAGCTATCTCAAACAAAGTCTTAGATGACTTTCTTGCTGCTTCTTAAGAAGCTTTCTAGTTTAATAATTAAAATTTTTATACTAAAAATTTGCTTTAAGAAGTAACAATAAAGCCGTCCCAAATGAGCAGATTTTGCTTGAGGCATACCATTTATGAAGCATAATTTATAAGTACTAATTTACCCCCAACATCCGTAGCAATGGATTTTTAAACTAGGAGAAATTACACCATAAAAAGTGACCGATTTAACTCAGAAATAAAAACAAGTGGGCTCACCAATAAAATCGTTTATGAAAATTTTAAAGCTTTTAAGACAAATATAAAGCCCAACACGAGCTAAAAGTGAGGCAAATGAACACACTTTTTAGGAAGCCTCACCAAGCATGAATACATTTACTAAATTCTGCACAAAAAAATGACTAAATAATGTGAAAACAATTGGCTGAAAAAAGAAAAGAAAAGAAAAAAATCTCTCTATTTGCCACCTCTCAACATTTCATGACGTTTAAAAATCAAAGTCTTTGAAACTAATCCTCTGAGAATGGCCTATTCTGAGACTCAGACAACCTTACTCCTTCGATCATTCTCAACACCTCCTCAATCTTAGGGCGTTGGTCTGGAGCTTTCGCAACACAGGCCATTGCAATTTGAAGCATTTGAACAAGCTCTTCTTCAATATTCTGATACTTCATCAGCTCCACATCAAAAACTTCAGCGGTCCATTCTTCTCTCAATACAGACTGAACCCATCTCGGCAAATCAGCAATATCATCACCTCCTGAGGATAGAAGAGGAGCTTTGCCTGTTAACATCTCAAGAAGTAGAACTCCGAAGCTATAAATATCTGATTTCTGAGTAAATTTTCGTGATTGAATGGTTTCTGGAGCGCGGTATCCGACTGCAACTCGGGAGGAAGAAGCAGGCGTTCTCATAATGGAGGCCAGGCCAAAGTCGATGAGAGAGGCATGGCTTTCCTGAGTGACTAGAATGTTAGAGGATTTGATATTTCCATGGACAAACCTTCCATCGCCTTCGGCATGAAGGTGTGCTAAGCCTAGTGCTGCTGTTCGTGCAATTTTAAAGCGTGAGACCCAGTTCAAAGGGGTCCTCTCAGTGCTTCTGTTGTTCCCTGTTCATCAAATTATATAAAAAATGATAGAGAAACTTCAGGAATCCTGACTAGTAAGCTGTCTCTACGAGTAGTTTTATAAGACATTACAATTTTGATGGATAGAAATATAGGACATGCCTCAATAATGATTATATTGCCTTTATTATAACATAAAAGTTGAGAGTTCAGATCATGAAAAAAATATTTCATGAAAGGCATTCAATAAATCACGAGTATTAGAATGTATTGCCTTATTTGGAAATTAAGGGTTTGTTTGGGATGCTTTCGTACTATTTCCTAAAGCAGATTTTAAGTATAAAAAATTCAATTTTTGTACTAAAAAAACTGTTTTAGGAAGTAATAAGAAAGCCTTCCCAAACAAAATCTAAATTTGCCAAGCAAATTTAGTACTAGATTTTTGGCACAGATTAAAAATCAATGATGAGATATTTTAGAAACATACCATGTAATAAGGTCGAGAAACTGCCAGTCGGAATGTAATCATAAACAAGAAGCTTTTCATCCTTGGAGTAGTAATAAGCACGGAGCGGTGAGACATTTGGATGTGGCCCAATCCTTCCTATTATCTCCATCTGTTGTTCAAACTCCCTCTTACCAACCACCATTTCCTTTAGCCGTTTAATCACTATTATAGTTCCATCCTCAAGAACAGCCTTGTATGTTGTTCCATAGCTTCCCTTGCCAAGAACTTCAGCAGATGCTCTCAGCAGGTCCTCCAAATCAAAGGCATGAGAAGATCCCCCAAAGAAAGATAATTTATTCTTCTTAGTTTCTTGAACCGCACTGCTGTAGTCCTCTTTAGTCTTTACACTTCTTGCACCAGTAATAATAACCTTTTCCTTAGAAGGTCTGTTACCTCCCCTACATAGTCTCAGCAAAATACATATCAAGAGAATAATTACTATAAGCAGCATCAGGGCCAAAACGCCAGCAGAAATCGCAATTACAACCTTCAAACTTAACCTTTTCCAGAAACCTTTCTTGTGTTCTTCAGGACTTACTGATGGCGAGGGTGAGGGTGAGGGTGAGGGTGAGGGCGAGGGCGAGGGCGAGGGTGAGAGTGATGGTGATGGTGATGGTGACGGCGAAGGGGGAACTCCAGGGCATTGCTCTAAAGGAGGACCACATAGCAATGAATTTCCAAGGAAGGACTCCTTGGGGAACTTTTGGAGGGAGATTGGTATAGGGCCACTAAGGTTGTTAAAGCTGAAATTTAAATGCTGTAGTTTTGCTAACTTTAGTTCAGGAATGGGACCTGAGAGATAATTGTTCTGTAAATATAATGAATTTAGCTTGGTCAGATTCTGAATCTCTAAGGGGATTCCTCCCGTGAAGGAGTTAAAAGAGAGGTCAAAAAATGTAATGCCTGATGCAAGTAATGTGGGTATACCACCAGACAAATTATTGTGTTGAAGGAAAAGAGAGCGCAGAGAAGAAATAGATGGGACATCTGGAGGAATACTTGAAAAAAGGCCATTAGAGCGGAGGCTTAAAACCTGAAGGGCATCAAGCTTTCCTAACGTATTTGCAGGAATTGGACCGAGGAGACCAATTCCTGGAAGCCTTAGAGCAACAACACGGCTTCTGTCTGGTGCACATCTGACTCCAACCCACAAAGAACAAACTGAGCTATTAGAACTCCAGTTGAGCTTTTTTCCATGTGGGATGGCTGCCGCAAAAGCAAGGAGGGCTTGCTTGTCATCATTCAGGTCTGCAGCAACCAGAGTCGTGATCAGTAGGAGAAGTAAAGATAATTTTTGTGGAAGCTTGTGATAGCTCATGGAAAATCACTCAGAATGGCATAAGTGAATAAAAGGCTCAGAATTTCCAGAATAGCTTCAACAATTTCCTCCTTTCCAGCTGCAGAGATGGAAGACAAGAATTGGTGCATAATTTTGAGTATTATTAGCAAGAAAACAACATCAAATGTATCATGCTTCTTGAAAAATTGTCTAACTTTTTCAAAATAAAAAGATTATAACACTCAAATCATCTTTCATAAAACCCAAAATGTTCTCTTAACTATATAATTAATTTTACAAATAGCTGCAGGATTCAATTGCCCTAATGATCCCTTAGCCTGGCTTTGTTCGGGTCCACTAAGCTGCAGTAGGTTGTGGAAACATCACCTTTTTTTTGGGACATTTAGGCTATTTAAGGCAAACTCACACACACAACGCATACACAGAGACTTAAACCTTAGACTTCTTAATTGGAAGCCTAAGCTCTCAACCAATAGGTCAGAAAGAGTTGTGTGGAAACATCACCTTTACGGGGAAAAAGCAAAAGAGCTCCACATAATTGAAGTTGCAGGGGTTTTGGTTATACCAATTAAATAAAAAAAAAGAAACATGTAGATCACTTTGAATAAGGCAAGAAAGCAGCCCTAGATGGAAGGGTAGAAAGAAAGGAACCATCCCTTTCTTCTTTCAGCATAAAAAAAATTTAAAATTCTCCTGAAATGCTTAAAAGGGAGAGCAGTGAAACTCCTCATTACTCGTTCTGGACGAACAACTAAGGCTTCGTTTGGGACGGTTTTTTTCTTGCTTTTTAAAACAATTTTCTAATACAAAGATTTCTTTAACAGTGAAACTCCTCATTACTGGCTTCAAATTTAAGAAATTTGTGTACTATAAAACCGTTATAAAAAGCAATATAAAAACTGTCCCAAATGAAGCCTAAGTAACACCACCACCAAAACGTATTAACCTAAACTTTTCAAAATGACAGTAGAAAGGAGATCTGTTTAAAGTAATCATACGAAAGAAAAAATACCAAGCATTCATATTAACTTAAATAGATTAACATTTAGGACACATGTTAATTAAAATATTAGCCTAAAAGTTCTCACAAAGAAAAGTTAAGAAAAGAATAATATTTTCTTATATCAGATATGAAAAGCTAACAGCTTAATTTGGAGAAAGAGGGAAGTTTCCCACACCAGACAATTGGTATGGCAAGCTGCTGAGATTCCCCATCCTGGTTCACTAACAAGACTCTATGCTTATATGAGTAAGAACGAAAAATTCGAACTGTAAATAAAATAATAAATCACACCTGATGAAGAGAAGAAGATCAATCCTTTTCCCCGCCTACAAAATACAGGAGAATCTGCATTAGCAAACAAACAAGAAAGTTCTTAATCCCAAATTCTCAGTGATGCTATTCATTCCATTCTAGAGTTCAATCGAGAGAAAAAATGGTGATATGTAACGAAAGTACCTGGAAGACCTGTCTTGGCTAAAGATTCCAACTATTCACTAGAGTAAAATCTGTAAGAGCCCCCAAAAGGAAAACATTCCCTGTTGGACCGGAAGGCAGATTGCTAACGGAGTAACCCCGATCACTCCAGCTAAGTAGTGCGAAGTAAGAATCTTCAATATCCATCAACGGAAACCACGATAAAACAAGAAGAATCCTAAATTGTTGAGCTAGAACCGCCGGCCTAGGCGCTCCAGATCATCCATTCCCTCCGAGCTCAAGAAAATCACCAGGAGAGGGAAACCGTGGAAATTTTGGTAGAAACCGAGGGCAAGCCTCAGCTTTCCATCCATGTAAACGAATCAATCGAATATAATCGCTCCAATAATCCTATGGATAAAGTCTCAAAGCACGCCGGTTACAAGGGGGATGTAGAACGAAAGAGGGTAAGAGGTTGGGGGATTGGAATCTCGAGCTTTGGCTTCTTCAGCAACGGAGTGGCCGGCCGAAAGAGAGAGAGAGAGAGAGAGAGAGAGAGAGAGAGAGAGAGAAGAGAGAGAGAGAGCTTGTAATCTCAAGCTTTGGCTTCTTCAGCAATGGAGAAGAAGGGAGAGAGCTCGAGGGATTGGAATCTCAAGCTTTGGCTCCTTCAGCAATGGAGTCTCGAGAGAGAGGGGGAGCGAGAACTGACCCAAAGAAGAGAAATTATTACGCGCGGAGTTCGCACGGCGTCCGGACTTCAATAAGTCACAATTTTACAATTTGTTCGGCTTCTTTGAATCTTTTGATATTTATTGGTGATACTGATACGCATTAGATCATAATTTAAACAGCTCTAATTCCAATATATTTGTATTTGCATTATTGCATAACAAATGAAGCTCCATATAAAACTTATTTTTGAAAATAAATAATAAATGAATAAAATATGAATATACATTGCCAAGCAAAGTAATCTGTAATTAGCTTCTGCCAGCACCAAAGGGTTTTAACTTAACCGCTGGATTATCCGTTAAGTCATAGTTAATATTTGCTTAAAAGAAAATTTCTAAAGTTTGACAGAACAAACTTCTCACAAGCTTTCGAAAAGATTTAATTAAAATAGAGTATTATATCCTTAAAATCGTTTTGGCTTAATATTAAAGAAAATTGTGAGAGAATTTAGGCTTTGTTTGGGATAATTTCTTTATTGTTTTTTAAAATAGTTTTATGGTTGATACTTGATCCGTTATCTCAAAATTATCTTGGTCGGGCACGAATCTCGAGGCAAAAGCTAGTTGGAAACTTTAAAAATTAATTTCGCGAGCATATGAACTCCGATTTCAGCGAGCTTACAGTCAAACTGAGCGTCTCGGAAATACGAACCCAACGACACCAAGATCAACCCAATCCGAGCCCAAATGAGTCCGAATCAAGGGTTCCGACCTCCGTCGCCCTCCGACTACAATCCTTCCGACCAAACGAACATGTCAATAATGACTCTTTGTATTAATTAACATCATGTAATGTACTTCATAAGATGTATATCAAGCTAAGACCTTCAACCAAGGAAGGACCTCATTTGTAATCAACTACAATACTAGTGGATTCATTCAAACTGGGGTAGGCCCCGTGGTTTTTTCCCCCTTTTTAGAGGTTTTTTCACGTTAAAACATTGGTGTCTCATGTGAATGCTAGACCCTCTCTCTTATCTGATTGCATGCCGGATTTTCGTACAATGCTAAGACGATAAACTTTATATTTCTCTACCGCTGCGAATACTCCTGGACGCAACAATTATAAAAAAAAGTTTTGTTCTAAAACCTTTAACTAAAAATTTGCTTTTAAAAATAAATAAGTTGTCCAAAATAAAACCCACAAAGATAAAAGAAAATAATTTATAAAATATGGCTCAAAATAACTTATATAAAATCTACAAAATAAACTGAAACAATAAAGAAAGGCATCCAAAAGCTTGTGTAGCTGTTCAGAGAAATAATAGTTTTTGAAAGTTTTATGTGTATTTTTTTATTGCATCTTAAAATAATTTTTTAATTAAAAAAAATTATCTTTAAAAAAAATATATTTTTTAAAAAGTTTCTTTGAAACTGTCATTGAGAAAGTACTTTTTAAAAGCAAATATTTAAAAATTTATACTTAGTTTGGGATAGCTTTCATACTACTTTCTAAAATAATTTTCTAATATGAAAATATTTTGAAATATAAATTCTTATACTAAAAAATTACTTTACAAATCAATACAAACAAAACCTCATGTTTCATTTGGGACAACTTTCTTATTGTTTTTCTTTCAGACCGCAACCACATCTTATATTTTAGCACTGTTTTAGCTTTTGCCTTTACAGAAAGGTGCATCCATCTCAAACAGATCCTTATGCTTAATTTCACAACTTTCTTCATGCTTTCTAAAACAACTTTTACGTAATTTTTTTTTTTGAAAGCATCATAAAAAATGGTCAATAGTTTTGTCAAACAAAGCCTTAAACTATCTCATGCAAAACTTTAGTTGATAAAACTTTTTAAAATTATTCTGAATTTAATTTTCTCCAATATTAAAAGTATTAAAAAAAACATTTTATACCTGTAAAACTCCTGGTTTCCAAAACTCTATGGGGAAAATAATCATAGCTGGAGGGCATAAGCTTCAACCTTTCACAACAGGTTCCTACTAAATCATTACCATATCTTCTAAGCTTCCTTACATAAGAAAACTAAGAAAGCCTAAAATTTTGGAAAAAAAAAATTATAATAAAAAGTGTTGGAAGGAAAAAAAAGACAATTTTCTAAAATTTAAAAATATGAAAAATAAAGCCTGCCAATATAGGCTAGTCCAAACTTCTAGTCAGGATATTTGAATCAAGACTTCAATAGAGGTGTAAACCAGGAGTCAAGCTCGAGTCAATCTTGACTTGAGCTTGAAATTGATTAATTAATTGAGTACAAATTTTATTCTATGAAAATAATGAATAATCACTTAATATTAAAAAAAGTACGGTATAAATTTTCAATAATTTTTAATTAAACTTATGAATGCTAATATATTTTAAGTGCATTTTATAGTAATATTTTTAAAACGAGCAGGCTCGCGAGTTAACGAGTCGAGTCCGGATTGTCTGAAACTTGGCTCATTAACTCATCGAGCTCGACTTACAAGTCATTTATTGAGTCAAGCTCGAGTCGGCTCACCAATCATTTCTGCCCTAATTGACCTGAAATTTGTTTAACAAGATAAACACTCGTTCTCATCCTATTTGGTTTCTTTAATTTATATCTAACTAATTACTACGCCATATTTGAAATTTTCAATAAATATAAAATATTTCTAATTAGAATTTGATTTTTTATTTAGAATAGTTCTTTGATTTCCAAGCTTAATTAATAGCCTCAGAAGTATAAATTTGAAATTTAAAATATTAAACTAAGTCATCATGACGTATTTTAGGTAGAGTTCTAAAAGGTAGAAAGAAAATTAAGAACATTTGTCATTCATAGAAGAATGCTGAGGGCATACTTAATTTTTCAAAATTTGGGGTTTCACAAGTCAAGATCTAACCTAATACTCATTTTATGATTCAAATTCGAAAGAGTCCAATTACATTTGATTTTATTATATATAGAATCAAATTAGTATGATAAATTACAAAATGATTGTAGAGTAAATTAATTCACAGGTTATATTGTGTTGACCTCTGTTCTCACTCCAAAGAGAAAATAATTTGTTCAAAAAATAACAAAAATAAAAAAAAAATAATGCTCAGCCAATTGAAATCAACAACTGGCCTTAGGTTTCATTTGGGACGACTTTCTTAATGCTTCTTAAAATAGCTTTTTTAGTACAAAAATTAATATTTTTATACTAAAAAGCTACTTTAAGAAGCAGTAAGAAAGCTGTCCCAAACGAAGCCTTAATCTCATTATATGTGGTTCAACTACATGAATTCTTTTTGTATGTATTACGTTCTATTAAGAATCAAATTCTAATTTAAAACTAATAAAAATGATCATTTCTAATACTTTATAACTAGAAATTTTTAGATCTATCTCTCTCCATCTTTATAGGATAGGCCGGATCTAATAGTTCTTCTTTGGCCGATGTTTTATGTGGCCAAACCACCTAAGATAACTCTTTATAATCTAATTTACCACTAGAGCTACTCCAACCTTTTCACGTATATGCTTGTTTCACATTTTGTTTTCAAGTGTAAAACCACTCATCCACCTTAGCATTCTTGTCTTATAACACTTAGTTTTATGGTTCTGCTTTAATGACCAACATTCTGAGCTATAAAACTTTAGAGCCATCCTTATAAGAAGTTACAACAATCCCAAATGAAGCATAAGTCTCTATAAGTAATTTGGTGAACCAACATTATTGATCAACAAAATTGCTTACCAATCTTGAGGACCAGACTTTCAATATAATTCATGTCAATGAAAAATGTAGAGAAAAAAAAATTGTTTCAGAAGATTTAATAAATTTGACAAAATCATTAAAGCTATTGACACATATAGAACACCTTTCTAATTTTTGTTTTTGTTAGTATCACATTTTAATGAGAGATAACTTTAACCGCTCTTATCTTAAGTTGAGATAGCCACTTTGAGGATATAATATCAGTATGGCCGTTGCCAGTTAATTAAAAAAATAAAAACAGTTAAGCAAACTATCTAAACCTTCGCGTACGAATCAACGTGTCCTCAGCCCCTTCCATCTGGAAACTCCTCAGAGATATATGCGTACGACGTTCGGTAACGTAGCTCATCAAATAAGAAATATAAATATTTTTTAAGTTAAGTACTCAACTGAAAGTCCCTCAAGATGGTTATATGAATAATTTTGAGGGACACTGCTCATTTTGGCCTATTGATTGAGAGATTAATCTTCCAACTAATATATCTTGAATTCGAGATTTTATGTATGCATTGTGTGTGTGAATTTATCTTAAATGACCTAAATGTTCAACAGCTTCGTTTGAGGAGAAATTATTCTGTGTGAACACCAGACAGTTTAAAGACCAACCAGAAAACGTCACGTCACTCAGTATCAAACAGTACGAATACCGATACCGAACAAAAAACTAATATAACGCAGCATTCTGATTGAATTTTGAATGCAACAATAATTTTTCTCGTTCTAGGGGAAGAATCGCGGTAGAAGTTCCTACTCCAAAGAAATTTTCTGATGGAAACGGAATAAAGTAAAACAGGAAGAACTATTTGAAATGTTATAGTTTTTTAAAGTATAGAGGGAGAGAGAGAGAGACTCTGATATCATCTTGCCTCACGTACGACTGGATGCCGCCACATGCACGCGAGCATGCAAATTAATATTTATTGCTTTGAGGCTTTGAGATGACATCATTATGACATTATTTTGAAGGTCAACTTTTTTTTTTTTAAAAGTTCATCGAATATGAAAAAACTTTTGAGCCAATAAAAAATAAACTCACATCACATATGTAAATTTTAAACCTAATACCTATTAATTAATAATCGAAACTCCAATTAAAAGATCTTAATATCTATAATATTTTTAAGAATAACAGGCTAAATAGAGAAGTATACTAAAAAAATGAAATAAATAAATAATGAACAATCACTTATTGGTTTAGTACAACCTACAGACCTGCTTAAAGGAGATAACGTTAACAATAATATGATAAAGCACACACATATATATAAATAGAAATAAATAATATATAACAAACTTGTGAGTTGTCACACTGGCATGTACAATGTAGAACTCATAGAGAATTGATTTCAGCAAGCTAAAGTTACATAGCAGAGGAAAATCAACATGAAGCAAGAAAACCTCAAGACTAGGGGCAAATCCAACTTCTTTTTTCAGGGTGGGCAAAAAAAAATTTTTTTTTTTAATGTGGGATGGATAAAAGATGCTTATGATTGATAAAATTAGGGCAAAAAATATTTTTGAGGGGGAGGGGCAAAATACCCAAAATACTCAAAATATTCCAAAATTTCATTTCTAAATATTTTTAAAAAAAATTTTGAGGGTGGGCATTTATCCACCCTGAGTCCTTGGCGGATCCGCCTATGCTCAAGACATATCTCCATGTGGTCATTGCTACAGTATCACATATAATGTTGGATGAGTTGGTTAAGTTAGCAGAGAATATTATGATCCATTGGGTCATAGAGAATGGATCAACCATAACTGAACAGTTAGGATTAACACAAAACAGGTGACTGCAGATGGCGGGCAAAGTGGGAAGCTTAATCATTGATGGAGGCGTGTGTATTGGCATAGTTATAATTAGGATGATTGGGATCATTGAAATTGGGTGATATGGACATGTATATGATCTCCAAGAACTTACCATGAAGAAATGCATCAGACACGTCAAATTAATTGATCACCTATTTGTGCTACAGAATATTTACAAGAAATACATAAATTGTTGACATTTTAGCCATATGACTGAAGGCTTCAGTGAAATAAATTATATCTTCATATTGTAGCCGTAAGCTCCCTATAATGTGCAATGGAGCCATAGATGACTTGAGAAGATCATGGGATTTGAGGTGGCTAATTCTGAAATCTGGAGAGCATAGATGAGCGGTTGGAACGGGTAGAGGGTTTGATTGGTGTGAAAAAAAGTCGATTTAAGAGGAGACAAGGAACAAGAGGAATTGGACAAGAAGTTCATTGCAACTATAACCAGTTGCAATCCTTCATAGAGATGCAACTATCGCAGTTGAGTAAGATATGATGTAAGATGAGACGAAACAACTGAGGCGAGATATCATTCCAAAGTAGGCATGGGAAAAGTTGCAAAAAGAGCCTGAGAATTTGAGCATGGAAACTGAAAGTTCAAGTCTGTGTGATACCAACATTTAAAGGCAGAGTGGCCCTATTTTCGACAGATATTTCAAAATCTCCTGCAAGCGCACATATCTCCATAAGAACGCTTATGGTTGAGCAATTCACATAAACTAAAAAAATGATCGAATGAAAAACAAATAAAACAAATTTGTACCTACCTATACTCTACAATGTGCAACATTTACATTGTTTGCAGTACATTTGTTTAGCACCTATTTGGCAAACAAAGCAATCAAACCTTCAAATTTCACATCCAAGGAGAAAAGCTTCAATAATCTGATTCGTAGCAGTACAAACATACAGTGGATAAAAGAACTAATAACAATCATTTCTAGAAAGTTCACTTCTACACAAGGAAGTTTAAATCTGATTCCTACCCAAAGAGTATTAAATTTTACCAGGCTCCAGAGATGTTCGTCCATGCATATTGTAGCATACAGTGCTACAGTAGGTTCGAAGCTTTAAAAACTGTTTGATAAAATTCTGAGTACAGTAACAACGCTTCCTGTGAATTCAACCAAAATCAATTCAAATGTCTAAGACTTGACAAAACAGTATGATGTATTCTTAGACTAGCCCGTTCCATTAAGTATGAAGCCATGTGCCCTAGGGCTTTTACTTGTAGAAATCAAAGTCTGTGTCAGGCTTCTTCACATTAGTTCGGTAGCCTTTCTCAAAGTCTTTGGGAAGGATGACATAACGATTTTTTCGGACGGCATGCATCCCAGCTTCCTGACAAATAGCTGCGATCTGCCAAAATGATTGAGCAGCAAATATACTGGCTTACACAGATGAATTAAATGAAAAGAGTGGAGTTCAAAAAAATAATTCCAAGAAACTAGTCGAGCTTATGCATCATCAGGCAGGCATCCATTGTAAAACAATTTCCAAGGAATCCACATTAATACTATAAATGGGCTTGAAATTTTATAACACTAAGAATAACTCATCCCATTTAAAATTTTTAAATCTCAGCCAATGAATTTATATTTGATAGCAATATTGAAGTAATTAAATTAAGGTTTTGTTTGGGACGGCTTTTTATTATTATTTAAAATGGAGTTTTAGTAAAAAAATTAAAGTTTTTTATCAAAATTCCGTTTTAAGAAGCAATAAAAAAGTTGTCCCAAACGAAGCATAAATCCAAACAGATGCTTCATCAGGAAAACATAGAAAAATTCAAAAAGACCAGATCACTCAACCTACACAATTCTTTTTTTTTTTTTTTTTTTTTTTTTTTTTTTTTTTTTTTGAGAAATCTGAATAAACCTGCCTATTTAGTCTTTTTGTGAAACGGCCCTAGTTTTTAAAATTTTGAAAATAAAGACAATAGTTTATACGCCTACTAAACAAGAACAATTAGCATTCTTAAAATCCTAACATGTATATGCCATATTTCCTTAATACCTTACAAATCTACAAAGGTTTCTTGAAATCTCAGCATATGACTGAACTTCTTTGAGCTCGGCTATTACTACCAGATTTTAGTTTATAAAACCAAGATTTTACTCCAGAGATCTTTTAAGGAATTCAAACATACTAGGTGTTAAACCCCCCTTCCACACATTCATGAATGCATGTTGATGAGCTTGCCAAGATTGGGCGATGGCTTCTCATATGACACAAGCGCACCGGCATATATATATCTATATATATGTTACTTACTAAGTTTTAAAACCAGAGTCTAATTTTATAGGGAGGTTTATGCAAAATTTCCTTCTTTGTCTAAGAAATGATAACATAACTGTTCAAATAAAGGTATCAAGGAACAAAAAAGACCATGTTAAACATATTATTTGCATGAGATGGAGTAGCTGCAATATTATAACATACAATGGTCATATAAAAAAACACACCCGCCGTAGACAAATTATTGAAATGAATGCAAAAACAACTAACCTCAGCTGCACTAATCTTATCAGGTCTAGAAACATAGTCTTCCAAATCAACCTCGTCACTAAGATTCATTTTTGCAGTGCAGACCTGGAAAATGAAGCAGCAGATGCAATTGATAAGCAGCAATTTCTTGTGCCAAGAAAACATACATCTACAAAGTCAATTATCAATATAGATTTAATATTTTCTAGCTATTTTATTACATCATTTCTTTTTGGATGCAATCAGAAGGTAACATGAATAAAAATTGTGCAAAATAGATTTAGCACCTCTTGCAATAATAGAAAAGAACAAATAAAGAATGATGGATTATAAAGCAAAATAGAATAACATCAGAAGAAGCAAAACAAGAAATGGATGAGGCCAAAGAAAGTTTAATGCGTGCCTACATTTCAAAAAATACAATAGCAACTTGAAAGGTGTCGTTTGTAGTAAGATAAACTGCAATCCACATAATCGAAAAGGCACATGTCAGCAGTAAATAGAGCAATGAGTTATATATAGCTCACAGAGACAAAGCCCAGCAATCTTATTTGCTAGAGAAAAAAGTTTGACACTTCCTAACGTCCATATACGAATATATTAATTAAAAGTAAGGTGTAAGTAACCTACGGGATCTGCTTCACTAACAGAATACAGCACCGGAAAGATGGTTGCATGGCTTACCTGAAAAACAAGCCTTTTCTGCCGCCTATCAGGTAGAGGGAACTCAATTTTCCGATCAAGTCTACCAGGACGTATAAGGGCAGGATCCAAAGTGTCAGCACGGTTAGTTGCCATTATGACTTTTACATTAACTGTTTGGTCAAAACCATCCATCTGCAAAAACAATAGTGAATGCTCGAATAATAATTTCAATCAAAAAAGTAATCAATATTATACTAATACAAGTCATGTGCCGCCAATAATTGTTTATGGCTCAAGCAAACTGATCAATTTCAAAACTGACAAAAGAAATCCCAAGAAATCATGTGACCCACGTCTCCAAAACATCCTCATGACATGAAAATTTATGAATCTGCACAGAAAAGAAAAGGTTTGCAGAAAGAACAACATATGATGAATGCCTCCAATTTGCCTATTCTCAAAATAATGAGTGCAATTTAAATATAAGTTAAGATTGTAAGTAAATAAAAAAATCCACGAAGTGCATAACAGCTGAACGAAAAATTGAGGATAAAAAAACAGATTCTCCGCGCTTAGCAAAGATAACTCCAACTATGAAAAACAGATTGGAATCAAAGATAACTCCAACTATGAAAAACAGATTAGAATCAAACGTTAACTAATGAGTTAGAACCAGTGATTTTCTAATGCTATTATATGATGAAATGCATGAAATCACATGCATAAGATCAAAATTTGAATTTAACAAACCGTCAACTAAAACAAATACTCAGCCCATTTGATGAAAAAAAAAAACACAAATAGTCCAACTAAGGTTTCAAGTATTTTTTTTATTTTTTTTTATGTAGGTGACTTTACCTACTAACTAAGGTTTCAAGTAAGCCATGCAATTTAATCACTTCAACTAACTATGAATTGGTTTATATGAGACGCACAAGCAAATTTAGTAAATGAAATGAAATATGCCATTTAAAAATAAATAATCCAATCATGTTTCCTAAAAGTTTGTGGTAATGCAAAGTTCATGCTAACATCCACATAATGCTTAATAGCGAATAGGCAAAGTCATGTAAAGTACCATATTATTTCTTTTCCTTTAGTCATTTGAAAAGGTTTGCACTGTGAAATAATTTGCTCTGCATTTCTTTTTAAAATTGGAGAGTCATGGTTATAGTTTTATTCCGTATAAAAATGTCAAGAAAGTAAATCAAATTAAAAAAAAAAAAAACATAGACATGTTCCCTTAAGAAAACAAGCATCATTAATCATGAAATATTTCTTAAGCATATATGATTCAACCCTTAATCATGATACATTAAATAACAACTTTACAAGCAGCATATTCTTCCTTAATATGATAAAATCTAGTTATCTTAAGTTTCATTATGTGTAAATAACAATCTTGCTTAATGCATTTACAAGTTTATTTTAAATCACATCATAATGTACAATGCATATATTTCCTCAGATATTCAACCCATTTAACGTGTTTATGCCCAAATTATGTTTCTATGAACTCAAACACTTTAACGGTTGATAATGGACAACATAGGACAAACATTTTTAGGCAACAAATAATGACTCCAATATCATAGTGTTTGTAAAACTTCATAATACTTCCTGTCATAATTTGAATATTTTTACTTTACATCATTCAATTTCTCAACCTCAAACAATTTGTTAAAATCAAGCAGTTTACGCAAAAGTGTTTGCAAGCCTCGCCTTAATATCCTTTAAAAAGCATGATTAGCAAATTATATCCATTTAATTCTGTCTTTAAATTATAAGAATCAAGCATTTAAAACAGATGGTTTATAAGTCTCTCCTTAACATCCTTAAAAATATAACCAATAGTTTTTTACCATTTAAATCCTTAAAATAATTTGTAATTTGCATCATTCCAAAACTAAATTTGATGAATCAATAGTCGATAGCCAGACAATTACTAAATCCACTTATAGATAGTAGCTAGACTAAGAAAGCTTTGATCTCATATACACTTGTAAATGTTGGTCACTTACTACTTGCTTTGACTTTATTAAGATCAATAGTTCACTTGACAGAATTAATCTAAAAAATGTTAATAGATAATGTAACAAAATAATATATTTTCATATTCACATATACTTAGAATTTGTAATATTTTAAATACTTTCTAAAGATTTTAGAAAAGATCATTTCTAGTCCTCTTATAAACCAAGATATCATCAAATGACAACTAGAAAATTTTCAATGAAAGGTCAAAAACATAATTTATGATTCTCAAAAAAGTAATTAGTGTATCAATAAATCTAAAAAGCATCGCCAATCATTCATACAATTCATCTTTAATTTTAAAAGTGAGTTTTCACTCATCTCCTCATCAGATCAATGTTTTAAAATATACCAATGCCAATCATTATAAACAATATACCATCCAAAATTTAGCTATAAAAAAATCAATATTTTATGATAATTTTTATTATTTATTCTAATATCCACACACAAACTCCAATTATAATATTTCTTAGGTGTAAATAATGCATGAACTACACAAAAACTCAAACTCTAATTAATAAATCATTTATTAAACAAATGATCTATCTTTTAAGCTCAACATGTTGAATTGAATACATCATATACTGTGGCATTCAATAATAATTATTCAAAAATCAAAGTAGAAATGCATATCTCCACTTTGCGGTAATTCATCATGAAGACCATCAAGATCATTTTTTAAAATTGCGCAATATGATGCTAGCCTTAAGGCCCATCTCAACTCAATTTCAGTGAAAAAAGTCTCAACTTGGTTGAGGCCTGCCTTAAGGCGCGCCTTGTCTCGCTAGCATGAGGCTTACGCCTCGCCTTATTTATATTATTTTTTATTTAAAACTTATATAAATCCTAAAGTAAATCTCCAACAAATCATACATTCATGCACAAGTCGAAACAACTTCCTCTCGATTGTCTTAACCTCCAGCCTGTTGCCTTCGCCACAGCCACCATCAAAGATCACTTGAAAATCGCACACCACCACCACCTCCTTCTCTAAAAATTTTGGAGTATTAATCTCATCTTTATGTTGATGAAAAATATTTATGGAAGCAGAGGTAACTAAAATATATGAAGAAGAATCATATTGGGAGGCATTGGACTCCACAGGATGAGACGAGGAAGAGACCAATTTGTTATGATGACAACTCAAATAAAAACCCCCTTAGTGATGATAGTACATATGATTTTCTAGTTGTTTCCAACTATTTCAAACTTTTTTAGAAATTAAATATGTATGGGTAGGGAACTGAAAATGAAAGAATTTGAAATTGAATTTAATGTTATACGATACTTTTATATAGTTTTTATATTTAATATTTTTTTCTCATGTAATATTTGTATTTCAATTATTTTTAATACAATTTATCACTTGTCATTTTACGTCTTATGTAATTTTTTGTTTCATATGTATGTCAATTTGCTACTTCATCGTTCAATAAAAAAATAATATGTTATCTTTTAACATATTATTTGGGTATTATATAAAAAATCATTTTTTAACCTTTATTTGCACTTTACACATTTTTTTTTTTAATTTTGAGGCTCACACCTCAAACGCCTTGAGGATTATGCCTCGCTTCACGAAAAAAATGCATCAATACCCAATTGCACAATTTTAAACATTGATCAAGATTTAGATCTTAAAATTATACAACACTTAATTAACAATCTCAAATACATGACAGCTTTAAACTTAATAACCACTAAGGCATAAATCACTTCTTTTATTCAACTATTTTTTTAAAGCATGTTGACTCAAAATATGCAAAGATTTCTTCACTTCATTAAAAGCACTAAATTCTTTCGCAATTAACAAATAAGTGTTCCTTCAGTTAGTACTTAGTAGGTTTTAAACCTAGTCTACTCCAATTGCTTATAAACACACAGGTATTAAAACTCTCAGAATAAATCACATTTAACTCAAACAACCAAGATCTACACAAAATATGCAACATTCATAAGAAATATATCATAGCAAAGTTTATCATTAAATGTAATAAGTTGAATGGGCACTAAATATTTTGTCTCAAAAAGTACAATTATATCTACCCAAGTTACTTTATAATGTTGTGGGTGTAATTTATGCTTAAAATTCATACAATAAATAATAAAGACTTAGTAGCAGCAACCATACAACTCCCACTATTAATAATGATTTACAAAGTTTATCACATACTTAAAAATATGCCTAAAATTAATTCTTTTTCAATTAGATTTAACTTTAGGAATAACAATAATGAAGCAAAAAAAAAAAATCAATCAAAGCATTTTCAAAATTTCCAATCTCATCATCAAATTTCTGAGCATTATTCCCTCATTAATTTCAATATCCTTTTACTTCATATCGATTAGTAAATTTGTACTAATATATTTGTTTGTAGAGTGACTATTTCATGACATTTAAAATATGCTTTAGAAATTTTTAGAGCCAAATACAGTAACAAGCGAATACTCCTTGTAATGCTATTTCTTTTTGATGAAATAGGTATAGCAGCCTTCGTTTGAATATTTTGAAGAAAATATACATTTTTATTACATGCAGTAACCCTTTTAGATGTATGAAATTTAACAACAACAATAACAATAACATTAAGCCTTTACCCACAATAACAACAACAATAACAATAACATTAAGCCTTTACCCACTACATGGGGTTGGCAACATGAATCATTTTTTCACCATTGTGTTCTGTTAAGAGTCAAATTCTCATTTAAATTTCATAAAAAAGGTCATTTCTAATATTTTCTAACAAAGTCTTTTTAGGTCTACCTCTATCTCTTTTAACATAGGTCAAATCTAATACATCTGCTCTCCTAACCGAGTCTTTAGAAGGCTGACATTTTATGTGACCAAACCATATAAGGCGGCTCTCTCTAATCTTATTTGCCACTAGAACTAGTCCAACCTTTTCATGTATATGCTCATTTTGCATTATATCTCTAAGAGTAAAGCCACTCATCCACCTGAGTATCCTCATCTATGCAACACTTAACTTAATTGTATGCTTCACTTTTAACGGCCAGCATTCTGCACCATAAAGATTGCAAGTCTCATCACTATCTTATAGAATTTTCCCTTGAGTTTGAGGGGTACTTTTCTATCACACAACGAGTAAAATCCAATGTCACTTAAGAAGAATGCTCAAGTGAGAATATTTGTTGATACTTCCTCACCTATTATTAACTTGGACACAACTTTCACATCGTGGAGAAAGGACTTCAACCAAAAAACTTTAGGTATATACAGAACATCTTCTTCTCCTCTTTTATTTTTGTTATTTAGAATTAAAAAAAATGCTAGGGGCTTTTCTAACTTAAGGAAAGAAAAGAACATTCTCCTATACAAACAGAGCTAAGGGCATGAAACAAAAAAAATATTTAAGTTTATGGAGGAGACCCATTTCGCTTTCATTCCTCCAGAGCCTTTTTTCCCTTCCTGATTGTTTATTTTTTTCAATGTTTTTAAAAATTTTATACCTTATTTGACATCATTTTGACCTTAGTTTTTATCAGTGGGATGGGTTTTCCCAACTTTTCATCAAAACAAAGTGAAAGAATATAATATGATGTTATCTTTCTTTTAATGTAAGTTGGTTTGAATTCAAATCTAAACCTAGAAAAAAAAATTCAGATCTATTATTTCAAACACAAGCTAAATTCATCTAGCTTATTCATGTATTTAGTTGCAATATTTGTTCCTTATTTAATATGTTAAATCATCAAATAATTGATCAAGACAATGATATATATTTCTTATAGAATAATTATTTCTTTTCAGCCCAGGTATTGTTGGTTTACAACATAATCTTTCACTTTATTTTTTTCATACTCATCTTATATATTTTAGCTTGCCAGTTTATTTTTGCAAATCTTACATGGCACTCAACAGGCACCACTTGTAATTCAAAGAAAATATCCAAATCTACTATCCAATAAAAAAAACACATTCATTTATATCTTTTATTGCATGTAGACGCATCAACTTCAATGCTCCTAATTATGTCATTATCTCTGTCATAAAGTTAACATCTATAGTTATCATAAGCTTCATTATCATACATCAGATAATGTCTGAAAGTCATATTGATCAATTTTCCCATGATGAATTATTGTCTTATAATAATATTAATATTCAAATAAATAGAACAACTCAGCATTAAGATTGGATTCAGCTTATGGTCCATGCAAGTGAAATTGATTCATTTCTTAAGAGTCAAATCCCTCCTTAACCTGATTTAATCTTTGACAATTTGATTTTTCTTGATGCGTAATTAACACAATTGATTTTTGAAAAGTTGTTAAAATCTCATACTTTTGATGATATGTTAATTGGCCATAATATTGAGCCCCCTTTATAGTTGACATTTTGGCACAACCTTAATTATAATACCAAAGCTAACGCCAAATGTCATAAACTGTAAGAATTCCTAATATTATATAATGTAATGCATGAAATTACACACACAAGATCAAAACTCACTATTCAAATAACATTAAATTAAATAATCTCATTTTTTTATGAAAATCAGAAAATATGCAAAATTTTGCCAAAATGGAAATTTAATGAACATTCAAATAACAATTTTTATGAGAAATTTGAGATCTTAAGAAGCCATACTTTGATCAAGGTTTACATAACAATAAAAAAATTTAGATTGTATAAAATTTGACTAAACTCAATCACACACACAAACAAATTATAAATTATGTCGATGAAAAATAACAAGGAAATAAATAACAAAATAAAAGATCTAAACTTCACATTGTTACAACGAGATGGTTCCTGCAAAAGCTTGCAATTAGAGGTGTCAATTTGGGTCAACATGTCAGGTTCGGGTCGAACCCGGATTGACCCAAGTTTGAACAGGTTGGCCCTAATGTGACCCATTTTTGCAAACGGTTATGGAAATCCAACTTTTTTATGAGAAATTTGAGATCTTAAGAAGCCATACTTTGATCAAGGTTTACATAACAATAAAAAAATTTAGATTGTATAAAATTTGACTAAACTCAATCACACACACAAACAAATTATAAATTATGTCGATGAAAAATAACAAGGAAATAAATAACAAAATAAAAGATCTAAACTTCACATTGTTACAAAGAGATGGTTCCTGCGAAAACTTTCAATTAGAGGTGTCAATTCGGGTCAACATGTCAGGTTCGGGTCGAACCCGGATTGACCCAAGTTTAAACAGGTTGGCCCTAATGCGACCCATTTTTGCAAACGGTTCTAGAAATCCAACTAGGACCCCACCCGCGCGGGTTGCTAGGTTGACCCGACCTAGCCCGCAAACACTAAATGGGCGTGACACAATTGCGTGCGGGCAGAGCCTGGCTGAGCGCGGTGAGGTGCTGGTTGTGCGGGTGGCCAGAGGCTGGGTTTTCGGTGACTTATGTTCGCCTGTACCAACAGCTATAGTGGTTTTCTGGGAGGTGGCCGGCGGGTTTGACGTTCTGGGAGGTGGCCGACGGGTTGAGAGGCGAGCGACGGCGGATATGAGCTGGTGGAAGAGGTGGAGGCCGGCGTGTATGATGTTCTGGGAGGTGACCTTGGGATGAGAGGCGAGCGATGCATGGAGAGGATAGGCGGAGATGAGAGATCTCGTGATTAAGGCGATTGACTTTGGCGAAGTCGTGAAGGCACCTCTGCGTAGAGCCGGGTTAAACGGGTCAACCCAGGTCATTTTCAGGTTTCCAGTTCAACCCAAACCCGAACCGACTTTTGAACCGGGTTGACTTGACGAACCCGAACCTGGCCCGTATGTTAAATGGGTTGACCCGAACCCAGAATTTTTCGGGGGTCAGGTTCGGGTCGGGTTTCAGGTCGTGTCAAATATTGACACCCCTACTTTCAATCAATACTTACACTGCAATTAAAGAATTTGCATCTAACCAATGCAAAAATTTGATAGGACAGTTGAGATTTCTTTAAGCAATAGTTATCATTTCCCCACCCTAATATCCCCTTTTGCAATCACAAAAAGACCCAAAGTTTGCAACCTCCCAAATCATAAAATGCTACAATACCAATCATACAAGTTATTGGAAATCAAATTCGCAGGATATCAAAAAGTTGAAAGGGCCAACACAAGTTTCAGTGAAAACATAATAAGCAAATCAAAAGTACCATCTTAAAGAAACATAACAAAAGCAGGGGCAGACTTAGTAGCTGAAGGGAACCAACTAGGACCAACAGTGACAGCAGCTAAACGAGAAAACCTAGTGAAGTACAAATCCAAAAAATTGGCACAAGCCAAAAAAATGAAACCAACAAAACCGGCTTAGAAAAGACAACAAGCTTTCAAGAAGATCGTCATCTTAGTCATGCTTTTTTAATTAGCTGAAATAGAAATCAGAAACTATGAAAATGGGACAACTAAAATAAAACCCCACAAAGTTCAGAATGTCAATTTAAACATCTCAACACTCACATCCTATATTTTGAAAAGTACAAACTTTAAAATTTGCATGGGAAGGATGCAATGCTCCTCTATTGTTTGATTGACTCACAATGCTTCACTCTACCTAAATCAGCAGAGACATTGACAATAGAAGCTAGGGTGGAAGACAGAGGAGACGGTTCAATATCTTGAGATGGCAATTATAGCCAAATTGGTCAACAACATTTGATTTAGCATTGGATTTCAAAAGGACATCTGATCAAAAATCCTTGCTACAAAAGCTCCGGCATGGCAGAACAGCTTATTAAGGTCAGCTAGCCAACAAAAGTTGAATGAGTCAAGTATCCTTTCGGGAAGAGCATTCAAACACTCGAATAACACAAAAAAGAAAATGATGGATGTTGGTGGCCATATGGTAAGTATGTAGATAGCAATTTTATCTTTAAAGCCAAGTAAACAGGTGCCTTTTTTCAAATGACGAAACTGCTGGGATGGTATTATTTTGCAGGTTTGATTCAATCAGTTATTAGAATCACGCCACTTGTTAAAATTGAGATATTTTTCGTACAAAGTATACCTGATTCAGGAGCTCCATAAGAATACGCTGAACTTCCCTATCTGCTCCAGTTTGTGCATCAAAACGTGCAGTAGCAATGGCATCCACCTCATCTATAAATATAATTGCAGGTGCATTCTCTTTAGCAAGGCGGAATACATCCCGAACCATCCTCGGTCCCTGGAAATAGAAACAACCAGTTGTCAATTGAAGAATGATACGACAAAACAATACATACCTCACCAAGTGTACTACAGCAGACAGGCTAAGCTGGGAACTTACCTCACCCAAGTACTTTTGAACAAACTCTGAGCCAACTACTCTAATAAAAGCAGCAGTCGTATGATTAGCCACAGCTTTAGCAAGCATGGTCTTCCCAGTACCAGGAGGACCATAAAGAAGAACACCTCTAGGTGGGTCAATGCCTATTTGCTTGTACAATTCGTGATGTGTAAGGGGTAACTCGACAGCTTCACGAATTTCCTGTTTCTGAATATCACAACCACCAATATCCTGTACAACAAAGAAGGCCATATGGTTCAGTTTTCAAAAGAGAGGGCATAATTTATTAGCCAGTAACCAAGGGCAGAATAATTTAATGTGTGAAACAAGTTAAAAAAATAAACTGGTCATGTTAGATGTCTGATAGCATTGCTTAATATAGTGTACGGTAAACAAGCTCTTTGTAATATGAGGCTATGGCGGCATCCATTAAGCCCTAGCAAGGAAAGCTAAATGAGGTCAAATTAAGACGAAAACCTTGCATTTGTTGGAACGTCATGCAGTGAGTACGCCCTTTATACCATAACTCTGGTCTACCTAACATAATCACCATCTTAACATACTCAAGTCCACAAGAACGTTACTGCCAGATTATGCAACATGGGCTGGTGCAAATTATTAAGGTCATACTAAGTTTCTGTTGATAGTGCTCTAAGCTTCATCAATCAGATCCAACTACCATGATGATCAAACTTTCAAGAGATATTTGCTTTATTTGCAATGAGTTTATGTCCTTTTAATGCTTATTCATATATTTCAACGGTTTGCATGAGTTTTTATCTAAGAAGTCCTCAACAGTATTTTGACAATGAGTATACAGCAAAATTGGGTGATTTAAATGTTGAGAAAGTCACTGAATTTCATAAGAAAATGTTTGTCAATGGTGAATATGATGAACAACAATGTAATCACGGTATGGTGAACACCAAGATTTATGTGGGTGACTTAAATGCTCTCATTAGTATTTTGACTGAGCATATAACAAAAATGGATGACATAAATATAGGGAAAGGGGCCAATTTTCATGTGAAAGCTTTAGTCAAGAGTGAATATGATGGATAACAAGACAATCACATTAGAAAACACCAAGATTTACGTGGCTTAGCTTAAATAAAATGGACAACCATAGGAGAATAGAATGGATCCGATCAATTATATAAAAGCCATAAAAAAAGTATAAAACAAGAAAAACCATCAACTCTGCTCAAAACCGAAATGCACCCTCTCAAATAAAATAAAAAAAAGGCTTCAGGTCCCTCAAAGCAAATGAGAAAAAAATAACTAACGAAAGAGAGAAGACAAAAGAAAATGAAACAAATACAAGCAAGTTATCTGCTTCAAAAGTTCCTCAAAATTTATATCCCTATGGATTTTGCCCATATGTTCTAGTGTAGTGGTACTTCTAGTTCATCAAGAAAATACCCATCACCACAAACATCAAGTTTCCTTGATTCCTTCTATTTCCTCTTCCTTTTCTTCTTTTAAAAATACTTCTCAGTTCAATATTTCTCTCCAGCCAAAGTTTTAAAACTTCCCCAGTTTTCAAAACATCAATCTGCTGGTACTTCATCAAGTTTATAGATACCCACTGCTAATGCTCAATCATAAAGCATCAATGCACTGCACTTCACACCACCTTGCATGCCCCTATTGTTGGGGATGTGGAAGAAATAAACCACGCAACAAAACAAACAAGAAAGTAAAAGCAGCGAAAAAAAAAAAACACTAGGAGTCTAGGATTTAATATAGAAAACCCCGAAATAGGGAAAAAAACTACGGATCCAAACTACACCAAGAAATTCACTATTAAAATTAGGAGAAATAAGTACAGATCTATCTTCTCTATTGCTCTCTCGTTGCTTCTCTTCTCTTTTTCACCGTTCTCACACTCAAAACAAAAAGAGAGAGCCTAGCTAATAACACCAAGGGGCACCACTCTTGAGAAAAAGAAGAAAGAAAATCGTTCAGTCCGCCTCGAAACGCTGCGGCGTCAGTTTGGAGCGTGCGGTGCTCAAATCTCTAATTTTGCTCCGTCTAACAATGTTGTGGCGCCCAAACCTGCAGCGCTGCAGCCCCGAACCTAGAGCATTGCGGCGCTCCGCTCACTGTCATTTCTCTTAGCAAATCCGTAGCACTTGGACGCTAGGTTACACTGCGCCAGGGTATTGCACGGGAAAAAAAAATTCGGGCACAAAGCACCTAAACCCAAGCAGGGGGAGGATCCCCCGCCCCTCCAGTAAGCACGAGAAATTGACTTGAGGCCTGAAGTAGCAGTACAATCCAATTGAACGACACAATCAGATTTCACACAGCCTAAAACCTATATATATATATATATATATAGGGACTGCACCCCAGCGGAGGGGCTAGTGGGGCACGTGCCTCCCCTCCAAAATTCATTTTTTTTCAGCCCTCGCGTAGACGTTCAACCCGAAGGTCGAAGCTCGGCTCCGGTCTGCGGTTCCGTTCGGCCTGCTCTCTACAAGTCACAACCTCCCTGTTGTAATAACATAAGGGAAGGACCGTCGATTTTAAAGGTTAGTAATAGTAATGGCATCTTCCACTCTTCCGTTTTTGTTTGTTTATTTCCTGCTCAAATATAGAACTTCAAAGATTTTTTTTTTTCTCATTTGGTTTCTTTGGCATATTGTCTAGACTTTTTAACCAAAACAATTTGAATATTTAGACATTCTTTCATTTTTAATTCAATTTGGGCATTCCCACTAAGGCTCTAAACTTGCCCCTAAAAAAACCAGATGTAGCCAATGTTTTTTAGGTGGAATATGGATTCAATTTGTGAGAAGAAGCATCCATGTTCTTCTCTCTTTTTTTTTCTTTAGCAAAGCTACAAGAGAGAGAGCAAAAATAATGGTTTTAGTTGCTCTTGTATTAGCAAATGTAAATTAATAGGATTAGTATGAGGACTTTTTGTCTTCATGTGCAGTCGCTTCTCTCAATGTGCCGCCAACCCCCCCCCCCAAAAAAAAAATGTTTATGGCTCACCACTGCTGCACCCATGTTTATAGAAGTCTGACGAGGCAATTTCAAATTCAAATCTAACTTTTATATAAAAATACCAACATAAATTTTAAATTTAATTTTAGCTCAAAAAACAAATAACTAATTAGTACCTAAATAGATCTTTTGAAATCTTTGACTAATCCTAACAAATTAATGGGTTAAAAAAACCTAACATTAGAAAAAGCCTCATTTTACAAATGTAATATTATTTCAAGTTGCAAGTATTTTGGTTAACCTTAGTCCTTCCCTCTATTCTTCCTTTTTTACCATGATTGGTTAAGCTTTTCCTAGGGTTCATCTTCTCTCTCCCTTTAAAAATAATCATCATTCTATACATGACTGCTACTCAATACTATTGGCAGCCTTCCCAAACCATCAATCTTCCGGTCTCTTAATTTTCTTGATATTGCCTGTATATTCGTCAATACACTTTGCATCATAGATATAACATAAAATTAAAGGAACCATCAACAATTTCCTTTCAAGATAATGAAACGAGCACATGCTTGAGATAGTTAAATAAACAAATGCATATTGCCTTTAGGAAACTACACATAGGTTCATGATTCTCAAAGATATTGAATGGCCTATTTAGAGTTTATCTATTTATTTCCAAAGAGGCAAGCATTTTTTTTAATGGAATTTGTTTCACCATGTTACATTGCGTTGGAAATAAAAATACACAAGTGTGTATATATAACATGTAACATGCATACCAATTAGACAAAAGTATTAGATCAAATAACAAATAACGACCAGAATTCAAGAAGAAAATAGGGACTGGAGAGATAAGAATGAAAGCATACAAAGGTAGATTCTACAAAAGATTATTATGCCAGAAGCTTCAATTCATTCTCCAAACTATCAATTCCTCCAAAGAAAATATTAAAAAAAACTAAGAATGAAATCGCATTTTTTCTCTAAGCATCCATTACTCTGGCAACTTCAATAAAGCTATTTCTACGGAATATTCTAGCAGGTGCATTTCACACATGCTAAAAGCTACCAAAGCATTCATGTGTTAATTAATAAGTATTGGATACCAATAACATTCAGATGCTCAGACCTTTTAGTCCTAGCATGTAAGAACATTGGCTTGAATGACAGACTCACTCCAATCATATATTAATTGCTGAAGAAAATTCAACCCATTCCATGTGAGCCTGCTAGACATTTAAGAGAGTGCCTCATAATTATTATGCTATGAGATTGATTAAGTGTAATTTAATATATTTTCCTTGATGTTGTGCCAGTGTTTATTTAGACCTAAGGTCAAGATTTCCTATGATTGCAAGCCCTAATAATCAATTATCCCTCCCGCTTGTAAGGATGAACGCTTGATTAGAGAAGTTGCTCAGGCTAAATTTTAGGATATAGATTTAACGTTTACGATTAAATTTGATTGAATGATGACTGGGTAGGGTGATGAGAGTAAATTCAATCACAAACTCATGGATTATCAGACTGAGTTTACCAATAGACCCAATGTAACAATGTCAATAGATTGTAGGCTGCAATGACCAAAAAAATTGATTAGCAATCATGAGTCATCTCATCTCAGATATCCTCATTAAAATAGGTAGATATACAAGTGTGTGAAAGACATAACTTCAATATTAATGTCAACTCTTTTATTTGCAAAGGGCCAATGAGTAGCTTAAAGGCACAAACTATGGTTACTTGCACTTCAAAGGTGCTGGATAAGACTAACAAGAGCTCAAAGGCATGGTGTGAGTATCAATTATTCACAAGTTTTAACTTGACTCAAAGAAACGTGTCTAAGACACATGTTGGATTTTTTATTTATCTGTTTTTAATCAATGGATTTGATGTTTGATTGGTGGGTTTATTAACAGGGGAACCAAATTAAATTCAATTTGGGATGATGCTTAAATTAATTAGAAGGCCCAAGTTTTAATTCAATGGATTTGTTGGTAGCGTCAAATCAAATAAATTGGGATGACGTATACATCCATTTTAAGGCCTGTCTTTTGATTTAGTGTGTTTATTAGTTTGTGCTGATCAAAAATAATTGTGGCCGAGCTGACATATGTTGGAAGATCCATAATTAGGCCTAATAGCCTTAAGAACGAGGAAAGCTTAATGATGGTTAGTTGTCATTTTAATTGGGATAAGATTTACAGTCACCTATTATGCATCATTAGGGTTCTTGATTGTGTTTGATATTTAGCATTAACTTGAATGGAAATATATAGCTAACTGCCCTATTTATAAGTTTTCCATAAGGTCAAAGCTTACAATCACAAATTTCATCATGAATATAGATGGAACTTATAACTCGGATATTGAAATCGGCCCAACAGTGCTCGAGTTCAAGATAGCTAACTTAATAAAAATCAAGTTAGGTTTGGGTCAACCCAAAAAATTGAACTTAATATGTTCAATAAGTTAATATTTTCTTTATTTTTCAATAAAATCTTAAACTCAACTACAACTTTTTGCTATCTTTATGAGTTGATATTTACAAACAAGTCATCAACTCATCATGTCCAGCTTGTGTTGGGTTGGTGCTAACCCAGCATACTTAAATGCTTATTGTGTCGGGTTAAGTCAAGTTGAGGCTTACTCAAATCAAGTTAAAGTTTAATCATGTAGAGTTTGGATAAATATTTTCAAAACATTTAATAAATGGGTTAGATTCGGTTTGACTTTATTCAGTTTGGATCTTTTTTAAGTTGAACTCAAACCTAAACCAATAACCCAAATTAGCATTTGTACTTTCAACCAAAGTGTGAACCAATCATGAGGTTCAACTAAAGATACCCAAGGCCAACAAGAGCAAGAATAGGAGCTTAGATCCTTTACTCCACTCAAATTAACATCCTTATGGCAATTCAAAATGAAGTTTTATCAAACAATTAAGCACTAAGATATCTTAGGAGTGAAGATCAAACAAAATATTGTCATCACCACCACGGGTGCAAACACACTCCAAAGGATTGTCATCAACTTAAAGAAAAAAATAAATGTCTGATCTTGCATGTACACTTACGACATTTCCTTCAAAAATAACAGCCATACCCTCAACAAAACCAACAAGAATACCACTCAAATCTTCATGGACAACAAGCAAATAATTGTTTAATGGTTGGAACCATTAAAAGAATTGTTAGCAACCATAATTTTAACATGAATATTTTCTCTTAAAATTCAGTTGAGCCTTTAGAGAAAAGATATTTGAATCTAAAACACCATTACATTTGATGACGCTAACTTTGATGGAATTTGAACTCCACATCAGAATGCTCTAATAGCATCTATTGGAAAGAAACACCACCCACCATGTGTAGATGATACTAGCGGATAATGGAAACATAGTTGACTTTCCTTTTATTAATATTCTTTGCCTAAGAGCAAATACAAGCACCTTTAAGACCACTTCATGGCTTTGCTAAGAGTATTGTTAAAGTGAAGGACACAATTAACTTACCCGTAACAACTTCTAATTTGAGGTAATGAAAATGAAGCAAGCAAAAAAATGATATCTTGATAGGCCTCTACAATGCATCTTCCAAGTTACAACATCTCTTCCTCTTTTAAAACCAAAGTTCCCAGGCTTGCAAGGAGTCAGGGAGATGCACGACAACCAAATCAAATGTCCAATCACAGTAATACATATTATCAATCTTGAGTAGCTATAATCCTAAACATTGAGAATTTTGATCTCAGTGATGAGATCGTCTTACGATGAGATACCTCGCCTCAGTAAAAGACATCATAAAAAACCCACCACACAAGAATGATCTCACTGAAACAATATAATTGTGTCACTCTCTTCCCAAAAAGAGCAAAGGAGCTACATCGAATTCTTGAATGTCAAATCTGACGTTTTTTGCTTGGCCCTTGAGCAAACATGCCTAGGATTAACTCATAAGTTATCACACACTCCCAACATATCAATGTCAAATAAAAAGCAACATGGCAAAAGAAAAGAAATTCTGCCCCTAGGCAATCCCTCGCTATTGAAGAAGTAGACAAATTACTAGCCACCAACTTCCTAAGGGAAGCATACTACCCATCATGGTTGGCAAATGCTCTTTCAAAGCATATTTAAGAAAACATAAGATCCATTTTAAACAATACCAAATGCTCTTTTAAAACAAATTGAAAAAAAATGGTGGCTTTCATGATAAATAATTGAGGAATTGAGGTCAATCCGAAGAAAAGCAATCCCTCCTCATGGAAACCAAGATCAATAAATGACATGCAAAGATTGAATGGGAGAATCATAGATCTTTATCATTTCCTAGTTCAATCAACTAAACTTGCATCTTCAATTCATTAAAATCCTGAGAACTTTGCAAACTACTTTTCTTAGATCTGATGAATACCTATAAACTTTTGCATAGCTCAAAGTATACCTTGCCACTCCTCTACTTCTCTCCAAACCTATCTTAGGGAAGACAATGATCTCTACCAAGCTTTCTACAAATAAGCAATAAGATCAATCTTGGTGTGCAAGGAAGATATAACCCATATACAACCTAGTAAGTAAAATACTTATAACAGAATGACCTTGTATTAGCCAACGCAAATTGTAAACTTGAGTCATACTTCCAAGCCCATACAATGATAGTGCTAAGATAACTCCCACTTGAAGCCATATTCCAAATGCTAGCATCTCAAACTAATTAGAAAATGTTCTATAGAACATGGCAAATTTGATGTTCACTTTAAGCCCTGACCAGATATGAATTCCAAGTGTCATCAACTTCATGATTGACTGCACTTGGTCACAAGTTGAGCCATGGCTTCCTCTAGCGTCAAAAACTCCATGATGATCAATACATGTTGATAGATCCTCATGAATCTCACGTTGTGGAGCTAGCTTACTACTAGTCTTCCCTAAGTAAAGAATTTAGAATATAGACTTCACTTCGCATTCCCAACAATCGCTTGAATGAAGCCCGATTTATAGGATTGCCTTAGATTTCCACGTCCAGTGTTCGAAAATATATTCGGACGCTCAATAAAAAAGATTATAGATTGAATGAGGCTTCCAAGACAAAAATTTAGAACTTGCACAATATATCACCAACCAACTCACCCGTAACTCAATTTCATGAATATGAATTGATCGAAGCCCTAAGGGAAGAAAATATATGAGTTGACACTAATATAAAATTAGCATCATCCCCAAAAAAAAGATAGACACTAGCAATGTAATATAAAAGAATTTTCTTATCCTAGCATCATCACCCCCTCCTCCACCTATGCACAAATCAATGTTATTGATGCATCCCTATAATGTTGTTGGATAGAATCCTTAATCTTTTATTTAAGGGAAGGTAAACTCCCTTATTATACTAATGTAGCTTTTTACCTCAAATAGTCAAACGTAGTGCCAGTTAGAGCATACTAATAAATGGCGTGTTCTACAAGAAAGCCTTTGTCAATCCATACTCCAAGTATTGGCCTCCCTCAAAGCATGTGATAGTGATAAAATTACTTCCAGGCTTCCAGCATGAATCAAGTATAAATTATTTACAAGTATGTATATATATATATATAACCATCTGCAATTTGTGATATGCATCTAACTTGACCTCAATGAGTTGTCATTCAGAAATTTAAATCTAAAGATTGTGCTTGTCCATATGCATTAGCCCTAACTAAAAGGCCCTTAAACGGGAATAACATAGGTATTCAAATAAAATTTAACTTCAGATTTGTAACTGGTTAACTTTTTTTCCAAAAAAGGTATTAGCGTGCCTTAAATTTAAGCTAAAGTATGTACATTCACAACAAAAAAATAACAAAAATAAATGCTGATTTGTCCTTTAATTGGATAAACTTTAGTCCTTTCTATAATGAAATTGTTATAAAGATATACATCACATAAAGAAGGAAAAAGAGCAATCTGCTCAGATTGTTACTAGTAGAAATTTATAATTAAGAACAAATCAAACATAGTTAGAAGATCAACATAACCTTTATATTTTAAATAAAAAATAAACTGAAGATCCACTATAATCTAGCCCAAAATTGAGACCAAAAAATACACAGGCTATTTATACCCACTGTAGAAACCAAAATATTAAATGGTTTTCAACTACCATCACACAACACTCAAACACAATGAGCAATGAGAAACCACAAATGAAAATAAAATTACAGACCATAAGAAGTGGTTGCTTGATGTGCCTAAACAAATCCCAATGCCAAGCAATTGCTTGGGACGACAAATTAGCCATATCCTCTACTGTCGAAACAATGCAAGCATATTATTATCAAGATAAAGCCTGTACATAAGCACCGATCAAAATTATAGAAAACATGAGTGAATAGCCTAGGTATTCAAGTAAATTTCAACTAAAATTTTTAAGTGATCAAATTTTCCCAAAAAGTGGTGGGACTCAATTTCAAGATCTAAGGATTGCATTCATATAAAAAAATCTAGCAAAATAATACCACCAATTCCCTACTCGTTTAATAAACTCTAGTCACTTCTATAATAGAACTTTTACAAAGATATACATGCCACATGAAAAAAAAACTAGAAATCCATGTAGAATGCTACAACAATAAATCTCTAATTAACAACAATCCGAACAATGTGAGAGAATTAACATAAACCTTCTACAATTTAACCCCAAAAACTACCAATATAATCTATCCCAAACTCACAACTGGAAAACATGAGGGCTACGTAAGCCTAGTGTAGAGACCTGTGTACAAAAATGTCACTCAATTGTTATCACATTGCAATCATATATTGAACAATGAGAAACCATGCATGAAGAAGATATTAAAGACCATGGAAAATTATTCCTTGGTGTGCTTAATCAGGACACCACACCATAATTGCAAGCAACAGGAAACAATTGGTCATATCCTGCTAATGTCAAGACAGCACAAGCATATTAATTAAGCAAAAAAAATTCTAAGTTCAAGGCATGGGCCGCCAGCTGGTTTATACGACAAGAAATTTTGGAAATATTGCCTTAATATATACCTATATATAACACTCTCTTCTAAAGACCTATCTATATCGAGCCTCATGTGACAAAACTTTCACAAATGAGTTTGGCCAATCGCTCTTCATAATTCAATTATTCACAATTTCACATATCTAAATTAAATACATAACAAGAATATAGATATACATGTTGTAGAAAGACAATTGTCCCCTCAAAAGTGAGCTTGAACTAAATTTTTTCCGTAGATGATGAAATATTAGTCCAATGTCATTTCCAATAACATAATTCTGTGCAATCAAATGATTTTTTGAGCCAGAGCCAAGCAACTCAGCCACCAGGTTTCCTCCAACATAGTCGGGTCTTTACAACCAGAAAAAAAAAAAAACCCCGAAATTAGGGCTGTCCTCCCACCACAGAAAAAGACAGCATCTCAGATTAACTAAATAATAGGATGTTTAACTTTGCATTGATCCAAGTTTCAAAACCTGCATTAGAATCAAATTTAAAAGGTGGTCCTTAATCACATCTCCAACTCTTATCCAAACCAATGGGCACTAGGTATCACTTGCTTCAATTCATGCGATCCAAGAAAAAAGGTACAAAACTCACTCAAACCCATATGCAGGCATCCTAATTAACACACCCTAGAACAATCGGATGTAAAGATCTTAGGAAACCCTAACCTAAATCCCAAGGGAAGCGCACAATAATCAAACCAAAATAAATGTATGGCTTCGCTTACGTTGTACGTTACGTCTGGTTTCTCCGACTGGCTGAGGAGAGAAATACTGGAATCGGCCTCAGGCGGTAGTACGTCGACAAGGGCATTAGAATGTCGGTGGAGAGCAACAGACGCAGACGGCTTAAGCAGCTCACGGTTAATGGTGCTGAGAATTCGAACATAGTAGTTTGATCCAGTGGTTGACCCGACGATGCCGTTGTTTTGATCAACCATTTCCATGAACTGGCCGATGACGAGTGGCACGGACTGGATCCGCTTGACCTCCTCCTGCGCCCGAAGTAGCTCCCGTTTTAGGTTCTTATGCTCATCTTTGACGTATTCTTCCTGGATGTTGATGAACTCGAGCTGTCGCTGGAGGGATTTGAGGCGGCCATATAGATCCTCCTCCTCGTCACCAGAGAGGATTGCGTCCGTCCGCACAGCAGAAAAGCTCGCTGGTGGAAGATCTGCCGGCGTCGGAGTGGGCTTCGGGTCGAGGACCATCGGCGTAGAAGCCATGACACGCCAGTTTGGAGAGCGTAGCCGCGTTTCTTCGGCAAGGGGTCGATTGAAGAAAAACGAAAATCGGTTCGGCTATATTGCTACAAGCAAACTGCTTGTGTATAGGCAGCGGCGTGAATATGAAATATTTATAAAAAAAAAATACATGTTTTCGTAAGTTTTATTTTAGAGTTATTTACATGCATGTGATTTTATTATATCTATATTATATATTTAACACTAAAAAGTTAAATATTACGGCGGAACTATCATTCAAACATTAATTTAACAACCAAAACACCACTCCATCTCCACTAACCCTCACTCCATTATTTCTTCCAACGTGAGCTATTCTTTCCGCGCGAGAATTCTCTCTTCCCGTGTAAGCTATTCTCCTGCACGCTTCTCTCATGAGATGCTCTACTTTCTCTCGCGCAATCCAACTGCTCGCATCCAAATTCCACCATGCATCCTCATCATTCCAACGAGCATTAATCTTGCTATTCTTTCTCGCATCAGATTTTGCATTATGTATGTATTTCTGATTACTTGTAGTGTCCGATTTTGCTGTGCTATTCTATCTGTCGTTAGACTTTGCATAGTATATGTATTTTCTCATGTCAGACTTTGATTTGTTATTAGGTGACATCCTTAAACATTTATTTACTTAGCATTCTGAATGTGCTTTATGTAGGCTTTTTATTGTGATAGTCGGACCCAAGAAGTCTTATTTAGCATTATGTAGGTTAATTCTGTAGGTTATTTTAGTAAGCATTATGTAGGTTCTAATTTGTTTAAATTAGTGTTCTGTAAATAATTAGGTGTATATGGGTACATTTTGAAGAAGCATATGTGATTTGTCTTCTGTAATTTATATAGGTGTATATGGGTGAATTATGTAAATTTAATTATTCTAATGATTTGGTGTTTGATATGTCTTTATATTATAGCTTGAAGTTAAGGAAAAATGACAAGCGTGTAGCATAATTCAGTAATGTAGGATTATGGTGACGAAGTAGAAGATGTTTTATGTGGAGATAAAAAAGAGCATATTTTTCTTGCATTTAAATTTGGAGGATTTTGGGTTGACACGAAAGACCAATCTAGAAAGAACTATAATGACGACGAACAAAGAATTGCCAAACTTAAGAAAGGACATATCAATATTTTCATGATTAGAATAGAGATTGTTAGAATATGTCCATGGCTTAAAGGGCATCAATATAACATGCATTATCACATATAAAGAACATCACCCGAGGAGTGCGAAGTAATAAATTCAGATGTTGATGTGAGCCAGTTGGTAAAATTATCGAATGAGAATTTACGTGCCGAGATAGTTATCTCACTACAAGAAGTAGATGAAGATCAATCAAATTCTCACCGTATGGGGGTTGAGAGTATTGAACACATTATAAAATGTTCTATTACTCAGAATGATGGTTTTCCAAGAATTCAAACTTCAAGTTTTGCAAATATCACTCCTGTTACATTTTTTAATAATGCAACAAGTTTCAAGAATGCTCTGTGATCAGTTTCCATTTAGGAGAACTTTGGGGTGATGATAAAAGTCAGTTATACGAAATGCATCATTGCGACATGTTCCTATCAAGATTGTCAACGGAGAATTCGAGCACCCTATGTGAAGACACTCAAACTTTTCAAGTTAGGCGAGTTGAAGGAGTACACACATGCCCAGGGATAAATCGTGAAGGGAAGCGGTTGGCCACATCAGCATGGGTTTGTCAATGAGATTCAGAAGATAGTAAAGATATCCAGAAATTCCACCAAAAGAAATAAATAGCAATATATAGAAAGAGTTTGTGTAATCATAACCTTATATGAAGTTTTGGATGGCGAGAGAGAAAGCTCGTGATGTCATATTTGTCTTAGTTGATGACATCTATAAATGGGTTTCAATATTGACACCAGAACTACTTGATAAAAACTAAGGATCGCATATAACATATACATTTAATAGTATTAACAATTCTTTTTAGAGGTTTTATGTCAGTTTCAAGGTGTGTGCTAATGAATTTCTTATTGGGTGCAGACCACTTGTAAGTTTGGATGCATGTCATCGCAAATCTAAATATTTAGGTGTGCTTTTATTGGCCTAATCACTTGATGGAAATAATGGCTTATTCACATTAGCATATGTTATTGTTGAGATTGAATCCAAACATACATGGTTATGGTTTCTTCAAAACTTAGGAGAGACAATTGGAACTACCTTAAAACCTCTTTGTTTCATATCCGACATGGAGAAGGGTTTGGGAGAGGCAATTAGAGATGTATATCCCGAGGCTTAGCATAAATTTTGTATTTGACATTTGTGAAAGAACCTTAAAAAAAATTGTTGCAAAGATGAGCAAAAAGTCCAAGGATTGGTTTGAGTGGTTGTTAATGCCTATAATAATATAGAGTGTAATAGGGGTGTAAGTGAACTGAGTCGGCTCGTGAGCCGGCTCGAGCTTGACTCATTTATAGGCTCGAAAGTAAGCTTATTGAGCTCATGAGTCGAGTTCAAGCTTAAACTCAAGCTCATTTACTAAGCTCGAGTTTGAACTTGATTGAGACTCGGCTTGTGAGCCCTTGAGTCAGCTCGATTTAACCTAAACCCGCTTAATATCGCCTAAACCTGCTCAAATTCGAGGCATATAATGCTTGCCGCTTAGCTCGAGAATCAAGGCAATTGCGTCTTACTGCATGCCCATGGGAAGAGCGAAAGGGATGGGACAGGCAATCTGTCACGGACTGGATACCAACGGGACCGTGGACGCGACCGTTGCGGAAGATGCATGAGGCTCATGAGTTTCAATGGCGGGTGAATTTGAGCAACTCAATGAGCGGCTTGATGAGCCTGTTTCAGTGTTGCGAATCAAGATCGAGCTCGAATCGAGTTAGAGCTCGATATTGGACTCATGAGTTGAGCTCGAACACCCCCAGACTTGAGCTCGACTAGACTCGTTTACACCCCTAGAGTGTAACAAGAAGCTTGCTAAACTTAATGACTTGAGCATGATTGTTTACTCGTATATACCTTTGTTACCATATAAGTGGTCAAGAAGTCAATTCATGATAGGGATGTGTCATGCTGATAATACAAATAATTTTACGGAATGTTTTAACTCATGAATTATTGATGTTAGAACCAAACCTACAGTTGACCTCATTAATATGATTCGGGGAAAGCTTACGGAGCAAAGAGCTAAGTGAAAGATGATTAGCATGACTTGGCCGCATGAGTTAGTCCCAAATGTAGAAGAATATATTAGAAATATCACAACAAGGAAAGATCATTTCATAGTTAGGCAATCTAGCATTTTAAGGTGGAGGGCCTCCATTCAAGACATATCATTGATATCAAAAGAAGGGAGTGCACTTTTAGAGCACGACAGTTAATTGGTCTACCTTGCATTCATGATGTGGCTTTCATTGGTATAAATGAACACCCTTTGTGGCATACATATATTGATGAATACTACTACGTAGCCTAGTAACATTCAATCGATTGTTTATCAGCCATTATTTGCATATTACAACTACTAACTTGAGGATTACAAGTGATTTATGTATTGACTTGCATATGATGGAGCAATTGCTATTGTTTGACAAATCAAGTAAGTCAATTGAGCTTATATTGCCCATATGTTGAGGGATAAGTAAACCAACTGAAAGATTAAAAATTTATAGTTTCTTTTTTCAATGCGTATCCCTTCAAACTTTATGTTATAGCAGTTTCACACCTTCTTAAACCTGCTAACGAAAATGCATCATTCTTAATCTTCACAGATTTTGTTTCTGTCAAGATTCAAAATTGTTAAGATTTTCACTAATCTTCCACTTTCGTATCATCTCTGAAGGCAATTCAATAATCTCTTAAGGTAATTCAGCATAAACAAACCAGTTTAAGAATGATGCATTTTAACTCATTGGAAGTTTTCATTCTTAAGAATTGTAAACTGGAAATTGATATATCTGCAATGCATTCAGATCATTCCCACAAAAGGCACGCAACACGTTCTAGAATTTTTTTTCATTTCACATATTTGGAGAAGCAAACAAACTACAATAGACTTGATCAACACATTAGTACAAGATTGCTAAATTAGAAGTTCAAACAAACACACTTCTACACAATTAATAAAAAGAATAGACGAGATCAGCAGCAATTTAGCATAACACAGGAGCTTAAAACAAACACAGACAAGTTCCGCCGCATTTCACAAGAAGAGGAATCCAGCTACATCTCACACTAACATTGAATCACAACCATTCACCTGTAACAAATACAATGAATCACAACCACAAATGTATACATCACAAGGCTATAAATATAAAAAGATAAGTAGGAATTAGAGCGCTTGTAATGAGACTTAAAAATAAAGTCCAGCTTTCTCATAGTTACTCTTTGTCCTTATCCTATTATACTTTGTCGTTTCTTTAGAACCCATAACCTCTTCGCTGGTAGTCAAAACTCTCAACCAACAGACCAAGATAAACTACGTAGAATAAGAAAAGTTAAAAGATGAATCTTATGACCTTATCCTAAAGTAATATTATACATTAACGAGGATAGGTTTTAAATCCCGTGGAATATAATTGGATTGTACATGTATCTACTCACAAGAACATTACTAACGAAGCTACAATAGCTTCGTTGATCCATGGCTCCTCATTGGCATCTGCATTAATATGCGCAGTAAATTGATAGTGATATTGGTTCAACAAACTCTCCCTTTACCCATTACTCTCAATGATTCTCTCCCCAGCTCCATGTTAAACATTGCTAACCTGTAGCTGCAAGCAACAGAGAATTAAATCTGGACTTCTGCTATGCAGAACATAAGAAGAGAAGAGAAATTGATCCATGGCTTTTGAGATCGATATAATATAATCTCATTAACAGATAAACTATCTTCAAGGTTCAAAGATCAAATCCAACGACAATTTTCAAAGGTCATCTCATAAATTTGATGAAATATCATCAAAATTTATAAATCTAAAAAAGATTAAATTGCTTTTGAGATGGATATGATATATAATTAAGCGATTAAAAATATATTATATTAATCTCAAAATTAATCCAATTAATTTAAGATATATGTTCGATTAAAATTTGATCGAAATACTATAACCCGATTTCTTTTCTAAATAAATTCCATTCTCCGCAATTTTCTGAAACAGCAAAGACAATTCCAACCAAACAACAACATCGAATCTAATAATGTCATTAACAGAGATCAACTGTCTTCAAAGTTCAAAGCTCAAATCCAACAACAATTTTCAACAGTAATCCATCTTAATCCATATACAAGTTACTACTCAAACAATCATATCATTCAACTTCAAACTTCAAATGAAATGCTACATAGATCAGATATATAACCTAATAGTTATAACAATCGATCATCAAGAAATAGAGAACCTCCTCTTTCTCGGCTTCGCCAAATCCACCCCAACATTTTCCTCAATAGTCGACGTATCCTTCGATCCCTGCCTGAACGGATTGAGTTTCCCCAACTTTTTTGACACCGACGAGAAGAACGACGTCTTCTTACCAGCGACAGGCGGCGCCGGTAATGCCATCACCGTCGTCGACTTCCCAGTACTGCTGCCTTGGCTCCTCTGAATGTCCGTCAAGTAAAGCTTCATCCGGGCTAGCTCTGAGCGCAGCGCCTCGTTCTCTTTGGCCAATGTGTCGTCTCCGCTCGCGACGGCAACAATCGGCGGCTCGTCAGCGGCGTCGCCGCTTCGGATTTTGAGCTGGTCGTAGTAGAGGGCGTGGAGGACTACTTGGAGAGGTAGTCGCTTGTTCTGAGACGCGTGGAGGCGAGCCTCGTAGGAAAGTCTTAATGGGTCCATCACGCTGCAGGCTTTCTCCCTCTCTATTTCGTCAAGGCCTGAGTGTGCCTGAAGATATACGGGCTCGCTTGTGAAAATGTCCATGATTTGGCATATTGGACCGTATTTATTGTTTTAATCTTATAAAAGCTAATATGCATGTTTGAAAATATTTTTGTCAGGAATCCTTTTTTAATAAAAATTAACAATGATGATGATGCAACATGATAATCTTATTAAAAAAATATTATATTAGAATATTCTTACTAAAAATAAATGAGTTCCAAAATATTTAAATCATTTAAAATGAGTAAACATTAATTATTTATATATTAACTTCATCTTAAAGTAAATTCAAAAACTTTAAAACAGATCCATTTAAATTTAATCGGAGTATATTGATAAAATATATTTACAATTAATTATATTTCTTATTTTTATACATACAATTATTTTTAAAATTAGCATTTATTTAAAAATAATTATAAATTCCATTTTAAGTGATCAATTCTAAATCAGAATTTCTTGAGACATAAATATTTTTAAAAATTTAGTACTTACTAAAAATAATTATAAACATCTTCATAATTTTTAATAAAATTTGGATTAAAAATGAATTAAGTAAAGTATAATTTATATTTTTAAATGATATTCAAATACCCGTCTTTAGACGAAAACGGAACGGAACCTGCATACCAACATTCTATACCTTGAGGTAGATGTCGACAGCGCGATAGAGATCGTCGTCAAAGCGGCGTGACGATTTCGGAAGCGCACCAGCGATGCCGGCGAACTTGGAAACCGGCAGATCCTCCTCTGTAGCGATTTCAGCCACAAATGCATCAACAACTCGGGCCGTCCGCTGCGCGACGGCGCCAGCGACTTCCCGTTCCGCAAAACCAGTCACAATCCGTCGAATACTGTCAAGATCGGCAAGCCTCTGGCCGGAGTAATCGAAGGCGATGGCCATGAGGTCGCCTACAGCGACCTGATCGAGAGATGTAGAGATCCGGCGCTCGAGATCGCGGCGGGAGGCCGCAGAAGAGTTAAGGAAGATTGCGGCGCGCAGGAGGCAACAGAGGAATCCGACCGGAAGGGGGGTGTCGTGATCGGTTGGGAGGATCGCGATAAAGGATTCGATGAAGTTGCGCTGGGTTGAGCGATCTGTGCCAGCGCTGGAGGCGGCGGGAGACGGACCGCGGCCGCAGGAAGAGGAGAGGGGGAGGAGTTCAGGGAGAGATTTTCCAGCGTAGACTGCGACGGAGGTTGAGAGGGTTTTTGGGGTGGCACCTCGAGCTTTCATGGCGGCGAGGGCTTTCTGGAAAAAGGGTGGATTGAGCATGGCGAGTTCGGCGGCCCACCAGTCAGGAGGGGAGCGGCTCGGGGAGTTTGCCTCGTGAGTAGCCTGAAATTGAAGTGAACACAGAGATGAGGGTCTGTTTGACTCATGCAGGATTTAGATTAAGTCTCATGATTTTTTTTTTTTTTTTTTAGATTTTCTTACATTTTAGTTTACATAAATCACAATTTTATAAAATTTGATCTGAATCTTTTATTTAAGTAGCACCGTCGCAGTATCAAGTCAGAATTGAGCCTTGCAAATTAGTAATCTATAAGATTTTAAGTCTTAAATCTAAAAAAATTATTTTAGGTCTCGTAGTTCAGACCTTGGAACCGATGGCATCGACGCAGCGCTGCACGATCCGGAGCTTTTCAGCGAAAGGTAGGAGCTTCTGGCAAGATTTGAGCACGGTAACAGCGCCGGAAAGCGTGATGAGTGCGGCCTTGGCGATGAACTCGTCCGCGCGGGCGGCGAGGTTCCCCTCACAAGACTTCTCCGTCATCTCAAGCCACTCCGCCGCGCAGTGCAGCGCCGCCACGTTTTCCACTGAGATCTCAAAGTTAACACCATAACAGAATCTCGCCGCCTTCTCAAATGCCTCCGCACCGCCCGGTATCCCCTTGAGCTCCAGCATCCCCAGATCCGATTTATCCGACTCCACAATCTTCTTTCTTATGTACCCGCTTTTTGCCACCAGTATGAACTGATTCGAGGATAATTAACTAAATCAGAAATCATCAAGCTTTGATTAAAGCTATTATTGACATAGATCGATTTGATTGTTACCTTGTGGAGAGGGAACGTGGCGTCATCGACCTTGATGACGATGTCGGATGGGACTTCCTGAGAGAAAACCCTGAAAGTTTGGGAACAAGAGAAAGGGGGAAATGGGTCACTTGGTGAAGAGAGAGAAAGAGAGGAGGAGGTTAATATTTACTTACCACCGGCCGGTGCGCTCCATGGCAGTGGAAAGGCGGCGGACGGCGGCGGTAGAAGAGTCCATGGGTATTGCAACTTGTCTTCTTCGGCTATCACGTACGGATATAAAGCGGAATTGCTTTGAAGCTACTCCCTCCCGACCCGTCTCTTTCCTTCTAATCCTATTGTTCACTTTCTCGAAGCAAAGTGGATCTTGGTCAGCGTGCAAGTGTATTCTAAGGCTCAGCGGCGGGGATTTGTATGGACGAAAATCATCGTCGCCGGACGGGGAGAAGACATGGCGGGAGGAGAGCCACGTCGCTTCGCAAAGCTGGCGTTGCGGTGGTGGATAACGTGGTAGGGGCCCGGTGGAATCGACTCCGAGGAGATTGCACCAATGGAAGCCTTACGCGTGTGAGTCGAGCAATGGGGATGAATGGAAGGCCATTTCAGTTGGTTGTCGCGATCGGGCCTCAGGGGACAGCCTCTCCGTTTTCGAAGCTAATGGGACAAAGACATCGGCCGAACGATTCCATGGGTTCAAGTTCCAGACCGGGTTCTTGGGTAAGCTAATCCTGCCGCGTGCCGGCATCGCATTTCGACCACGACGAAGGATTGCGATCAATCTGAAGAGAACGGTGGTGAATTGTATATTACCTAAATTGTGATCTGTCTAGCTTGCTTATAACGTTAAATTTGAATTAAATTCAATGAATTGGAGCTTGCTTACAACCTAAATTATCTTTTTATTTATAAAATAAGGAGTGGAGTGAGATTATGAGAAAATGAAGATGAATTTTAATCATTTAGATACATATCATTTTATATAATGCTATTTTTATATTTAACATTTAAAATTTTAAAATTTCATGAGTATTGATACGTCATTACAAAATTAGCTTGATCGGCACGAATCTCGAGGCAAAAGTTAGTTGGAAACTTCAAAAATCAATTTTGGGAGTACCCGAACTCCGATTTCAACGAACTTATAGTCAAACTGAGCGTCTCGGAAATACGAACCCAACGACACCAAGATGAACCCAATCCGAGTCCAAATGAGTCTGAATCAAGGGCTCAAAGCGCTGTTGGAAGGTTCAAACCTCAAATTGAGTTACCAAACGGTCTCCAATTTTGACGAGCCTATACTCGAATCGAATGGCTCGACGAGACGAATCCAACGAGCCCAAGATCTCCGAATTCCGACATCATTTAGGCCTTCAAATGCCCAATGAACAGTGCATGGTCAAAGGATTCGATATCGGCCGTCCATTCAAAACACTCCCAATTCGCCCATGATCTCACGCCTATTTACGGGCTATGCCATTCCAGAAAAACTACAAATAGAGCTCTCATTCTACACCAAAGGGGGGGAAGGGAAGAGAGAGAAGAAGAAGAGAAGAAGGAGAAGGAAGAAGCTCCTCCTCGACCACCGCCGGAGCTTTTCCTGCCGCCTGAAGACGCCGGAACTTTGCCGGATTTTTGGGAAACGCCGGAAATTTGCAGAACTTTGTAACTTTGTGAGAAGTTGATTGTAAATTGATCGTCTTGATTTGTAAGACGGATCAACCTTTGTACTTCAAACAAATACTAGTGGAACTTTGCAACTGGGTGAGGCCCCGTGGTTTTTTTCCCTCTTTTGGGTTTTCCACGTAAAAACCTTGTTGTTTATTTTCTATTTTCTGTTTGTGTGCGAAATACTTGTGCAACGCTAAGACGAATATTTCCTAACTCTACTTCCGCGTATATTCTAGCATGCAACAAGTATCACTCGTAAAAATTTTTAATATCAAATATATCACTCCTATATTTCATTTCTACTATCCATACGATCCTATAAATTTTAATATTTCATTTTTATCATATATATTTGATCTATGGACTGTAGAGATGAAATCTTAAAATTTTGAGTTTTTGATATGTAAATAATAAAATATAAAATGGTACGTAGGTAAAACCCCCAAGTTTAAGATGTATGAAAAAAAGATAAGAGAAATAGAGAAAAGAGTTGAATTTCTCAAAATTATTATGCCTAATATTTTCATGTTCTGTGAGCAAAAAAAAAAAAAAAAAAAAATCATTTTATTTTGTGGAACTGATTTCTATCGAGTCAGTTTAAGAGAATAATTTTTTTTGAAAGATATCAAAATTTTAATTTGTTATCACCGATGCACTTCTAGATCATTAGTCACAATTTGATACATGTAGATTGTTAGCTCGATATATTATTGGTCATCATAATTAGAACATCGTCCAACTCATTAGTCTTGCGGTAGTTATGTGGGTCAGCTAGGTAAACAAGGTCAAGAAAAATATCATTCTTTTATAATTTCACCATATAATAAGTTTTTTTTTTTTTTTTTTAAATTTCCTTTAATTGAAAGATATCTCAAGAAATTTCTCATCCCTTATTGATACTAAAAATCATCTTGATTGAACACGAATATTGAGGAATATTCAAATTGAAAACATTCGAAATTAAATTTGGGGCAATCTGAATTCCGATTTCAACAAACTTATAGTCAAATTGAACATCACAATGAGACGAACCCAATGACACTAAAATCGGTCTAATTAAGCATATTTGAAAACTTCAAAGCATTAATTGAATGATAAAATGATATTCAAATATAACATGCTTATAATTGAATCGAACGACTTGATGAGATGAATCCAACAAGCTCAAGATCTAAGAGGGCTTGGACATTGGGTAAGAGATTTAAAAAGATCTAAGACATGAATCCTAGAGCACCAACTCCAACAAACCCTAGCCACTCGGCCGCCGCTGTCAGACTTTCACTTATTGATCATTGTCGAATGTTCACCTGGCTCCATCACCGGACCTTAGCCAGGCTATCGCCGTCGGACCTCCATCCAACCATCGCCATTGAATCTCTATTCGGTCACCACAATCTAATCTCTATTTGATATATATTCCTTAATTATACTCATTCCAATCCCCGTCATCTGACTATGGTACCTCCAACCCCCATTGACCGACTATAGTCCTTTCGACTTCGGTGGCATATCAATTACAGTCCTTAGACCACCATCGTCTAACTATGGTCCATCCTATCACTGTCGACTGACTATTGTCGCTCTAACCTCGCTCACCTGGTTACGGTCCCTCTAACCTTCATCACCAATTGACTATGGTCCTTCTGATCTCTATCATCTAACTATGGCCCTGCGACCACCGTTGCCTACTTATTTCCCTCCAACATTTGTCGTCCGACTACAATTCTATGACCATCATGCCTGATTACGGTCATCTGACCACTATTGTTCGACTACGGTGTTCTAACCACCGTCGCTCGACTACAGTCTTGCCGACTAATAAAATAAGCCAAATATCTCTTAAGAATAACTCTCATGCCATGGCTTCCAACTCCAATCGTGTAATGTGCTTTATATAATGTATATTTGCTACATTGTGCCAATGCCTTCCTCTGAGGAAGGGAATCATTTGTAATCAATATCAAACACTAGTTGAATGATTTCAATTGGAAATGACCCCATGGTTGTTCCTCTTTTCAGGGGTTTTCACATAAAAGTTATGGTCTCCTATGATTCTTGCACCCCTCTCTTTTATTTGTGTGGCGTCAGATCTTTGTACAAAGCTATAGGACATCAAACTCTCCATCTCCCTACCAACACGAATGTTCAGGGATGCAACACTTATAATGCTCATCATTGACAATCACTTCTCATAATAATAATACCAAATTGATTGCATATGATAGCAATAATCATGTTGCTCACAAATGTTACAAGATTAGATGATGCACACCTCTCATATCTATCATAATTCTACCATTGCAATAGCCACATTGGATGTGCCTCAAGTGATGGATTTTGTAGAATCGATTCTCACCCTCCTTCCCCATTCCCTCCTCCCATTGTTAGAAGATTAGATGATTCCCCTTACATATTTATGGTCATTCTACATATTGCCACTATAGTTTTGCCAAATCTATAGTGTGCAATGATTTTGATTGAGTCACTTATCATTTGAAGACTCAAGACCATAACATAAAAATTCACATTGATGCCACTAAAAACACCGCCATTTGTGCTACCGTTTGTTCTAATATTATATACTCTTGCTACATTTATAATAAATGAATGAGAGGAACTATGTTGGTTCCCCTATTGTTGCATTTCTACTTGATCATAAGACATTATAAAAAACCTCTCTAAATTACTTGGAGGTAGACTGCCCTCACACTAATTTTCTATAAAATGATGATTTTTTTCCCATAAAATAGCGGAAACCACTCAAAAAGTTTGGCCTAATTAAAATTTTCCCTCATATGAATTTTCAGATAAATATTTATCTCTTCTATCATTTGTATGATGAAAAGCTCTTAGTGATGACAAATAATCTCCTCCGATTCAATCATTTTTTAGAAGTCATCATGCAATAACTTTAAATGTTATGAACTAGTCATGCATATGATGACAATAATCACATTACCAACCACCATTAGAAGACTTAAATTTAGTTTGGAACGACTTTCTTACTGCTTCATAAACAAGCTTTTTAATACAAAAATTAAAATTTTTATACTAAAAAGTTGCTTTTAGAAGCTGAAAGAAAGTCGTCCTAAACGAAACCTTAATGACATTGCTCTTACCATCCATGATTGTTCTACCACCGCCATAGTTGCATTGGGCACAACTAATTTGATGGTTTGAAGATAAGGAAATATTAATCAAATTTGAGAATTTACTTTGGTTCTCTTAAAATTATATTTTCTAGCTAATCACCACAAGGTATATTGCATTGAAGTCCCTTAAATTACTTCAAAGTTAGCCACCTTCACACTTGACTTTGATAACACAGTGAAAATTATTTGACCATGCTAAATTTTAGGAGAAATTATTCTGTGAGGAGATCAGACGCATAACGTTATCGGGAGACTAACCAGAATGCGCTACGTCAGCTGTACCGAACAATATCGAGCCGCAGTACCAAACGAAGGGGTAATGTGTTGATTATTCTTCGGACAATGTTCGACATCCACACATAATAATTAATCAAATTTTAGAGAGGGAATTTTTCCATATTGACAATATAAATGCGTGAAAGAAGAGTATTCCTAATCCAGGAATGGAATTTCTTTTTATGATTTTCTATACCCACAGAAAAAACTAGTGGACGAACTTAGGAATTCCAATCAATGAATAATTATGATGGGGATAGACATAGTTGCATCTGCAAGCGAAGGCAGACCACACATTCCTTTGTTAATGAATTATGACTTTCAAGCCAAGGGATGTGGAATAAAGGGCTTGAATGAGTCGGAATTTTTCTTAATTATTTACTCAGCTCTCAACTTATTGAATAAATGAGTTAGATTTTGTATGTGTTTTATTTGTTTATTTGTGGAGCTTAATATATGTGAGAACATAATATTTATTTGAAAGTTTTGTATGAATTATATAATATATATAATGATCGATACATAATTATAAGTATAAATACATAAAATTTAAAGAAATCATACATAAATAGAAATATGATTGAGTTGAACAATGCCATGTTTATATTTATTGCGTGGACTACGGAGATTTCATTTGGGATAACTTTTAATGCTTTCTAATAGAAATTTTATATCGAAAAATTGATTTGGAAAGCAATAAGAAAGCCATTCCAAATGAAGTCTAAGACTTCATTTGGAACACTGACTACTTCTTAAAGCAGATTTTTAGTTAAAAAAATTAAGTTTTATGCTAGAAAGTCGTTTTAAAAAATATGAAGAAAGCTTGATGTGGAACATGCAACGAAATTAGCTTGAAGAAGACATAAATGGCTTCTAGTTAGTTAGAATCATGTGGAGGTCAACAGTGCTTATCTTCACAAAGGGGGAAAAAAGCATAAAGGTCCAAGAAAGACAGATTTACTCCAACAATGATGAAATGGACTGAGTTGTTTTCTTAGAAAAGGTTCTAAATTGCCTTATATCTTGAAAGGATTAGGTAAAAGATAAAAGTGATGTAAGATTCACTTTTTGTTCACATTAAAAGCCATCCTATTCCATGCATATATATATATATATATAACATAGAAGCAATATATAGGGCTAACATAGAAGCAATCTTATGCAATATTGTCGTTGACAAGTCCCGAGTTTTGGATGAAAAAATTAGAGGGTTGCGTTAAGTAGTTGACAACTAGCATAAAATTTGTCGAATAATCATGACATAAATCATTTAATACATTGTGTTAATGTTAGGGTGTTCTTTGAAAGTGAAGCGCTGTATGACCTGAATACAGTGAGAGCCAAGAAGTGTGCAAAGGCCGCTGCACTGATACTCATGTGCAGTGTTAAATAGGTAAGGGTTCCCATATAATGGATGGATATAGGCAAAGAAGCTAGTCCATGAAACTAATATCAGGATAGGAACTTCAAATATAGGTTCCCTCATAAGCATATTAATAGAATTAATATATATTATGATTCATAGGAAGATAAATGTTTTATGCATTCATGAAATTAAATGTGTTGGAGAGAAGACTAAGGAGATTGATGGTTTAGGATTTAAACTATAATTTTCTGGTAAGAGTCGTACTAGAAATAATATATGTGTGATTAAATATAAGAGTTTGAAAGATAATATTATAATAATTAATAGAATTAGGGATAGTAAAACTCATATTGGTTATTTTCTTATAAGAAAAATAGATCATTTAGTTTCACAATATTGTAAAGTAATTCCGAGTGAAAGTTTATATACCAAACATCACTTATTAGTTTTGACATTTAAAATAAAAAATAAAATAAAATGTTATTCTAGGATTAGATGAGGGAATTTAAAGAATATTAACAAAATTATTTTTGAGAGTAAGATTCTTATGCTTAGGATTTTGTCTGTGCATGAGAAAGCTAATATTATGTCAAAAAAAAATAGCTAGTTAGTGATATTAAGAATGTTGTAAAATATGTGCTTAGAGTATCAAAGAGAAAATATTTTAGTAGTAAAAATAGTTGGCGAAGTAAAAATATGCAAGAAAAGATAAAAATAAGAATATTTCTTATAAAAATTGATTTAGATGTAAAAACTCTGATAATTGGGAAAAATATAAGGAGGTCTGTAAGGAGTCTAAGAAAGCAATATGCGATGCAAAAATTTTAACTTTTAATGATTTATATAATAGATTATATACCAAGGAGGGAAAGATATAAGTATAAGTTAGCCAAACAAAGAGATAGAAATGGTAAAAATTAATTAGTTCAAGTGGAGTGCATAAAGGATTAGATAAAAAAGTGCTTTTATTAGAAGAAGATATTCAACAAAGATTAATGAGATATTTTGCTAAATTTTTCAATGAAGATTGAAATACGATTGACTTAAGCGATCTTAACATCCTAAATAAAAAAAAAGACTTTTATTTTTATTGGCGTATTAGTAACACCGAATTAAGCTAGGGAGGATTTACAAAAAAAGAAGTATAGAAAAGTTGTTGGACTTGATGATATCGCAATAGAGGTGTGGAAATGCTTAGGAGATGTAAGAATTTTTTTATTACTAAACTTTTTAATATTATTTTGAAGTCAAATGATTATAGAATGAGTATGTTGATTCCTACTTTTAAGAATAAAGGTGATACACAAGATTGTACGTGCGAATTATAGAGGAAATAAGTTAATGCATCATATTTTGCAACTATGGGAGAGAGTTATGGAGCATAGGTTATGATGTGATACTAATGTTTATCAAAATCAATTTGAATTTATGCCGGGTAGGCCTACTATGGAAGCTATACATTTATTGAGAGGTTTGATGGAAAAATATAGAAAGAATAAGGAGGATTTACATATGATATTTATTGATTTAGAAAAAGCACATGATAAAGTTACAAGAGAAGTATTATGGAGAATTCTAGAAAAGAAATAGGTTAATAATGCTTATATTCAACTCATTAAGGATAAATACGCATGATTTGTTACTTGTGTTCAAACACAAGGTGGTTTGACCAAGTATTTTCCTATTTATGTTGGATTACATCAAGGATCAGCCTTAAGCCCATATCTTTTTGCTTTAGTCATAGATGTTCTCACTAGACATGTTCAAGAGATTGTACCCTATGTGAATTTGAATTATGGAGATCAACCTTAGAGTTTAAAATTTTTTGTTTGAATAGATCTAATATTGAATATATGGATTATAATTTTATTAATAACATATCTAGCGGGGGATTATGACTTTTGGCGATCAAGTCATTAATAAGAGTACACATTTTAGATATTCTGGATCTACTACTTAGAGTGATGGTGAAATAGATGAGGATATTATTAGTAGAATTCAAGTTTGATGGTTGAAGTGGATGAATACATCTGGCTTGTTGTGTGATAGAAAAGTTTCCTCAAACTTAAGGAAAAATTCTAAAAGATGGTGGTGAGACCTGCAATGCTTTATGGAGCAAAATGTTGGCCATTAAAAGAGAAGCATAATATTAAGTTAAGTGTTGTAGAGATGAGGATGCTTAGGTGGATGAGTGGCTTTACTCTTCAAGACATGATACAAAATGAGCATATTTGTGAAAAGTTTGGAGTAGCTCTAGTGGAAGATTAGATTATAGAAAGTCACATTAGATGGTTTGGCCACATAAAACAACGGCCTTTCGATCACCTAATTAGGAGAGTAGATGTATTAGATTTGACTTATGTTAAAAAATGTAAAGATGGGCCTAAAAAGACTTGGTTAGAAAATATTAGAAATGACATTTCCTCAAACTTAAGGAAAAATTCTACAAGATGGTGGTGAGACATGCAATGCTTTATGGAGCAAAATGTTGGCAATTAAAAGAGAAGCATAATATTAAGTTAAGTACTGTTGCAGAGATGAGAATGCTTAGCTGAATGAGTAACTTTACTCTTCGAGATAAGTTACAAAATGAGCATATTTGTGAAAAGGTTGGAGTAGCTCCAGTAGAAGATTAGATTATAGAAAGTCGCATTAGATGGTTTGGCCATATAAAACAGCAGCCTTTCGATCACCTAATTAGGAGAGTAGATGTATTAGATTTGACTTATGTTAAAAAATGTAGAGATGGGCCTAAAAAGACTTTAGAAAATATTAGAAATGACATTTCTTTATTAGATGAGAATTTGATTTTTAACTTATACAAAGGAGAAAATTAATTCATATAACTGACCTCACATAATGGAATAAAAACTTGATGTTGTATAGAAGCAATCTTATACCTAAAATATTAGGGGTGGCGATAATATATATATTTAATTAGTTAACAATAGTTTTACAAAATAACTATGTTAAATAAAACATTTTAGTTTTATCATTGGTTTTTTAATTTACCTCTAACATGCCTTAACCACCACTAACATTAGCAGAGATATCAAGCCTATTTTTGAATTATTGCCATAACAACTTAGAAAAGAATGATTATTTTTTTACTTAAACCTTTGTAAAATCTAATATTCTAATGATAACCATAGAAATACAAATACACAAGAATGAGGGAAAGAATCTAGCAATGCAAAATTACAAAAGCAATACACATACACAAAATGGGGGAAATAATCTTTATGAATTTCATGTTTTACTAATCTATCAATCATTTCTTTTGATTTTTTTTTGGGATATGTGTGTTTCCATAACATAGATGCCTTTCTTTACTGGAAACTCTTTTATTTTCTATTTTTCAGCATTCAAAGCTAAATCACAAGGTTCAAGATTTATGTTTTGTTTGGGACGGTTTTTTTTCAGCCTCTTAAAATAGCTTTTTAGTTCAAAATTTTTAATTTTTGTACTAAAAAACTGCTTCAAGAAGCAGAAACAAAGCCGTCCCAAACGAAACCTTAATTAATATAGACCATCACATAGAAAACAATCACTAATAAAGGATGAAATAAGAAAAAGAGACAAAAATTTTAATAAATATAATAACCCAACTCATCAAGCTATGAAATAGAAATAAAACTCCCGCTTATGGATGGTACAAAAAGAGATTCGTATAAGAAAAGACAAGAAACATTCTGGAAACGCAGAATTACTGTCCCAATGAGAATAACTTTTGCTTTGACAATATACTTCCCCTATGTTGTTGAAGCATGAAATTCTCAAGAAATTATTACTGTTTGAGCAATATAGATATTTTTTTGCTATCATAGATTTAGGAAGATAAATGAGTATTTAATGGAGAAGGATTGAGTTAAAAATGGGCGATTTGAGGCTTGCATTTGACAAAAAGAAGAAAAAAAAAAGAAAATAAATTATTTAGGGGCCATTAGCCATTAGGCATCACCTTTTTTTTTTGGTTTACTTGCATTTTATTTTATTTTGTTTATGTTATAATATGAAATTAAAACATATTTGATATTCACATGCTGTATTTATTTTTATTGAATATTACATAAGATAATGATAGTGGTCAATGATGATGGTCAAACGGTGGTATTGATTGGTGTAAAGTGATAGGGCGTGATGGCCGACATGAGTTTATTTTTAAAAATATCTAAAATATACATAAAATTTATTTTTAGAATTTTAAAAAGAAGCTAGATTTATTTTCTAAAACAAAAAATAAAATGTTAAAATACAAAATCAATATGTTATTTAAAAATAAAAATAAAAAGTGATTCCAAATAGTTCCTAAGATTAAAAATAATATATTTATTTAATATTGTATTATAAATAAAACAGAATAAAAATATAAGTGAAAACCTAACAAAAAAAAAAGGAAAAAAAAAAGATCTCAAATAACTCATAATAATATTATACTATAAGGTTCGTTTGGGATAATTTTTTTGCTACTTTCTAAAACAATTTTTTAATTCAAAAAATTATAGTTCAAAAAAATTTTATTCTAAAAATTTTTGTACTTAAAAGCTATTTTAGAACGCAATAAAAAAGCTATCCCAAATAAAATCTACGCTTTATTTGGAACAACTTTTTTAAAGGTTTCTAAAATAGATTTTTAATATAAAATATTTCTTCAAAAATATTTGTATTAAAAAATTACTTTAAAAAGTAGTAATTTAAAAAGCAGTAAGACAATTGTCCGAACGAAGCCGATATCTCCCTATTTAAAAAAAATAGCTTAAGCTTAGGGCGGCAAACGAACTGAGCCGAGCCGAGTATGCAAGTGTTCATGTTTGTGTTCATTTAATATCAGCTTGTTCAAGTTTGGTTCATGTTTGTTCGAGCTTTATTGTTTGTGTTCATGTTTGGTTCATTTAAATTAATGAGTGTTCATGTTCGGTTCATGTTCAGTTCATGCTCGTTCGTTTAGTGCTTATCGAGCTTGTTCGCGAACATGTTAACAAATTTTTTTTAACTTTAAAACAAACACATTCGTGAACATATCTATGAGCAAACACATTTATAATAAAAGCAATTGTGTATGTAACAAAGGCAATGATTATTTATATTTATTAATTTTATAGTCAAATATTAATTATTTTTATCGAGCTTATTCACGAGTTCAAAATCGAACACTAATCAAGCTTTTATCGAGCTGCAGCCCTACTTAAGCTTGAACTCCCCTCTTTGAAAACCATTTCCATTCAATGTCCCGGACAAATTTGAGAAGAAATCTCCCTATTTCAAAAAAATTAGCTTAAGAATTATTGATTTTCTTATTTCTTTCTTGCCAAAGACAGTGACTGATATTACCAACAAAGGTCAGATAATGTCTTTCAAACCCACTGCTTATTATGACAACAATTACTATGCTGTAAAGCATAACATCAAAGAGAAGAAATAACTCATCCTTAAGTTTTTTTTTTTTTTCAATTAGCCCCATAAAATAGGAGCTTTTAAACAACAAGTGATCATTACATTCCTTAGCTCCATAGTATAAGGCACATATCATATTAATATTTAGCTTTCTAGTATAACAAATAAAATTTTATATTAAAAAATTATTTTAAGAAGCAGTAATAAAGCCGTCCCAAACAAAGCCTAAGTCTTTGTTTGAGATGGTTTTCTTATTACTTCGTAAAACTACTTTCTAGTATAAAAAATAAAATTTTTATATCCAAAATTATTTTAAGAAATAGTAAAAAAGCTGATTCAAATGAAACCAAAATCTTAACCTGATACAAACAGAGATTCAGAACGTCATTATTCATACAGAAGTCCACAAAATAACAAACAGACAAAACCCAAATCTATTACAAATAACCTTCAGTAATATTTTACCAATCTTGGCAAAGTAAACAAGTGATTATTAACTAGCACTTTTATTACTATATTGTAGCATTTCCTAGTAAAGAAGTTTCAGAAAATAGTAAAACACTCTTAGCACATTCTCAATAAGGGTCAATAATCAAAAACGAATTAAATAATGTCCTCAGTTTACAATAAAATCACAGCCTCACATCATTCAAAAACGCAAGTAATGGCAAACATAGTTACAACACAGCCTGCTATGCCTTCACGCTACCTGAGCAAACTAACCATAGCTAATTTCACTGATGCATTTCTTTCATTTAAGGATTAGCCAATAATAGAAGTTATCTTAAGCCAGGATGAGATCAGCTTATAAGCAATTAGAGAATTGCAATTTGCGAAGCTAAAATGACTCACTAACGTCCAGTTTTTGGCCTTTTCATTCCGCTGGTATTGAATGGAGATAAACTGCCACTGGGAAGAGGACTATCTTCTCTTAATCCTGAATTCAGCATGGCGAGCTCTCGAAGCTGCTGCCTCTTATAGAAATCCTGTGATTCATCCTATGGATGGAAATAATAGTTTAGTTTCCATAAACTAAAATAAAAAGATATGCTAAAAGCTAAAGTATGCTTGCAAGCAAAAAGAATTAATTATTACATCCTGATTTAAGATAGGCGTTCAATATTTACGGTTATTTCCTTAAAAAATATTTTGAGAATTTTATTATTTTTCAGCTGTCCTAAATTTTATTTTATGATGAAGGGACAGGGGGTAAGGTTGTTCTTATGTTTATATAAAAAAAATTAAGACCGTAATTTCTCCACAATCATATCTTAATGGAATTTATAGCAATAACAATCAATTGGGTGAACTGTTGTGCAAACAATCGTAACGAAAACAAAATCACACAACACACACAATAAACACAACAATTTATGTGGTTTGGTGAAGATGCCTATGTCCATGGGGAGAGGATGATGATTGCACTAAATTGTACAACAATAAGAAATTATAATGAGCTCTCTCTTCTTCTCATCTCTCACATTCAACAGTAGCCCACAGAGCTCTATTTATAGATTTGAGTCAAAATAAATCAGGAAAAAATTTCCTAATCAAATCCCTAATTAATGCAATAATTGGATCTCCTAATTAATGCATCAATCAAATCAACTAAATTAAGGAAATAATATATTCCTTAATCAATTACAATAAAGAGCCATTAAAAGCTTTCCAAATAAAAGCTTATTTCAATTTGGAAATAATTCCAAATCAACAATCTTCACCTCATCTTTCACTTCAGAAAGTGGAATATGATAAATCAGGCTCCAATATCAGAATAACTGCACCTAGAAGGTTGCCTATGTACCCCCCTCCTAAGGGGATCAAGCTGAGCATAGTTCTTCAAACAAGTGAATAATCAATCATGAGTCCAGAGCTACTGCCTTGATGTATGCATCTCCAAGTATGTATCAAGTAAACCTTTCAGATAGGATATTTTTCACAGCTTGCCAAAGGCTCATTGGATCATGTATGAACCTGCTCATAACGCCAATGCTTGTGCAATATCTGGATTGAGCTGCTCCAAAATCAGACCATCATGTGCTACAAGTGTCAAGTAAACACGGGTCAAGAGATTCTTAACCACTGGGGAGAATACCTCATTATAAACAATCACTTCTCGTTGCGTAGAGCCTTTTGCCACCAACCTAACCTTATATTGCACATCAACTCCATGAGATCCTTCTTTGCACGCATCCATTTGCACCCAATAGATTTTCTTCCCGGAGGAAGCTTCACCAACCTCCAAGTAACATCATGCTGTAGAGACTCTATCTCTTCATTCATAGCTCTCTTCCAAAAATCATCATCAAGACTGTCTATCGCTTCCTTATAGTGTCAAGGAAATTCAGCCTCCGTGGTTGAAAGTGCAAATGTAATGTGATCCCTCAACCAAGTTGGTTTTGGGATATTCTGGCTCATATACCTATTCTTTATAATAGATTCCTGAGCAGGAATCTTATCATCAACATCATCTTCTACCTCCTGATTTGTAGTTGAATCAGGTACCTTGGTAGAAATGATCTGCTCTGTGGAGTACATGAAGTTGCATTAAACTCCAACTTCTGTAGCGCATCTGTGGTCCTAGTAGAACTCTCCACCTGCTTAGAGTCCTGAAGCTTCAACATACTAGCCTCATCGAAAGTAACATCCCTACTGATGGCAATCTTCTTCCCTACTGGATCATAGAGTTTAAAGCCCTTAACTCCACGCTTGAAGCCAATAAAGATTGCCTTTTTGCCCTCAATTCAAATTTATCATTCAGAATATGATAATAAGCTAGACACTCAAACACTCTCAAGTGCTCATAATCTCTAGCAGGATGCTCTGACCACATCTCCTTTGGAGTCTTCTTCCCAATAGCTGCAGAAGGCAGACGGTTTACCAAGTGACAGACATAGTCTATTGTTTCAGCCCAATAGACTTTATCCAACCTAGCATTAGATAACATACACCAAATTCTGATTCACTCTCTCTGCCACCCCGTTCTGCTGCAGTTCCTCTCTAACAAGGAAATGATGCTCTATCCCAAATCTTTGGCACTCCTGCAAGAATGCATCCGAAGTATATTCTCCCCCATTGTCTGATCTGATACACCAAATCCTTTTGGCAGTCTAAGTCTCAATCCACTTCTTACAAATTTTAAAAATCTCCAGTACCTCGCTCTTGCATCTCATAATGTACACCCAAATATATATGGAGTAATCATCAACAAAAGAGACAAAGTATCGTCGCCTGCCGAATGATGCTGTCTTCGTCAGGCCCCCAACATTTGGGTGAAAATACTCCAGGATATCCTTTGTACTGTGGATGACAGTACCAAAGGATATATGCATCTTCTTGCCAAACACACAATGTTCACAACGATCGAGCTTTCAGGTGTTTGCTCCTTTAATCAATCATTGCTTCACCAAAGCCATAAGAGAAGCCTCTCCAACATGAGCTAGTTGCATATGCCACAATGTAGTGGCGTAAGAAGAATCATCAACAACAACAACCAATCCAATCAATATTCTTCCCTGAAGATAATAAAGATTGTGATGATGATCTTCTTTCAGATAAACAAGTACTCCATGATATATCTTTAGAACTCCTGCCTCAATGACTACCTTGTAGCCTTTGGTCTCTAAGCCCCAACAGACCACAAATTCTTCATAATATCTGAAACATGTCTCACATCAATCAACTCTCTCAAAGTACTATCATACATTCTGATGAAGATGCTCTCTACACTAATTGTACGACATGTTTGATCATTTCCCATTATCACAGCACCATTATCAAGTTCCTTGTAGGTATAGAACTACTCTATGCTGGGACAAATATGATAGGTAGCACCAATATCCAGAATCTAGTATAAATCATCTGGATACAAACTCTGAGAGACTATAGATAGTGATACATCTGAATCTTCGTTACGCTCTTCCACATTAAAATTTACCTCCGTGGAAACTATCTTTTCCTTCTCCTTCAGTTTTGAACAATTTTTCTTCCAATGACCAATCTCCAAGCATAAAGCACACTGATTCTTCCCAAGACTCCGTCCACTAGACTTGCCCCACTTGCCGTTGCCGCCCCTTTTATTCTTTTGTTTCTCAGATCTTCCTTGTTGGAGTGTGAGAGCCTCAACTGAATCTATCTTTGCAGACTCCTTGTCTTGATGCCGAAACTCGTGATTCAACAATGCAATAGTCACATCACCATAGTTTAAGACCTCCTTCCCATGAATGTCCGTCATAGTGAATTTTTTGTACACATCCAAGAGCGAATTCGACAAAAGGAACGCCTTGTCTTCATCTCCAATCTCTTCATCCAGATTCAAAAGATGTGTCAATAGCTTTGTGAAGTCATTCAAATGCTTAATTGTAATCCCATGTCTCATATAAAACTTGTAGAGCCGCCATTTCATATGGAGATGATTTTCCATGCTCTTCGTCAGATACTTGTTCTCCAAAGTCTTCCATAGCTTCACAACAGAAGTCTCTATCATCGCCTCATACTTGATCTCCTAAGATAAGCAATTTCTGATCAAGCCAGAAGCACTTTGGTTCATCTTCAACCGATCTCTCTTTGACATCTCTTTAGGATGTTCATCTCCATCCAGAACATTCTCTAGATTTAAAGAGCATAACACATTTATCACCTCACATCACCACATGCTAAAATTCTCTTTGTCGTCAAATTTCCTCATAGAAATTTTGACGGGATGTGTAACTACCTGATAAATCAACGCATTCTTGATCGTTGAGGTGGATGTATCCGTGGCTCCACCAGATCTCATAACCTACACCAAATTGCAGCCTTCTCACGATGCCGAAATTGCACCAATCCGGCTTACTTTTCCACTTCCAGCAACAAACGAACAAAACCTTCGTTTCAAACGAATGATAGACCTTTGTAGAACTCTGCATTCTGCAAGTCGTCGTTGGAAATCCCACCGAAATCTGGCTCTGATATCAATTGTTGTGCAAACAATCATATTGTGTTATGCTCTTTAAATCTAGAGAATGTTCTGGATGGAGATGAACATCCTAAAGAGATGTCAAAGAGAGATCGGTTGAAGATGAACCAAAGTGCTTCTGGCTTGATCAGAAATTGCTTATCTTAGGAGATCAAGTATGAGGCGATGATAGAGACTTCTGTTGTGAAGCTATGGAAGACTTTGGAGAACAAGTATCTGACGAAGAGCATGGAAAATCATCTCCATATGAAATGGCGGCTCTACAAATTTATATGAGACATGGGATTACAATTAAGCATTTGAATGACTTCACAAAGCTATTGACACATCTTTTGAATCTGGATGAAGAGATTGGAGATGAAGACAAGGCGTTCCTTTTGTCGAATTCGCTCTTGGATGTGTACAAAAAATTCACTATGACGGACATTCATGGGAAGGAGGTCTTAAACTATGGTGATGTGACTATTGCATTGTTGAATCACGAGTTTCGGCATCAAGACAAGGAGTCTGCAAAGATAGATTCAGTTGAGGCTCTCACACTCCAACAAGGAAGATCTGAGAAACAAAAGAATAAAAGGGGCGGCAACGGCAAGTGGGGCAAGTCTAGTGGACGGAGTCTTGGGAAGAATCAGTGTGCTTTATGCTTGGAGATTGGTCATTGGAAGAAAAAGCATTCATGTAGAGGTTTCCAAAGATGAATAAAAGAGGATGTCTACTGCTGATTGGGTAAACAACTGTGTAAAGTTTTCCTGATTGCATGCCCAGAGACCCTTTTCAGAACGGATTCATAAAATGTTACAAAAGTTGCATTCACGCCAAGAAATATGAGAATTGCATTAAAAAAGAATACTGCTCTATTTCCAAATGAAATTTGATACTGCATATATACTACATCACTGTGCATGTGACATTTAACTTGACTTCTTATATTTATTCCAATCTGTGTATATCTTTTCAAATCAGCTTAGCCATCAATTGAGATTACATATTCTTAATTTGTCTTAGTTAATGTAGGGGGAAAAATTCTGTATATAAAAATAAATATAACTGATTATTAACTAGACAATTACTCCATTGGTCCATTCCGTTGAGAAACTACAGATAATCATAAAACAACTTATTTTAACTATTCAACTTTCCATTCCGTCGCTAGACTGATTACAGATAAATATAAGTTTGATTGATCAATGCTCTAAAATATTTATTAAGATATATTTTAAAGTTATTTTGATATATGAAAAATATTATGACTATTTGGCTAATAAACAAAAGACACAACCAGAAAATTTCTATAAGACATATTTTGACCTACAACAGTCAAATAATATTTCAAGAGTCATTATAAATCCAATTTACAAACTGTCTTCTCCATCTCATAGATGATGTAGTGTTTTAATTATAAGAAAATTTTCCTAATTTTATGGACAGTGTAGATATAAAAAACAAGGAGCTTTTTAGTAATTTGCAATTTTCAAAAAATTAGCACATGTCAGTACAAGTGAATTTTTAAGGATCGTTAGGTATCTGTTTTGAAGATTGATTTCATCAGAGCTTTCTATACATGCTTAGTTAATTTATAAATATTTTTTCATAATTTTTGGATCCCAAAATTTGAAGATATAAAATTATTTATATGAACTTTATATTTAAAATTAAACAATTGGAATAATTACTATTTTACCCTTAATATATTTTATTATAAAAATATTATTCCATTTTACATAACTTATCAAATGCCATTTAATTTGTTTTCTCAAACCAAGGAGAAGTTGGGAAATAGGGGAGAAAAGAGAGCTTTGTTTTGAAGTCGTAGAGCCATTTTTGTTGGTCGATCCAATTGGAGAAATTGCTCGTCTCAACGTAGACTATCATTACCTTACCTCTAATTTCACTGATTTTATTTATTTATTGTTTTTTTAATTTTAATTTAGTTAGAACTTACAAAACCTGCGATATCATAATTTTTTGCAAATTTTTACCGTGTAACATTTAATATATTATAGTTTTAATAATTCTGCACATACTGACGTGATTATATTAAATTTTTATCGAGTATTTTTGTATTTTGAAGGAAATTCCGTAATTTGAAAATTTTAGATAAATAATTATGAAAACCTCATAATACGGGTGTATGACATGCATACTTGCTATAATTAATATGTTGTAATTATATACATGTGAAAATGAGTATATTGATTTTTCTAATGAATATCACTAGTCATGATTCATATGTACATTTTAAATGCACTAGATTGATGCAATGAACTAAATATTGAGCATAATATTACATGTTTACTATGTTATATATACTGTGAAATTATGTAAGGATAGCTATGAATACTATAATTAATATGGGCTGGCCATTAAAATGATATTCCTTTATACGGAGGGTGGGCCGAAGGATTTTCCTTAAAATAAAGGTTTGTGGATAATCATGGATGTTAGCCTATAACCGATTGATTGATTTCACCAGCGGGTAAAAAGTGACAACTCTTTATTGATTCATTGAAAGACATCTGTTAAAGAAAATAATTAATATAAATAATTAAAAGATGTGATTGACAAATAATGATGGATTGATATGATAGATGAAATGATGAAAACATCGCTTTAAAGCTAGATGTACAACCCTGTTTTTCATAATTGTATATATATTTGCATTTACATGATGTATATAATCATAGAAGCATTGAGACTAATATAGTATGGCAACATATATATGATAAATATATTGTTAGACATTGATAGTTGTGCATATATAATGCATTAATAAATATATTGATATAAATAATTTATGTTTCTTTCACTGCAGCACATGTTATTGATTTATAGACTTTTTACCGATTTTCTTATAGATTAATAAACATCTCTTGCTTAGTGAGATACTCTTATTTTACTGATCATATTAGTTTTTACTATTGATTAATATTGATTGCATAGATCGTCTATCATTCATATTGATAACTTAATGATTGATATTGAATGGAATTGGAGCAAGCATATTTGATTCTTTTGCATTGCATTTAATACAGTGATAAGATTTTGGTAACCTGCTGGGCTCTATATGCTCGTTATACAATTTTTATTGATTTCAGATTTGGGTAGAGGTCAGAACTCTCTGGAGTGAGGCTGATCAATGTTTTCAGGTTTTCTTTTATTTATGTATTTTATTCTATTCTTTTGTAGTTAAGAGCTTTAAAAAGAATATATTAATATTGTTGAAAACCCCAGATTATTGTAAATTATATTTTGAAGGAATGAATATAAAAATATTTTGATATATATGATTTATAGTTGCTTTCATTAGATTTATTTAAAATTATGAATATTTAATGACTCTGGCAAATTAATTAAGATATAAAAATAAATAATTCTTTCAAATTTAGATCTTGGAGACTTATAGAAAATGCCTTCTCTTTTTTTATAAAAAGTATTATGGTAAGCACTCTTTTAAGGCATTTGCTTTTAGGGCATGTATGTTGTATAAATTGAGTGTTGGCAATAAAAAAGTTAATGATGCCTAAGTTGAGCAAAGAAAAAAAGGATAATATTAAGATGTGTGTGGCAAAAACATAAAAGATAGATTAGCAGTTATATATTAGAAGGATGATGAGAGTAGCATATATTAAAAATAAGATCGTGAAAAATAGATTTGAATTATTGGATATGTACATGAAAGAATCGAAAAGACATCTATAAGACTAGTATATAAAATTTATTCGAATGATTATAAAAAAAATACACAAAAAGTAACATTGGTAGATGTTGTGAAAAATATTTGCGCATGATAGACTTAATATCACATAAAACTTTCAACCCTTTTGAATTATACAGCAGAACCACGCATAAGGAAAACAAAAAACAGGTTAAAGGATTGTGCGAGTAAACTCTGAGAAATACATACCACAGGCTTTAGTAGCTCTTCAAGAATTTCTTGTGCATGTCTCAACCTCGCATCAATAATATTAGCAGGCAACTCAGCCTCAACAAGGATATGTAGCGGTTCACTTAAATGTTCATAACCTGGTCGGCCCCTAAGTTTTTCTTCCTTCATAGTGGGAATAATAAAGCAAAATGTTAAAACCTTATCCATACAGTAAATATAGTAGCACTGACTAAAACAAGTACAGATTTTCAGTTGACTCACAATTCCAATCAACCAAAAAAATTACCCATTAGCATAAATCAGATGTCATAATTTGATCTGAAAATGTACCCAGTAATGTAGAAAAACCCACAGAAATGAGAGAGATCGCACAATTTGGATGTGTTTAGAATTCAAATGAGGAAGCAACTAAGAAAAAGAAAAAAAAAAAAAAAACTTAAAGAAGAGAACAATCTTAATAAAGCATTGCATTAATGTGGCAAAGGAAAGATGAGAATAAACCACTTCCAAATTAGAAAACTGAAAAAGAATATCATTTCAAGCATCACTGAGTCATGGACTACTTAAAGGTTTTCACACAATGGACTACTTAAAGGTTTTCACACAATGGACTAATGTTGCAAAGGAAAGATGAAAATAAAGCACCTCCGACTTTAAGTAGCTTGAATAAGAACTATACTACAAGATGAAAATGTGTCATGACTAGTTTCAAACGTCACACTGAGCTAGACCACTTTAAGGTTTTCAAACAAAAGAAAGATGAAGGAAAGTTTGCCCTTCCTCTACCTACTGCAAGAAAGTTCTACAAGAAATCAAGCTGCTTTTCACTCCCCATACCAATATTTTATAAGAAAATCAAATATTTTGCAGAATCACACCTTTCAGATCAACATCAAAATTGATGATATGAAAAATTGATGTGAATCCACTTGTATTAGATTAGTAGTATATGTGGGCTAATTAATAGGATAATTAGCCTAATATAGTAATTTTAAGCCTATAAAAATCCCAATTCAAAAGTACGAGAGCATTATAGAAATGAATGAATGTGATATGGTTGTGGACCCCACCTCATGACAAGAGCCAAAAGGCTCTTGTTTTGTGAGTCCCAGCATCTCATTTCAGACTTATAGGATGAGAAAGTTTAAGGGGAGATCATTGGACTATTGGAGAAAATCTTAGGTTCATTTATGGTGGGAAAAGTTTAAGCGGAGATTATTGGAGGAAATGTTAGGTTAATTTATGATGGAATTAGGGCTGGTTTTAAGGGGGAAAGTTTGTATGTGGAAGAGATTATGTAAAGAATTATCTGAAGTAATTTTTCTTAAGGTGATTTTGGGTTCCTAATTGCTGCTAGGAAATTGGGGGAGAGCCGATTCACCTCTCGAACAGTGAATCAATTGTATCTTGTGTTTCTTTGATTGAAGATTGTTATTTTAACTTTATTAGTATTGTTCGTGCATACCATTGTTGTTTTCTTTTGATTTTGGTGGCTATTTTTGCTGTTTAGTGATGATTTCGCTCTAGTGGATATTTTGGGTGCTAATTTGATCTCCAAAACATATCAAATTGGTATCAGAGCCAGGTTTATGGGATTGATGGCTAGGAGAAGAGTTGAGGTGTCGGAAGAAAAGTTGGAGGAGTAGGGAAGCTATGAACATATGTGGGATCATTCAATGAGCATTTTTCAGCGATGGAAGGAAGATTTGAGAATCCAGATGAGATGATAAAGTGGATGTTGGAGTTTCAAACTAAAGAGACTCCATCAGAAGCAAGGGGGAATTGGGGAAATGCCATGCCAAGGGGAGACATGTGAAAATTTTAGGAGAAAATGAGGGAATACCCCACCTTGAGCCTCTATTGAGAAGAGAGATAGATAGGGAATATGGAGGTAGATGGAATGGGAAGAAGAGAACAGGCGGGCTGAATTTGAAGGAAGAGGGGTATGAAAGGAGAAAGGGGGAGAGGGAACCGTGGAGAGATCCCAATGCTCACTTCATACAAGGCATATGGGGCGGAAGGTGAAATTGGGGCAGAGGAGATCCGAAGGTAAGGAAGCTAAAAATGCCGATGTTTAAAGGCAAGGATGCGTATGGATTGATCTATAGAGTAGAGAGATATTTTACGGTGAATGGGTTGACGGAAGGGGAGAGATTTATGCGGCGGCTCTATGTCTCGAAGGGAAGGCACTAGCATGGCACCAATTGAGGGAGAGTGGTACCCTATTTATTCATGGGAGGAGTTCAAGGATTGTTTATTGGAGCGCTTTCGAACCAAGTAGGAGGACTATTATGAGCAGTTCTTTGCTTTGAAACAGGTGGGAATGGTAATGCAGTACCGGGAGATATTTGAGCTTCTGTCGGGATGTTTAGGGAAACTACCGGAGACAGTGTTAGAGAGCAATTTCATGAAAGAACTCAAACCAAAGCTGAGAGTCGTGCGAATGGAAAGACCCCATGACCTAGGAGAGGCTATAGAGTTAGCCCAGTTGATAGAGTACAAGAACTCACTTTAGAGGAGAAGCAAAGGGGATAGTTTTGTAGGTTTTTACCGCACGACGACCACCTTCCTTGTACTTAGGGTGCCAACTGTATCGGGTCAAAGAGAGGCTCAAAAGGAGAAAGGTTTGGGAGCACGTCCGGGAGAGACCTTTAAACAAATGACTAATGCGGAACTGCAGGACAAACGAGCTAAGGGGCTATGTTTTAAATGTGGAGACAAGTTTACATCGGGCCTTAGGTGTAAAAATCGCACCTTTTAGGTCCTTTTTGTTTGTGACAAGGAGGAGATGGGCAGTGTAGAGGCAGAAGGAGAAGTGGTAGAGGAAGAGGAGCCCTTACACTTGGAGGTGGCGGAGGTTTCATTTAATTCTGTAGTGGGATGCACCCCAACACACACAATGAAGATGAGGGGATAGATATGAGGGAAAGTAGTGGCGATTTTGGTGGATAGTGGGACTACCCACAATTTCATATCAAATTAGGTGGTTGACAAGCTGGGGCTAATGCTAATAGACAGGGATGTTTTTGGGTGATGATGGGCATAGGGAAGGTGGAGAAGAGATGGGAATCTATCAGAGATTGGTGGTGGAGTTGCAGGGGATTCACACCATGGAGGATTTTCTTCCACTGGAGTTGGGAAGTATGGATCTAATCTTGGGTATGAAGTGACTACAAACTTTGGGAGAGATCAAGGTGGACTGGAAGGCCTTAGCTATGGAGATCCAAGTGGAGGGGAGAAATGTGGTGATTAAGGGAGACTCTAGTTTATCCAAAGCAATAGTTTCCTTAAAAACCATGGTGCGTGCCAAAGAGGGTGACAGATTGGGATTCTTGGTGGAGCTCCAAAGCTTGGAGGGAGGAGATGCCCAGGAGATAGAGGATATTCTAGAAGTAGTTCAACCGCTTCTATAGCAGTTCAGTGAAGTATTCCAACCACCCCAAGGATTGCCTCCTCCATGGGAGCACGAGCATGCTATTATTCTGAAGGAAGGAGTCACTCCCATTAGTGTTCGACCATATCGCTCGCTACCCACAGGTCTAGAAGGATGAGATTGAGAGGCTAGTTTGGGGGATGCTTGAAGCTGAGATCATCAAGTCCAGTGTGAGCCCTTTTTCTATTCCTGTGTTGGTGAAGAAGAAGGATGATAGTTGAAGATTTTGTATATATAGATTTTGTGCCTTGAACAAGGATATTATGCCAAACAAGTTTCTCATATTGGTCATTGATGAATTGCTAGATGAATTGCATGGTTCGGTGGTGTTCTCAAAGATCGATTTGAAGTCTGGGCATCAGTAGATCATAATGAGAAAAGAAGACACCCACAAGACGACTTTCAGAACTCATGAGGGAAACTGTGAGTTCTTCGTGATGCCTTTTGGCTTCTCTAATGCCCATGCCACTTTTAAGTCACTCATGAATAGGGTGTTCAAGCCTTATCTTCGGAGGTTTGCTCTGGTATTCTTTGATGACATCCTTATCTATAACAATTCAGAGGACGAGCACTTAGAGCACTTGGGGATGGTGTTGAAAACTTTGAAGGAGCACCAACTATATGTCAACTTGAAGAAGAGCTCTTTTGCGCAGCAAAGGGTAGAGTACTTGGGACATATAGAGTCTCAAGCCAGACTACCAACAGATCCAACCAAGATAGAGGCAATGGTAGAGTAACCAGTTCCTAGAAACTTGAAGGGGTTATGGGGGTTCTTGGGACTCACAGGATATTACAGGAAGTTTGTGAATGCATACAACTCTAAATCTTGGTCGTTGATAGAGCAGCTGAAGAAAGCCATGAATAGTGTTCCTGTATTAGCACTATTAGATTTTAACCAACAGTTTTTACGGTAGAGATTGATGCATCAGGCTATGGGTTTGGAGAGTTCTAATGCAAGGGCAAAGGCTTATAGCTTATTTCGACCAAGTGTTGACTACTAAGGCTAGACTAAAATCAATATATGAAAGGGAACTGATGGAGATTGTGTTAGCAATTCAGAAGTGACGACCTTACCTGTTGGGGCAGCACTTCATAGATCAGGATCGATTAGAGGATTTTGAAGTTCTTGCTGGAGCAGATGATGGTGGCAGAGGAGCATCAACGGAGGCTTTCCAAGTTGTTGGGGTATAAATTTAAGATCCAATACAAGCCCGGGTTGGAAAATAAAGTCACAGATGCTCTCTCCAGACATAGTGAAGATCCCCAAGTTATGGCTCTATCGGTCCCCATGGTGGTGGATTGGGAGATCTTGAAGCAAGAGATCAAGAAGGAATGCAGGATGAAGAGTTGAGTAAAATCATAGGAGATTTACTGCAGAACAAGGATAGTCATCCTAGTTATTCCGTGGTGGGTCACAAGTTATTATACCAAGGACGGCTTGTGCTATCAAGGACATCACATACCCCTCACTTGTTGCAGGAGTTTCAAGGCACATCTATTGGGGCATATTCGAGAATCCAAAAGGCATATCGTCAATTAGTAGCAAACTGTATTGGGTGGGCATGCAAAAGGATGTGAAGAAGATGGTGGCCAGTTGAGATGTATGTCAGAGACACAAATACCAGGCCATAGCTCCGGATGGTCTTTTACAGCCTTTAGCATTACTCAAGAAAGTGTGGGAAGAGGTGACTATGGACTTCATTGAGGGATTTCCTAAGTCAGAAAGATTCACCATGATTCTAGTGGTGGTGGACAGATTGAGCAAATACGTTCATTTCATTCCCCTATGCCACCCATACACTGTGGTGTCAGTAGCAACTGCTTTCATTAGAGAGTTGGTCCATATGCATAGCATACCTGAGTCCATAGTGTATGATCAAGACAAGGTCTTTTTGCGCCATTTTTGGAGGGAGCTATTCAATATACATGAGACTATCCTGAAACGGAGTACCGCTTACTACCCTCTGACAAATGGCCAAACATAGGTAGTAAATCGCAGTGTGGAGGCTTATCTTTGTTGCTTTATCTTGAGTACCCCAAAGTTGTGGGCCAAATAACTAGCCTGGGCAGAGTATTGATATAACACTTCATATCATACAACAGCCCAGACAACACCATTTAAAATCCTATATGGTAGAGATCCCCATCATTTGCTACATTATGGGCATGACAACACACAATATCGTCAGTGGAGCAGTACTTGGGAAAAAGGGATTGGATATTGGCAGAATTGAAGAGACACTACTGCAAGCACAACAAATGTAGAGCAAACATATAGACACAGGAGGGATGTGTAGTTTGAGATTGGAGACAGAGTTTATCTGAAGATTCGATCTTACAGACAGAGGACTCTAGCAAGATGGAGTAATGAGAAGATTTCCCCTTGATACTTTGGGCCATGTGAGATCGTGGAGCGCATTGGTGTGGTCACCTATCGCCTACTGTTTCCACCAATTTCATCCACTCATTCAATATTTCATGTGTAGCAGCTAAGATGAGCCATTGGAAACCATACACCTCACCCATACTGCCGGCTACACTGACAGAAGATATGGATGTTATATTAGAAATACTAGAGGTGCAAGGGGAGTGCGAAGGAGACAAGGGGATCAAGAAAGTGTTGATCAAGTGGAAGAATTTACCAGAATATGAAGCGACATGGGAAGCCTACAACATTATCCAGAGGCAATTTCCTTATTTCCATATTAAGGACAAGGTGACTATTCGGGAGGGGAGTATTGATACTGTTGTGGATCCCACCTCATTACAAGAGTCAAAAGGCTCTTGTTTTGTGGGTCCTATCACCTCATTTCAGACCTATAGGAGGAAAAAGTTTAAGGGGAGATCGTTGGAGGAAATGTGAGGTGCATTTATGGTGAGAAAAGTTTAAGGGGAGATCATTGGAGGAAATGTGAGGTGCATTATGGTGGGATTAGAGCTGATTTTAAGAGGGAAAGTTTGTATGTGGGAGGGATTACGTGAAGAATTTTCTGAAACAATTTTTCTTAGGTGATTTATGGTTCCTAGTTGCTACTAGGAAATTGGGGGAGAGCTGATTCATATCTCGAACAGTGAATCAATTGTATCTTGTGTTTTTTTTTTATTGAAGATTGTTCTTTCAGCTTTATTAGTGTTATTCTTGCATACCATTTTTGTTTTCTCTTCATTTTAGTGGTTATTTTTTGTTGTTTGGTGTTGATTTCGCTCTAGTGGTCATTTTGGGTGCTGATTTGATCTCCAAAACAAATCTGAATGTTCCCCTTCTTGTACTCCTTAAGTAATTTATTATCAGTGGCTCCTTTGAACGCAAAAACTGCAAGACAGTCAAAATTTGTCTAATGAAAAATAATGACTTTGATTGTTATCTTTGTAGTATAAAAAATTTTTCTTGCAACATAAAATACTTCTAGTTTTTTGGCAAAATTTCATGCTAATTTGAACGCTTAGCCTGCACTTACAATATAATTTTCTGTTAGGAGCTCTCCATGCAATTTTTTCTAATGTAACAAGTATATAAAATAGCGTAACTAAATTATATTAAGTGGACAAGATAAGAAATATTAGATTGCCTTGGGCAGATCATAATGTTAATTAAGGAGCCTATTTTTGTCTCTTAGATGAATACCAATAAATTATTTTGATGGATGAACTTTAAATTTTATTGATGTTGTAAGTCCAGAACCATGAATATGTTGATAAATTAGCGCATTATCTTGTACTACTTTCAAGCATACAGTCTATCTGATTTGGTGCAATTTAAGTGCAATAGAAGAGAAGCAATGGGTTGTAGATGTGAAGCTTGTCACATCTAAGGTTTCTAATCTATGGAGGAGAATTTGGAGAAAACACTTGCTGGTGATTAAACATAGAGAGAGCAGCATGAGAAATCTGACTTTGGGCCGAGAGCTGAGCAAAGAATAACAAATAAAAAGAGAGGGAGAGAGGTAGAGAGACATTGAGGGAAGATAAAAGAAGAGAAAGTTTATCTGGTTCTTTCGTTTGTGGCTATGGTTAATTTTCTCAGACCTAATGCAAACATGGTAGTGTTGATGCAAGAATGATGGTGCTACAAAAAATCCAGTAGCAGTGAACAGCAAATACTTCTCAAGATTCTTTGATTTCTTCCCCTTCATGTTATTGGTTGTTCTTTATTATTCTACCAAAACATGAAGGGCTATGTGAGAAATTTTTTCATACCCTTCTCTACTTAGAGTAGAATATTCTCCTGGAAGTTGTGGATGTAGTTGACTTAATTTCACCAAAAACACAAATATTTTGTCTTCTATCAGAATAGTTTTGATTTTTTTTTTTCATCCTCTCATATTTGCTCTCACATCTACCTTATTTTCTAATAAAGTTCTAAGGGAAATAATGATGAGGTGAATAGGGATAACTACTCAAGGTTCTTCAAATTAGTCTCCCTCAAATCTTTTACTTTACAAATTGTAGCTGTATTATTCTCCCAAAATATAAATGATTAAAATTTTTTATGCACCCTTCTCTATTCTAGTGGATTATTTTCTCAATGTAATTGAGTTCATTGCTATACTAGAATATTCTTTTTTTTTTCTTTGTATAGTCGTGGATGCATTTGAGTCATTCTTGTCGAACCACATAATTGTTTTCTTCCATTTAAATTTTCTACATTTTTTTGTTGTTCTCACTTTTGCTATAACGACTATTTTTTCCTAGCGTATAAAGAGTTGATTGGTTGATATTCCCTCATCAGAAAAATCCTGTCCAAAAAAACTTGAAGTTCCTCAAAGTTTAATTTTAACTCCAGTAGATCCATTGATCATATTTCAAGTCATTATGAATATGTATGCAAGAGCTATTACTTGTGTTCAAACACAAGGTGGTTTGACCAAGCATTCTCCTATTTCAGTTGGATTACATCAAGGATCAACCTTAAGCCCATATCTTCTTTCTTAGTCATGGATGTTCTCACTAAACATTTGCAAGAAGCTTTACCCTGTTGTATGCTTTTTGTTGATGATATTCTTCTGGTTGATAAGATTAGAGAGGGAGTTGAAGGTAAACTTGAATTATGGAGGTCAACCTTAGAGTTTAAAGATTTTCGTTTGAGTAGATCTAAAACTGAATATATGGAGTATAATTTTAGTAGTAATAGATCTAGGTGGTTTGACCAAACATTTTCCTATTTCAGTTGGATTACATCGAGGATCAACCCTAAGCCCATATCTTAATGCTTTAGTCATGGATGTTCTCATTAAACATTTGCAAGAGGTTGTACCCTGGTGTATGCTTTTTGCTAATGATATTCTTCTTGCTGATAAGATTAGAGAGAGTTGAAGGTAAACTTGAATTATGGAGGTCAACCTTAGAGTTCAAAGATTTTCGTTTGAGTAGATCTAAACCGAATATATGGAGTATAATTTTAGTAGTAATAGATCTAGGGGGGATTGTGACTTTGGGTGATCAAGTCATTAATAAGAGTACACGTTTTAGATATCTTGGGTCTATTGTAGAGTGGTGGTGAAATAGGGGAATTTTATTAGTATAATACAAGTTGAATGGTTGGATTAGAGGAATGTGATATGCCTTGAATGTGAAAATAATGATAGAACAACAGAAAACAATAGAAATTCTAATAATGATGGCTGATTTTAGATTAGAACTTCAATACGAAAATAATATACAAATGATCTAAGATTAGAGAGGTAGATCTGCTCTTTCAATCAACCTAGATGGCATAAGTACTCCAAGAAAAGAAACTACAACAAAACACAATCAAGATATAATCTAAAAATAAATATGATTAGCCAAAAATAGACTTCCCAAATTCCTTCCTAAACCAGACCTTTTCCTTAATTGATTCCCTCCTCAATTTTAATTTGATTTGGATATCTTTCTTGAATAAATTCCCCCCAATTATAATTAAAACCTTCCTAAATATCTCTCCCTCTATTTCTCTTTCTTACGTATTGATTTAGATCTTTCCCGGACCCCACAAGGTGGGGCGAACCCCCATGCGGTTCTCTTGAACCTAGCGGGTGACTCCCACTCGTAGAAGGCTCGCACGTAACAGAATGCATCAGGCTTGTTGTGTGATAAAAAAGTCTCCCTCAAACTTAAGGAAAAATTCTATAAGATGGTGGTGAGACTTGCAGTGATTTATGGTGCAGAATGTTGGCCGTTAAAAGAGAAGCATAATATTAAGTGTTGCAGAGATGAGGATGCTTAGGTGGATGAGTGGCTTTACACTTAGAGATAGAACATGAAACAAGCAAATCCGTGAGAAGGTTCTCCAATGGAAGATAAGATTAGAGAGAGTCGCCTTAGATGGTTTGGTCACATAAATCGACAACCTTCCAATGACCCGATTAGGAGAGTAGATGTATTAAATTTGACTTATGTTAAGAAAGGTAGAGGTATACCTCAAAGACTTGGTTAAAAAATATTAGAAATAATCTGTCTTTATTAGATTTAAATGAGAACTTGATTCAAAACAATAGTAAAAAAAGGATTTATATAGCCAACCCCGCGTAGTGGGATAAAAGGCTTGATGTTGTTGTTATTGTAGATCCATTGATCATATTCACTATCTTTTACAGAAACATAGATTATGTAAGGAATTTAAAATGACAATTCAATGCAATGCTTTGCAAGTTTTACAAAAATGAACATTCTTTAGTCTTGAATGTACTTTAATGACAGTGCAAAACCTTAAGGTGTCTTCCCCATTACCAATAAATTACACATATTAGCATCTAATAAATCAACATAAATGAATATAACTTCCAGATTTAAAAGATTTATATGTGAGGAAATTTGCAACACATGTTTATTTATAATCATACTGTCGCATAAACCTCCTAATACTACTGGAGCATACATTATCGGAGAAATGAAAACTACAAATTTTACCTTTTCAGGATCTTTTATTGAACCTTTTCCTCTAATATAAACACGACAGCCTGTTGATACTTCAACACGTTTCAGAGAATTGCCTCTGGGCCCGAGAAGGCGTCCGACAAAATTGAACTACAGCCATATAAAAGTCAACAGCAAACCGAAACTAAGAAAATAATAGCATCAATCAAGAAAGAAACCTACATTGGGATAGCTATCCACTGGAACATCTAAACGTAAGATCTTCTTAACAAAATATGAACTAGGGGAAGGAGGTGCTCCCTGCCAATCCATTGACATTCCTTGGGGAAAACCCCATCTCTGCTGAATCAAAATATTCAGAAAATGAAGGAGCTGATTAGTTTTCTTAATAGCAAAAAAAAAAAAATCAAAATATAAGTCAGTTATCAAAGGGGAAGAAAAATAATATAGGAACCTGGATGAATTACCAAGAAATAATTTCAAATGTGAATAGCACAGGGAATCAGTTTAATCTTAAATAAGATGCCTGAAGATAGCAAAAAGTAAGGACAACCAGGCATTTATTTAACATCGACAAAACCCTGGAAAATAGTTTTAGAAGGAACGGGTGCATATCATGGAGTAAGTTATATAAGTTTCTAGATTTTGCCAAATGTATGAAAAATGTTAATATCAGATTGAAAGCAATTACTCATCACGTAGCATCTAAGTAATTAATCTAGGCACATGATAAGCATAAGGTAATTCATGATGGCTTAGGGTGTAGAGTTTTCTAATATAAATCTAGGTGAGTTGCACAAAATCATGCATAACAAGGTAAAATTCACAATTAAAACTTCAATTTAAACAAGTATTCACCACTTTAGATGAAAAAAAAGTAAAAACCATGCAAATAATATTTTAATGGTTGTTAATAGAAATGTAGCATAGAAATTTAGGATCACTAAAGAATCACACATTTGATTAGCAACTCATAATGCAATTTAAAAAAAAAAAAACATCAAATTTGTAAGTAATCAATCATACAAGCAAACTATTCACTAATTATAGGTTAGAAAATAGGCAAAGAAAAAAATACATCAAATAACAACCTATGCCTCATACGGTACAAGCACATAACTTCCCTCAAGAATAGATTGTCACTGATTGCATCACATCCAACCAAAACTCAAGCGAAAAAGAAGAGATGCAATTGAAGTACAATATCAATGGAGTTGTTTTTTATATGCCTTAGGAATCCCTAATTACAATCACAAATCCCCTGAATTTACAAGATTGGAAGATAAGATCGGCAAGCTCATCCTGAAGAATAATAAAATTCCTACAAGTACAATCAAAGTCAGGAAGAAAATCCTAAAACCACAGAGTTACAAACATAAGCAACAACTATAGAACCCAAAATTACAAATCACAGCTAGGAACAATTGTGATTCACATGAGGTTAGCTGGGAAATAGAGCTACAAATCAAGGAACAATACTTGAATCAGAAGTCATGACTGGGATCAGAATCGCATATAAACTATTAATAAAGATGGAAGTCTTGTAATTGTTATAGTTGGATATCAATCTATTTGACTTAGAAAAATTCAATTTTGAAGAATTGTTCAATTGATATTTGCCATGTACATTGGGGCATAATTGTTACAATTTGAAAAATACCATTAAAAAAAAAATCTAGCCAGTGTCAATTAAAATAAACCAATGTTTTGTTGTGTTTGCTTATTTAACGAGAGACAGAAGGCGAAGCGGGATAAAACAAAATGAGTAAATGATAGGGAGAGTCCGAGAGAAAGGGACAAAAGAGAAGGAGATTGTGCACAAGTGACTGAGAGAAGGAGAGAGCAGGCGAGGCTAAGTAGACTTCGAGGGAGAAGGAAACCAAGAGAGTGGGCGTGGGCATATTTAGTCGAACAAGCACGAGGGAAAATATGAGAGAAGAAGCAAGCGATCAAGTGAGATTTCGGGCATGCAAAAGGCTGAGACAAAAAGGCCAAATGATCAAACCAAGGACCTGGACATAAGCAAGTGTTGACCAGGTTAATTTTATGAAACTCTAAAGAGCACAGTGTTAAGTTGGGGATTCTTATTTTGAATGAACTTAATTAAGATTTTTATTAAAAGAAAGTTGCAAGCTTTTGATTTTTTCTTTAAGGAAATGGTTGATCGGGTTGAAATGAGGAGAAGAGAACGATTGGGGAAAATGTTTTCCGATGACTACTTCGGCTCAAGAAGAAGAACAGGAAGATGAAAGTTCGGTTGAAGGGTCACGAGCGCGAGAAAGAGAGAGACAAGAGAGTTGGTGGCTGCAAGAGAGAATTAACTTTAATTACAACTTCCTTTGTTGTCTATCTTCTTCTAGTTTATTTCAACAGCAACACCTGTCCTGAATTGAGCTCAGTAACCTTTTTTAAATTTAGTTCAACCGGTGTTGTTAAAAATGCACTTCGAATCTAACTTTTGAAGTAACGCGATTTGATGTGAGAAACTTATGCTTCATGTTGGGGAGTAAACCACACCACAAACACAAAATAAGAAAGAGAAAATGTAGCGAAAAGAAATAACACCAGGATTTAATGTGAAAATTTTTGAAATCGGAAAAAACATGGAGCCACACCAAGAAATTAACTATAAAAAATGGGAGAAATGTATACAATTCTATTTCTTTCTCACTCTCTCCTTATCTCTCTACACTCTTGTATTGTTCTTCTGCTTAAACAAACAAAGAGAACCCCACTAAAACCACCAAGGGACGCAACCCTTCATAAAAAAACGAGAAAGAAAACGGCTCAACCCGCCTCACAGCGCTACAACGCCAAGTTTGGAGCTTCACCGCAATCCACTCTCTATCTTCAATCTGCCTAACAGCGTGGCAACACTTCTTGACAATACCAGGATTTGAAGTGTTGTAGCACTCAGCACTTTGTCTATCTCCAGGTAAACTATACAACACTGCAACACTGTACAGTTGAATGGGAAAAAAAATTATGGAGGGAAGGACCCCTTACAACCCCGATAAGCTGCAAATCGAGGTCTTAGACAACAGTACAACTTGATTGATTGACAAAATCAAATTCCACACAAAACTAACACCATCGATCCACAATGAATTTCACAAATGCTGCAATTCTACTCCTCACATCTCACACTTGCTGGTCTACTCTTAATCATTATAAATGCAAAGCCTCTCCTGATTAGACGGTGGACTCGCACAAGCAACAAGAGAAATGACATGCAGGCAATAGTAGACTCAAGATGTAGATGACTTCACGCAGACTGCATGAGACACTGACAAACTCAAGCAAACTCAACTCTTAATTTCAAACAATGATATCCTTTCTTCATTTTACTTCATATATTTGATTATTCACCCTGTTAAGAATTCTTGTTCAACTACTCAAGTTAATTCTTATTAAAGGTGTGCATAACACATCTTTTGAGTTTACTTTATCACACTATTCTTAGTTGGCAATTGTTTTCCTTGTTTGACATGAAAATGCCATTGTTTATTTCATAACTATGATTTATATGAAATTTGTCAAATAGAATAATACTACATAATATTCCTTCTCATATTTGTACTTCAATTACTTAAGTGTGTGCTTGATTTGTGCTTCACGCTTCAAAGCATCAAAAAGCCTTTTTACTATTTGCTTGATGACAAGTGACAACCAAAGTTCAATAATATTTTTTTCCAGGCCCTTTATCCACCACATAAAGCTTACTATTCTTTGTTAATGAACACTCTAATCACTCTCATATTCAATGACTATATTATGCCAAAATTATTTAAATAAATAATTTGGTGTCATACCTTTTTTATCTGCTCCTATAAATCATACCAGATATTGGCAAATCATCACTAGCGGTTGAATGGATTCAATTCATCCAATAATAAGAATGTTATAAATCCTCCTGATGTTTCCTATTTGTGCATCCAAGCCGCTTGTTTAAAAGGTAAAATTACGACCAAGATTCATTAACTTATCATAGTGACTTAAGTATATAGTCTTACTGTCTTAGAAGCTTTTTTGTTTGATTCCAGTTGTGAAAAAAAAAATTATGGGAAATATGTTTCAATATAAGTATTTAGATCTCAAATTTAGAACGAGTCATGCTAAAGTGAGTTGCAATGATATACGATTATTCTGAAGGAATTCGTTTCTTTTGGACTCAGTTCTCATGCTTTTTGGGTCAGAGCAAGTTTCATTTTTACACTCTCACATTTATTTTTAATTTATTATTATTATTATTATTATTATTATTATTATTATTATTAAGGGAAAATAAGAGGGAAAATATCATCCAATTCCTTCAAGTTTGGATCGTGCTTCATGCAGGTTCATATTTTTGAAGACCCTCCACTTCCTCTCTAGTGACTTTTGAGATTTCACTATGATCTCCCAACATAGTTTTTTATTTTTCACTCTTCACAGAGATTCAATTTTACTAAAAAAATGTTAAATATTATGTCAATTTGGCTAATGCACATTTTTTTTACTTAAATTTGAATGAAGTTAAATTTTATAACCAATATACCCTCATTCTCGAGATTCTTCTCTTGTTCTAGGGCTAAGCCATTCCCGAAAATTTTCCAAGCTCCATCACTTAGGAATGGAATCCAATGAACTCTCTTGATCTCAAAATCAGACTGCTTGGAAATGAGTCCTCAAGATTCTAGTTGTTGTTGAGGTCAAGCCACTCACTCTACCGGAGTAGAGAGGTGGAGGAAGCAAGACAAAAGGAGGATAATATGGTTTGGCCAGAGATAAGGTGTGTTGGGAACACCAGAGGAGGTAAAATGGGCAGAAATTGTTGGAGATAGCTGGCATTAGAAGTGGGAAAGGAGGGGACCACTTGTGCATCAGAAGAAGAAATGGAATAGAGGGAAAAGAGAGGGGCATTGGTGTCTTTTGTTTGTTCAATTGATGATTCTGTTAGCAAAAGAATCTATATGAAGCATAAGTCAAACATCAGAATCTAAGTGTAAGATTTTCTAATACTTGAAACAGCATCAATATGTAACAAATTTGAAGATCTAAGTGGCAATATTCTATTGTTATTTTACACCAAGTAATATTTTAACCAATTATTTCAATACTTTGATATTATTTTTTTGTTATTAAAAGTAAAAATGTAAAGTTGAAACTGACTATTTAACCCTTAAGGTTGAAAGTTGATTCTTGGAATGTGATTTTCAAGAATGAGAACTCAATTCAATCCAATTTCAGCCAAAGAAATGTTTAAACTTCTTGAAGTGATACTAAATCACTTTCAAGCACTTAACAGTGAAGTAAACTAGCCCTAATAGTAATATGTCTATGCATCAATAACTTAAATAATCTTATCAAAGAAACTTAATTAACATGCTCAATCTGAAGAAGTCACAATGAGCCCAAAATTTCACTGATAGCAATCATAATTAGTACTCCTTCTAAATTGGCAAAATTAGAAGCTTGAACTGATGATAACTTAATTAATAAGCCATAAAAATGAAAGGGAAAAATTTTGAAAATGGAACAAAAAGAAAAATGCATTATCATTCATTCACCTCTTGCTGCAACCCACTCCAAGAAATCAAGCCAGTGTCTATGATGTTTGAGGTAAGTTTTGGTGAAGTCATTGGTCTGGGGCTTCCATGTTGCAGCCTATCAAACTGCCCAAATCCTTTGGGAACCATTCCTGAGACTCGCATAACTTCTGTCAACACAAAGGATATATATCAGAGCACATGAATACAGAAGGAAAAGAGATACCTGGATAAAGCATTTAGTACATCAAGATTTTACATTTATTTAGCAATAGCATTAACACAATATATGAGGCTAATTTTAAGCACAAAATAAAGTAAATGTTTAACCACCCACGTCATTTTGGAAACTAAATATTTCCTATCTGTACCAAAGAGGCCCATAAAACATTATATTTTGAAGTAAGATGCAAATTTCACAAAACAACCAAAGAATATATAAAGTTAATTGCTTCATGTCTACTTTCTATGTTTTCCATTAATGCATACAGCAAAGTAGAAACAAGTAGTTATTTCCTTAACATTTGAAGAGTGGTTAGGATACAAATCTCAAAGTTCATTGTTGTTGAAACACAAGTTGTGTAAATTAAGACAAAAAAAAAGACTTTATTTCAGTGTTGTTGTTTTGTAGGAGTATTAGTTTTCGTATTTTTATTAAAATAAAGCATGTCTATGATGTTACCTACTGTGAAAGTTTATTTTTATTATCTAATCTGTCTCAGTGATTGCTCTTTTGGAAGCCTCTCAATTTGTAGTTTGTGGTGCTGCAAATCTTTCCTCAGTTACCTTCCTAGCCAATACAGTTTCATCAAGGTTGCTGTTAGGAATGAATTGTATGACTTCGGAGATGTTTGTGAACTGGATGGTTGCTCCAGCATGACCAATATTAAGAACAGCCTAGGGAAATTGAACTTTTGATCCCTATCCCTAGCCCGGCTTTGACGGTCATCACAGAATTAACAAGCGTCATATTTCAGCAACCAATCATAGAACTTCCAGGGATTAGAGTTGACCTGAATTTCTAGTTCAAAATTATGTTGCAAGAGAAAACATAAATTTGACATGAATGAACATCTATATTTCAGATGTCCATAATGAATGAGACAAAATATAATTCTTTCATCCAAAGATGAAGAGAGAAGTAATGCCTAGCGGAGTCGCCAGAATCTGTTAGCTCAAGAAAATGGCGCGTCGACATGAATCCCACTTTGCAGACATAGGATTTCATTCTCCTTAAGTCAGATTGTAGTTAATCAAATTTCCCTTAAGGGTAATATCAGGGTAGATTTGGGTCCTAACTTCCCATGAGCGTAAGCACATGACTTTTGGATATAAACCTACGGGTTTCTAGGATAGCTTGCGAGCTATGCCTTTTCTTTCTCTCTTTGCCTTAATTGATGTAGGCAAGCTTTGGGCTGCTTGCTGCCTTTCGGGTTCCTCCCTGGCTGCTTTCCCGTGGCTTCTCTTACCCGGTTTCTGTGTTGGCTTTTCGGGTTACTCCCTGACTGCTTTCCCGTAGCTTCTCTTACCCGGTTTCTGTGTTGTCTTTTCGGGATCCACCCTGGTTGCTTTCCCGTGGCTTCTCTTACCCGGTTTCTGTGTTGCCTTCTCAGTTTCCTCCCTGATTGCTTTCCCGTGGCTTCCTCTACCCGGTTCCTGTGCTGTCTTTTGGGAATTGTTTTGTGTTGCATGCTCCTTTCCCGTGGCTGCTGTTATCTGGTTCCTGTGCTGCCTTTTCAGGTGCTATTATGGAATTAAATGCTAGGTTTCTATTGGTCCAATTGGAGTTGAAGTGGATGTTTGGTTGCCAGCTTTTCTCTTATAAATGTAAGGTGTTTGGGCAAAGAAACAGAGTTGATATAATGAGATTTTTTGAGCCAAAAACCTGAGGGGTTTTTCTTCTTTCTTGGAAAAGCTTGCGAGCTTGTTCCACCTCTTCGTCTTCCTCTAGGAAAGCTTGCGAGCTTGTCCTTTCTTCGTCTTGGTCTTCTAACCCCTTTCTTCTCTTTGCAAGATCGATGCCACTTGTATCCTTCTTCTCAATCCAAGAAAGCAACTTTAGGTGTATTTTTTTGTTTGTGTTTGTGTCAAAGTTTGTAAGTCTTTTATCTTATAAAAAGTTGTAGTTTGTCGTATTTTTGAGAATTTGGTGTATTTTCTTTATCCTAGGAAGCGTGTGTTTTTTGCTTGCAAAAATTTGGGGCTTTTCCAAAATTTTGCATGCATCATTACCCCTCTTAATGCATAAGAGAGAACTTTCAATTAAGGATGAACAATTTTAGGTTTTTTAGTCTTAGTTGTGGGAAAAATAAAGGTAAACCGGATCAAGATCCCATGGTTCCATTGTCTCGGGTATACCGTAAGTTTCAGTCTACCTTCATTAGTAATCTTTGATCGTTATGTCTAGGGAATTTGATTAGCAGTCATGGGTTACCTCCTCTCATGGATCCTGAGTAAATTGAAGTGATTATGAGTGGGTTGTTGTAATTTTATGGAAGTTTGGAGTTTACATTTGTTATAATACCTAATAGTTGATTTAGTTTGGGATTTATGACTTCGTTTAGAAGTTACTCAGTTAGTTGAATTGGTTTGGGGCTTACGACTTTTATTAGAAATAGCCTGATTGTTTAAAAGATTGGGTCTTACAACTCTCATTAGAAGTAATATGACTGTTTAAGAGTTTGAGTATTAATGTTTTCATTGAAAGTAACCCGAATAGCACGTCTTACAACTTCCTTTGGAAGATGCCTGTCTATTCTAGATAGGTCTTACGGCTTCTGTGTTTAGAAGTGGCATAGAGGTTTGGTTAAAAATCTTCATTATTTTGTGGAGGTTTTCTAAATAGCAAGTCTTATAACTTCCCTTGGAAGATTTCTGACTATTTTGATAGGTCTTACGGCTTCTGGATTAAGAAGTAGACTAATGGCGGGTCTTATAACCTAGCCCTATAGACTAAGTGACCTTTGTTGACAAGTCTTATGACTCCTTTAGAAATTGTTTGTAGATGAGTCTTACAACATAGCTCTATAGCAAGGCTGCCCGTTAGTTTAGTTTGGATTTTTAGGGTTGTTTCACTTCATTTAGAAGTTTCCCTAACATATATGGGTCTTACAAATTCACTTAAAAATTGTCCGTTGGTGGGTCATACAAACTAGCCCTAGGCTAAGCTGCCCGTTTGTTTGGTTTGAATAGGTCTTACATCTTCCTTTATAAGTTGCCTGATTATTTGGGTAGGTCTTATGGCTTCCTTTTGAAAGTTGTCTGTAGGTTTTGTTTGATTACGGGTACTATTACTTTCCTTAGAAGCGGCTCATAGGTTTACTTAGATAGATCTTATGACTCTCTTTAGAAGGTGTCTATAGTTTTATTTTAGAATGGGTCTTACTGCTTTTGGAAGTAGCCCGATTGTTTTAGTTTAGAGAAGATTAGACAACAGTTACTTTAGTTTAGCTTTTTACTATCTTTACACCAGTGTTTTCTTTTAGTACCATACTTTTCCTTCAATGTTGTAGTTTAGCTTAGCACTTATTCTTTAATTGCTTTAGTAGTTATTTCAGTACCATGCTTTTTCCTTATTTCAGCAATTTAGATTTAGCATTGATTAATTTTCTTTTTTTGTTTCTTCACTTGTAGATGCCTGAAGCTTTGTACCTGCAAGAGCTCGCTTGGAGTATTAGAGAGCTCGCACAAGAGTTTGTTTTGTTTGAAAGTTTGTTTGTGTTTTAGGTTTTGAATTTGAGAGTTTTAGTTTTGTTAGTTTTGTTTGTTGTTTTAGTTATTGTGAGTTGTTTTAGGTTGATTAGTGTGAACACTGTTTATTATGTATTTTATTTTATTTAAAAGATTTTAAATTGGTTGATTGGTTAACTATTTAGTTAATTATGTTTGGTTAAATGAATTTTGAAATGATTAATGAATTTTAAATTGATTATTTGAATTTATGTAAATTTGATTATTTAGTCTTTATTTGAATTTATTATTTAATTAAAATTTTATATATATTAAATGGATTAAAGTTATATGTTAAAGTTTAAATTTATTTTGAATTTTAACTTAATTTTAATTAATTAAATGAATTAATTAAATTAAGATTTTAATTTTATTTAATTTATTAATTCGATTAATTAATTAGAAATTTTAAATTCATGTTAATTAAATAGTCAAATTAATTATCGCTCTGCAATTGTTCCAAAAAGAGAATTTCCTACGATCTTATGAGGAATTTCAGCAGCCTCCCAAGGTCACCTCCCCTCGTGGGGAGGTCTTTGAATTAAACATCATCCCACCAGATCAATGATTAATGGCGCGGGATCTTAAAAATCGACGATTAAATTATCTATTCATTGCCAAGTTTTTTTTTTTTTTTTTGGAGTGAGCAAAATTAAAACCTAGTAACTTGTTATTTCTTCACCTCCACTAAAATATGAATTCATAAGCTTATGGACTGCAGGCTATCGTATTAGTTGGGTACAAATAGGTGAGATTTCAAATAGAGGCTTGTTCACGTTTTGGAATTGTATGAGAAGGGAATACTTGCTCACTATATGCTTGCGGTTGGAAAAAGAGTTTGACTAAATAGATGGATTGCAAGCGGTTGAGGGAAGAAGACGGGTCAGTGTCGAGTGTAGTAGGCATTCGGGGAGTTCGGAGGTAGTGATGAGGGAAATTTCATGAAGGGAGGGCATGAAGCCCGACATATAGGCAAACCTTCGATTATTAAGACCAAGGGGGTTGAAGGAGACGATGAAGCTAGCCTAGATAGCGGAGGATCAGATTCAGATGGAGAAGGTTAGCAGGAGCGGAGTCACAGGAAACTCCTAAAGGAGTACCTCAACTAAACTAGCACCGATGACTCGGACGATATCTTTTTAGTGGGAGCACCGAAGGAGAAGAGTGGGGGAGTTCACCCCTGAGCCAACTTCAAGCTTCTAATAGAGGCAGAGGTGTAGGACAAAAATGTGAATGATTTGTGTTTCTGATGTGATGAGAAGTATGCACTTGACCATCGATGCAAGTACCGCTCCAGATCCTGGTTTGTGATGAAGAGGAGACCGACAACAATGAGTTGAGTGAGAAAGCATAAAAGGGAGAAGAACACATACACATTGATGTGGCAGAAATGTCCCTGAACTCAGTGGTGGGATTTACTCCATATCACACCATGAAGTTGAAGGGACAGATCAAGGAGAGGCTAATGGTTGTCTTGGTGACAGCGAGGCTACTCACAACTTCATCTCAAATCAGGTCATGGACTAGTTAGGTTTGGATTTGGCAGAAACGGGGAGCTTTGGAGTTATGATGGGAAAGGAGAAGGTGGAGAGGAGGAGGGGGGTTTGCAAGAGGTTGGTACTGACACTCCAGGACATACAAATTGTGGATGATTTTCTTTCCTTGGATTTGAGGAGCACTAATGTGATTCTAGGGATCAGTGGTTACTAATAATAGGGGAAACAAAGGTGGGATGGAAATCTTTGACTATAGAGATTCAGGTGGAAGGGAAGAGGGTGATGCTGCGATGAGACGCTAGCCTGTGCAGAACCATGGTTTCACATAAAACCATGGTCAAGGCGATATAGGGAGCAAGGATGGGTTACTTAGTGGAGCTGTAGAGCCTAGAGAAGAACAGAGATTCAAAGCCAGCCAAGGTTCCTAAGTGTGTACAACAGCTCCTACAGCAGTTTTCGAATGTTTTTCAGCAATCTAGCAGATTACTGCCAGTCCAAGAGCACGAACACGTCATTACCTTGAAGGAGGGGGTTTCTCCTATTAGTGTCCGAATCTACTGGTACTCATAGATTTAGAAGATGAGATATAGAGGCTCATCAAAGAGATGCTCGAAGCATGAATTATCGGACCCAACGTGAGCCCTTTTTCCAGCCAATTTTACTGGTTAAAAAGGACAACGGTTGGAGTTTTTGCATGGATTATAGGGCCTTAAATAAGAAAATTGTGCTAGATAAGTTTCCTATCCCCGTAATTGATGAGTTATTGGATGAGCTATTTGGGGCAGTCATATTTTCGAAGATTGACCTAAAGGCGAGGTACCACCAAATCAAAATGAAGTCGGGGGATGTGCACAAGACAGCTTTCAGGACCCATGGGGGTCACAACGAGTTTTGGTAATGCATTTCAGCCATACCAATGCTCCAACCACTCTTTAGTTCCTTATGAACCGGGTTTTTCAACCCTTTCTCAAGAAATTAATATTGGTATTTTTTTTATGACATTCTGATTTACAATTACACGGAGGCAGAGCATGTGGATCACCTTAGGTCTGTACTGGAAACTTTGGGGGAGCACCAGCTATATGCCAATCTAAAGAAATATTCCTTTTCACATCCATAAGTAGAGTACATAGGATATGTGGTAAGCAGAGCAAGGGTAACATCAGACCAGTCCAAGATCGAGGCTATGTTGAATTGGATTTGCCTAAGAACCTGAAGGAATTAATTAGGTTCTTGGGTCTCACAGAATACTACATGAAGTTTGTATGGGGGTATGGCACGATAGCATGGTCACTGACAGATCAACTGAAGAAGGATATTTTTAATTGGGAAGAAGCAACAACACAGGCCTTTGAACAGCTGAAGAGAACCATGAATAGTGTGTCATTATTAGCACTTCCCGACTTCAGAAGACCATTTATGATGAAGAAGGATTCATCAGAATAAGGACTAGGGGCAATACTCATGCAAGATCATTGGCCCATTGCTTATTTTAGTCAGGTGTTCACGAGCATGGCAAGACTCAAATCCTTATAAGAGCGGGAGTTAATGATGATTGTCTTAGCCATCCAAAAGTGGCAACCATATTTATTGGGGCAACACTTTATCATCAGGACATATCAAAAGAGTTTGAAGTTTCTGTTGGAGCAGAGGATGAAGACTGAGGAGCAACAGAGGTGCTTATCCAAGTTACTTGGATATGATTTTGAGATCCAATAATGCCCTGAACTGAAAACAAAGTTGCAGATGCACTATCGAGGATGACGAACGAGCCATAGCTAACAACTATATTAGTACCGATGGTCCTAGACTGGGAAGCCCTGAGATAGGAGACCGAATAAGATGAGAGTCTGAGGAAAGTAAAAGCTAAGTTGTTGCATGGCCCAAACAGTCATCCTGATTACACTGTTAGGGGCAATTCATCTTACCAAGGACATCATGATACATTCCCAAGCTATTGCAGGAGTTTCAAGACAACGCAATTAGAAGACACTCAGGAGTTTGGAAAACTTACATTCTGCTATCTATGGATTTATACTGGGTAAGGATGTGCTGAGATGTAGAGGACTGGGTGGTGAAATAAGATGTGTGTCAAAGGCACAAGTACTTGGCCAATGACACCAGGAGGATTACTACAGCCTTTAGCTCTATCGAAGAGGGTGTGGGAGGAGGTGACGATAGAATTAATCGAGGGGTTACTGCGTTCAGAGGAATTTTCTGAGATACTGATAGTAGTGGATCGTCTGCGAAAGTATACACACTTCATCCCTCTGAAGTTACACCGGGTCTCTGTGGCTATTGCTTTTATATGGGAGGTCGTATGCTTGCATGGATCTACAAAATCCATTGTTTCAGATAGAGACAAAGTGTTCTTTAATCATTTCTGGAAGGAGTTATTCCGTTTATAGGGAACAATCCTGAATAGGAGCACGACATACCATCCCTAGACAGATGGCCAGACGGAGGTGGTCAAAAAAAGCGTGGAGACCTATTTGCAATGCTTTGTATCGGATATGTCAAAGAGTTGGGCAAAGTGGATTGCCTAGGCCGAGTATTAGAACAATACTTCATACCATGCAATAGCACAGACCATCCCTTTCAGGATTCTATGAGAGATCCACCTCATTTGATACATTATGAGCATAACACTATACCAGTATCTAGTGTAGATTAATACTTAGAGGAGAACGACAGGATATTAACAAATCTCAAGGGATATCTATTGAGGGCCCAAAAGATCATGAAAAGGTTGATGAGCACAGGAGAGAAATACACTTTGAGCCAAGAGACATGATTTACTGAAGTTGAGACCCTACCGGCAGAAGACATTAGCCAGGAGGAATGAGAAATTATCCCCACGATACTTTGGGCCTTATGAGATTTTGGAGCGATTAGAGCAGTGGCCTATCGACTCGGATTACTATCTTCGTCGGCCTTGCACCCAGTGTTTCATGTCTCACAGCTGAGATAGGCAATAGGAGATCAAATACCGTCCTCACTATCCCTGACTTTGACAAAAAACATGGACATCATTTTGGAATCCTGAGAGAAGAAAGGGTGTAGCAAGGGAACACAAGAGCATAGGAGGTACTAATCAAGTGGAAGGATTTGTCAGAGTACGAAGCCATATAGGAGCCATACGAGATGATCATGAGACAATTCCCACCCTTCCACCGTGAGGACAATGCACGACTTTGAGGGAGTATTGATACGCTAAGGGGGTGGCCCAAGGGAACTATTATTCAATATGTAAGGAGGAGGAATCTGTTAACAGATATATGCTACACCAACACAAGTATAATTGCACCTACTCCACTTTCTATCTACTGTACAACATGTCCAGCCAGCTACAATCCTGATCGCTAATTCTTTGTTGAATTGATCTACACCGTTCATTTATAATTACCTACTCAATAGTCAACAGTTTTAAGAGAGGTGAAATAGTATACAATGGATTTCTGCTATTCTTCTCTACATTTTCTTGTAATTACAGGTTATGGTTTCTTCATGGTGTCAAAGAAAATCGGGTTCTAATTTTTTGAAGAGCAATTATTCTCATGCTCTATCTTCATGGCTAGCACAGAAGCTTCATCTATGGCTACTCTTCAGTCGTCCCTGCCCTTAGCAGACGTTCATATACCTCAACAACTTAAATTCCTAATGTCCAATGTTAAATCTATTCTTAATGTTCAACTCATCACCACAAATTATCATGTATGGCGTTTGCAGATTTTTAAACTATTTGGAACAAATGGCTTTACTTTATCTGATTGCTCAATCCCCAAACCCTTTAAATATCAACACTTCTCCAATAACTCCATTGCAGTTAATCCCGCTTATCATACCCGGCAGCTTATAGATAAAAAATTTTCAGGTAAATCTTCAGAAAAGTAAAAATTATAAATGACTGAAAGAGATGAATACATCTACAGAAGACGGCACTCTAATTAAAGCATGTAATATATGATTTATGTAAATGTTAAAATGTGAAAATTGCATTAGTAATTTGATAAAAATTATGTTAGTGGCTCTTCAGTATATTTGGAATGTAGAATGATAAATTGTGTTTAAAATTAAAAGTAATGTTATAACTGTTCGACCGTTCGTTCCCACCTCGTTAGTTTGAGTATCCGGGTCGAATCTTGACAGCCATGGCACCAGTTTGGAGCGCTACGGTGCTCAAACCTCTATCTTGATTCACTGTGGCGCCATATCTAGACCGCAATGGCGCTCTGCTCTCTATCATTCAGCGCTGGAGCACACGAATACGTAGCATTGGGCGCTCAAGTACATAGAGTCGGGGCACTCGGGTACGAGCACCGAGCCTTGTATGAAAAAAAAAAAATTTGTGAAGCAGGGGATAAACCCCTACAATCCCTAGCAAGCACGACAAACTTGAGGTCCGAGGCAGCTAGGGGTGTCAATTCGGGTCAGCGGGACGGGTTCGGGTCGAACCCGGCGCTGACCCGGCACTGTTCGGGTCAACCCGAACCCGACCCGTTTTTAACCGACCCGTTTTTAAAAACGGGTCAGGTTTCTGGACCCGAAACCGACAGATTCGGGTTCGGGTCAACCCGACCCGACACGAATGACCCGAAGTTGACCTAAAATTACTAATTTTCGGGTTAAAATCGGGTCAATATTCGATTTTCGGGTCAAAATCGGGTCAGAAACGGGTCAATCTCGGGTTTTCGGGTCAAATATGATTTTTTGTGTCACTTTCGGGTCAATTTCGGGTTGTTGGTCAACCCGAACCCGACCCGTTTCGGGTTCGGGTCGTGTTTCGGGTCGTGTCAAAAATTGACACCCCTAGAGGCAGCAGAACAATCTAATTGATCAGCATAATTAGATTCCACACATATCAGTGATCTTTTAAGAAGTAACATCAACGAGACAAAAATGTGAGGTCATTAAGTCAAAGTGGACAATATCTTGATAGATAATTATTTGAGCTATTAAAAATGGCATCAAAACAATAAATCAGCCTGAAGATAGAAACTAAGTGTTATACAAGAGAAAGTGTTACGCCATGAAAGCCGCCTCTTAAACCTTAGATAGGACAAAGTGATACATGTAAAGAGCCACGTCTTGAACTTGTAGGGCATACCTCTAAAATCATATATTTCTAGTGGATGATTTTTGGCTAAAGATATTTACAAGGATGTCAGCTACTTAAGTGAGGGAATTGTGATACCCCTTAAGTATAATAAAGCTAAAATTTTAAACATCAAAGCACCGTTTTGTGTAATGATTGAAATTTCATGTGAAACTTAAAAGTTAAGCATGCACGTAAATGAGCACTCATGAGATGAGTGAACTTCTAAGAAGTCTTACCAACGGAATAAAACCATAAGACCATTAGGCTAAAATGTACAATATCTTGATAGTTAAGACTTAAGAGTTTGAGGTATTAATGCAATAACTCTTGGAGGATGAATAAGAGATAATAAACCTATATTGGAAGTGAAGATGAAAAACTAATTATTAATCAAATTAAGAAGATAAGCCTTCTCAACAATGCTACTTGAATTGGGTTGGCATTAAAAAAAAAATCCTAACAATCCTATTTAAACTGAAAAGTGACCAAAATGGAATACATTTCAAGTCTTAGCAAACATTTTAATGAATTATCCTTGACTCTAACCCACATAGCCATAGAGCAAAGGGTAATATAAGGATTGCTAGTCTATTTATGAAGAAGTTCAAGACCAACAATCCAATCAGAAAGCCAGTAAACCTATAGTCAAAAAGGTGCTAGGGAATGCAAAAACCACTGACGAAAATGGACCACACATACTTTACCACCTAACGTGTTTGCTTTACTAGTCACTTTCATCTGCCATTAGAGACGTTCGCTGTATTTCAAGTTTGGACTGAAATTACATACTTCTTGACAACTTTAAGGATGAAATCAAGGACAACGTACACAAACTCTTGAAGCACCAGCTCAACAAGTCAGAAGACCATGTGTTAACAGATCAAAGTTGTACTGTTTCAGCACAGCAATAGGTGACAAAACCAAGTTGCAAAGCAATAAAAATTTTCGAAAGATAAAGCGACCTATAGTGGTAATTGAAGATGGGAAAGAAATCATTAATAGAGATAACATGCCAGCTGAGCAATACTAATCAACCTTGATTTCAATGGAATCAGAAACTTCCAAACAATCCCAAAGCCACACAAAAAAAAAAGAAAAATAAAGAAATTCACTTCGGAATAATAGCAAGCATGTTAAATTGTAGACCTTAACTCGAACTAATTACCTATAGAACACATTATGAAGAACAATGGTTTATTTCTTCCAAAACAAGAAATCTATGATCAAAGGCAAGACCAGCTACAACCCCATCACAATTTCAATAAGCATAGAAAGGAACATCAAAATTTCTAAATCAGGAATTCCAAGAAAAAAATCAAAACGGAATCCAACGAAGCACTAACCCTGATTCAACAAACGGTTACAAACAGGCAGAACCTCCATAAAAGGCCCAAGCTTTTGATGCTCCGCCAACAACTCCGCCAAGTACTGGCTATAGCCATCAACAAATAAACAAATAAAGATTGCCGAACATTAAAAATGATTGCATAGGAACATAGTACAGAGAAGATAGAAAATAATCGAGCGAAAATCTCATTCTTAATATAATCTCATATCTGCCAATACCTATCTACATCAGGACTGCTTCTTATCTGTGGAGAGAGGGCTTTTGCAGGGAAGAAGCTATCACTGTGATTATATAAGCCAGACATGCTTGCGAAGGGAAACGTTTCGCAGAGAGAAAGTTGTGAAAAATGGAAAAAGAGAGAACGAGGGGGCAAAGTTGATGGAAAGAAAGAGAGAGAGGAGAAGGGTGAAGTAGTCGAAGCTCGAGAGGTGGTGTTTTTGGCTATAGGGAGACGTCTTGAGCTCCCTTTGTGTGTTGGAAGCCCTGCAACCCATACAAAAAAGAATGATAAATTGGTTGGAGAAAGGCCAAAAATTAAAGGAGTGCCCAGAAATCGAGTAGCTCCTTTCGATCTTCTAAGGAGGGTTAACTTGGTGCCTGGGTTGTTTGAGGTAAGTACTTAGAATTTTTACAGCGAGAGAGAGAGAGAGAGAGAGAGAGAGAGAGGGAGAGGAAGGACTGAGAGAGGGAGCTGCCGAATTACTAAAACAATTTCTGATTTGAGGTCATAAATTATATTTTAAAAATGAAAAAAAAAATGATGAGAATATTCTAATTTCATCCAAAAAATATTATACTTAAATTTTATTTAAATAAATTTTAAATTCCTTATTTTTTAAGATATATACATACATAAAAATATAGTAATATATATGTAAATCTCAAAAAAATAAGTTGATTATTCATTTTTTTGCTCATATTAATGTTCATATAAAAATTTTTATACTCATAATAATCAAAATTTAATCCAATATTCTAATATAAATTTTTACTTTTAAAATTTATCATATTAATATATTTATTATTTAGTTGTATATATATATATATCATAATATCCTAATTAAATTTTAATTATAATGAATTTTATTATCATTAAATTTATTTTGAGATGATTTAATATATAATAAATTAATAAAAAAATTATTACACTTATCTCAAAATAAGTTCATTATTTTTTAATTCAATCAAAATTTTGGTCAAAATAAATAAAAAATATCGTTAAGTATGAGTCCCTTATACACCGAATAATGATTATGGAGTTCCTTCTTAAAGCTGAACTTGTTATTCAAATTCGAAGGTCCCTTCGCGATGTCTAAATCAATTACAGCAGGCGAGAAAGCAACATACAGTGGGCTGCTCTGCAAGATGCATAGCATGTTATATGTATTTGATAAGTTTGGACTGAAATCCATCCGTTTTGGTGATTTTGGATTAATATTAACTAAAATTTTAGGTAAATTTTATTGAATTTTATTTCAATTATGACTGACTTGGATCAATTTTGAATTAAAACGATAAAAATAGTTAAAGATTGACAAAACTTAGGAGTATGCTTTTTAAAATAGCTTTTTATAAAAAAAAATTAATTATAGATATTTTGGTACTGAAAACCTATTTTAAAAAGAAGTAAAAAAAACGGTCACAAGTAAAAATCTTATATCGTAAAAAAAATTATCTTGATCGGGCACGAATCTCAAGGCGAAACCAAGTTTCAGAAATTAAATTTGGATTCAGCCAAACTCTTATTTTAACAAAACTATAGTCAAATTAAACGTCTCGAAAATACAAACCCAACGACGCCAAATTCAACTCAATCCAAGACCAAATAGGTCTAAATAGAAGACCCAAAGCACCTTTGGAAAGTTCAAATTATAAATTGGATGAACAAACAATTTCCAAACGTGACATGCTTATAATAGAATCAAGCATCTTGACGAAACAAATCCAACGAGCCCAAGTTTTTCAAATTTTGATATTATTAAAATATTCAAATGCCCGGTAATTAAGCGGCTCATGATCAAGGGGATCAATATCGGCCATCTATTTAAACCACTCCCAGCATATCCATGATCTTTCTCATATTTACTAGTCATGTCACTCTAAAAAAATTATAAATAGACATCACATTCCTCTTGGAAGGGGAACAGAAGCAAGGAAGAGAATGAAGAGAGAGAAACTAGTATTCTCTAACCACCCAGACTCCTCTATCATCGTCGGACCATCGATCATCATCGGACTGACGACAGACTTCTGCTCGACCACCAAATGATCTTGGATTTACACCCAACCACCGACTAGCGGCAGCCCTTCCAACCTCTGTCGCTATACTACAGTCTTCCTGACCTTTGTCAGCAGACAAGGGTTTTTCTCACCATTGTCGCCCGCCGACTACGATCCTTCCGACATTCATCGCTAGACTACGATCTTTACAACCTCTTTCATCATACTACGGTCCTTCTGATCCCGATCGCCTGACTACAATCCTTCCGACCACCATCATTCAACTATTATCTTTCCGACCTCTGTCGTCTGCCAACTATGGTCATGTCGACTATACCAACATGTCAATATTAATTCTTCCAATTCCCACCATGTAATGCTCTTTGTATGATGTATGTTTTCTACATCAAACCAATGCCTTTCCCTCATGGGAGATCCTCATTTATAATGATTGCAAGCACTAGTGGATTCATTAAAATTGGGTCAGACCCTTTGTGGTTTTTACCCCTTTTTTAGGGGTTTATGTGTAAAAACTCTAGTATCTCTTATGAATGCTACACACTTTCTTTTATTTGATTGTGTGTTGGATCTTCGTACAAAGCTATGACGTTGAACTTTATATTTCTCTATTGCTGCGAATATTCCAGGACGCAACAAACCTTAGTCTAGAAAACTGATGTTTTTTCTTAAAAACAACAAAAAACAATCAAATTTTGCCATTGTTTAGTTTGAAATAAAAGGGGTGTAAAGTCTTTCAAATAAAGAAGTTTCAAAAATATTAGTATTTATTGAAATAAAAAATGTAGACCAAATCTTTTTGAGTAGTTCGAATTCACCATTTATTTGAATTTAATAGTTTTGAAAATATTTAGATTTAGGTGATTTCTAAATACAATAAAAATTCTCTATTATTGAAGCTACCGCAGCCTGCCACCACTATATAGCACTGTCCGTTGCACCTGTAGCCCTTATTGCCACTGTTATCACCCTTCATTGCCCACCATTTTACGCTGCATGAATTTTACTTCAAGATCAAAAAAAAATGTTGATTTATTTTACACTCATTCAAAAAACTTCAAATTAAAATACAGTATATTTATTTTACACTATTTTATTTTACTCTATATTTATATTTCAGCAAATCAAATAGTCCCTAAGAAAAAAAATAATTTATTACCCATAATATATTAAATTTATTTGCCAATTTATTGAAAAAATATTTTATAATAATTTTAAAAGATGATTGATACCAAAACTGATAATTTTATAATCGAAAAAAAAAACAATTATAAAAACTTCCTCACTTGCGAATGAATAATTAAATAAATGTTAAAAATTTGCATTATTGTGCAAATAAATTGACGCCTTCCAAACTAACGTTTTGATCACGGTTGAAGAATGGTACCTGTCAATTTTTAGCTGTGCTCTAACAGAAGACAGCAGAGCGCCGTGGAAATGAAATGCTTCTTGATTGCAATGCCTTCAATTAATGATCGCACATAAAAGGGTTGGTATGGAAGAAGGAACCACTGCTCTACCTTAGCTCTAAATGATTGCTCAGGCCATGAATATATATATTTTTTATAAAAATATTTATTTTGAGCTATATTTAAATTTCACTTAGGGGCCATTCTATCGTCTAAAAAAGAAATATTGTATAAAAAAATAAGGTATAAAGAGGAATGCGATGTAAAAGGAATACTTAGGGGCGGCCGTTGGTGGGAGCCACTAACAGAAGGTGGCGATGGAGATGGTGGCCGCCGCAGGTGATCAAGGAAGCACTTGAGCTGTATAAAGGTTCTCAATCAATTTGGACGAGAACACTTGTACCTCAAAAACGAACTAAAATGGAATGCATTGCATTTACTTCACTTTATCTTGAATTTACTTTTCATCCAACCAAACACAAAAAATTAAAAAAATAATGAATTTACTTTACTTTGTATTCACTTTTCTTGCAACCAAATAGCCCCTTGGTTGACTATAATGTAAATGCAGTGTAAAAAAATACAGCATAAAGTAAATACGTTGAGGTTGTTTGGTCATCTGTAAAGTGAATGCATGGGATTTTTTTTTATTAGGTATATGTAGAGTAAATCCAACGGCCGTATGACTCCATCCCATGAATGCAATTCTCCAGCCACCCCTGATCATCGTTTTCTAACTATTGTCTTCTACCCACCCACTACTATTGCTCAAATTTGGCCTTCCAAACACCACTGTCTGATTATGATTAATCGACTATCGCTACTCGACTATGATCCTTCAACGACCGTTATCCAACTTTGGCCTTTCGACCATCATATATTATTATCTTTTATATTTTTGGAGAAATATTGAAATATGATTCTTGAAATACAGGCCCCACAAATGACCTGGTATTTTTGCAAGAATTGACAATTCTAATGACCTTTTCATTGTCAAAGAAACAATTAAACAAAGTAACAAACACAGCAATTTGTGCCATAAATCCATATGGCTCCCTCAATATTCTGTTGGAACAAAGCAACCCAACTTAATATATGCATACATGACAAATGCATGGAGATCTTATAATAAAAACTATACATACAGACAAGCCATCCATTATTATCAATAATATAAAATATATATACTTCTTGTAAAACAACTACCAAATCAAAACACAGAAAGAAAGGTGAAAATTTTTACAATCAGACAAAACCTAAATGACAAGGCCACCATGCCTATCTAGGTAAAAGATGAAGCTAAAGCAAGGATTTTTTTTTTTTTCCATTTTTTTTTTCTATGGCATCAATTTAAGTCAAAGACACCTAAAAAGGTGAATGTCTTGCTACTTCTTTGATTGCATGCACATGCCATTGGCACCCAAATGTCTCTATTTGACCATAAGATAATAATCACAATATTACTTTTGATCTCATTTTAATATTGATTTGATAGTGCTTTAGGGTTGATTATGCTCTTAGATCTCACATTTTTTTAGGGTTTAGGATCGATGATGATGAAAGTGATTGATAACTCTGGTGCAAATAGATATAAATAACATAATGAGGAAATTTAGAGTTTCAAGAATTCCAAGCTTTAATTATGATATGACTTTTAAAAAAAGAGTTTTTTTTTCAAAAGATTTTCATTGTTTATGAGCAATGGATTTAAAAATAATCTGAAATCTTTGTCAAAGTATATATATAATCTTCATCTAACCAATAAAAAGTCTTATTTATTTACTTATTTATTTATTTAACAAAAAGGAATTTTATTTCAATCAATAAAATGAGAATACAAGTAAGTCCAACAAAGGACCAAGCCAAACTTAAAATTATAAAAACATCAAAGAAGAGATAACAAACAGTAAAAGGCAAAAGCCAGCCGGGCTAAGTCATTGGCAAGAAACTATCTGCAACCACTCAGAAGATAGTCAATGACCATCCAGAAGAGGAAGCAAGCAATAGCCCACATAATGCAAATCTAGTTGGCCAAACTTAATGGCTAATTTTAGGCTCCACTAATTTGGGTAAACTCAATTGCTAAAGTTCATCCTAATTCAAAGAATTATAAATACATTATTTCATAATTATTCATGAAGTGTTTTATAATTAATAAGAAATGAAATTTTATACAAAATATCAACATATGCATTCTCATAAAAATGCAAAATTTTAATTTATAATTAAAAAAAAAAAAACATAAAACATTGTTGATTGTTTTTTGCAAGCAAATAATGGGTATAACATAAATTTTGATTCAATATATTAATATTTTTAATAAAATTTCATTATTAACAAAATAAAGAAAGTTAAATAATTTAACCATGCAACTTCTCTTGTTCCGATTGACAATCAGTCGGTTTTTTTTTTTTTACTTTTTTAATTAATTAAATATAAATTTATACATACATCACATATATATAAATCTCAAATCAAATATCTCTAAACTGATAACCAAATATTTTACCAAAAGATCAAGATGAGCTGCATAAACAAATACCATAAAGATTCCTTTGGCTTAGAGCTGTGGGGAACAGATTCCACGAGGCAGGCAGGGGGTCAGTTGTAATTAAGATTGTGCACTGGTGGAACTCTGAAATGAAATGAATTCTAATTTATTAAATATTTAAAAGACTTTATTCATGTCCAACTCACTAATTAATTGCATTAAAAAATGAAGAAGTTTTTTTTTTTTTACTTCAACAATATAAAATCCTTAAGCATAAAAAACTCAAAACCTGTAATGAACATAATTTTTAGAATATATTCAGTAAAAACAAGAATTTGTTTTTTTTTTTAATAAATTTTGAGCTACACACATCATACATATATACATAAACTTCGAACTTAAAACCTCTTGGTTGATAGCAAGAGCTCCCGACCAACAAATTAAAGTGAGCTGCGTAAAACAAGTATTTGTTAATATAAAACTCATCGAAGCAAACTAAGGTTCGTTTGGGACAGCTTTCTTACTGCTTTTTAAAGCAGATTTTTTGTTAAAAAATAAAATTTTTGTACACGAAAGCTGCTTTAAGAAACACTAAGAAAACTTACCAAACGTAGCCTAATTTAGGCTTTTTGGGACAGCTTTAAATCATTATTTTTTTTCTATTTTAAGAGATTTTTTAATTAAAAATCAGCTTTACGAAGCAAAAAAAAAAAGTTGTCCCAAATAAAAACTAATTGAGCTGATTTTGATGTATCTTATGCCAATTTAGCAAAAGATTTATGAACAATTATTCAAGCATTTATTTTATGAATTGAATAGAAGTTGCTTTTGAAAATGAGCTTTTTTAACACTTCTAATTTCAATGAAATTTTGAGTACCTAAAATAAATTGGATAAGAAAAAAAAAAGGAAAAAGGGAATTTTTAAGAGTGGTTTTATTTTAGCAAAAAAAAATCATAAATCATCTAAAATTTAAAAAGGGTGATAGAATATATTTTTTCTTGATACATCATAATTAGTAACGTCATCTTTTATGTTTTTTTTTTACAAAAAATCACTATTTGTTTTTCTTAAATTTATTTAATGATTAGATTAGTTATCTAATCATTTGTTTATCTTTTAATCAATATTTTAACTAATCATTTTATGCTTAATTAGATTAAATAATCATCGCAAACAAAACTTGTTCTTGATTATCCCAATCAATTCCTAATTAATTCAAGTAATTTAGCACCTTTTAGTAGTATTGTATCCCCATATAATTATCTTAACCATTTTTTAATGAATAATTATTTTATATGATGTTCAATTAGTCCATTTAATCCTAATTTAATATTTAATTACTAATGAACTTTGCCAGTCTTATTTAATATATGATTCATTAGAATAATTTCTTCAAACTCATTTAAATACTGCAAAAAATAAAAAGCAAACAAAATATAAAGCTTATCAAACAACTTGCGTGGCAATGAAGTCCTCTTTTTAATAGGTAACTTCACTATCACATAGGTTGTCTACGTGGCAGCCAAGGAGCACAAATTATTATTTTAATCATTAATTTTAATATTTGTTTTTAATTTTCTGTTGATTTGTGATTATTTTGTTAAAATATGATTTTAATTTGATACATTTAAAAAATTAGCCCAAAAATTACCACAACGGTAAAATATGACGGCAAGCAGGTCAAGTAAAACAAATTAATAATGCATGCAAGAACATAGAACGAAGAAGGTGGGGCTATGAGGAGGAGAAGGAAGCATAGGATTCCATTGAGATCCAAATAACGAAGGGATACGGCAAAGCACGTTGAAGATGGGGGGAACTGAGGAGCAGGCCGGCAACTTTTCTGCAACCTCCTGGGCCTCCTTTTATTAAATCACCCCCACACATGCGTATAGTCCTCTTCTTCTCAACTACCCAACAATAAACCGATTTCCACCATGGCAAAATATTTGTATTTTGAGATTTAGAACATCTTTGGATGATTGAAACTCTTTTTTTTTTAATAAAGTTATTGTGAAGAAAATAATTTTTGTGGCTAAATCAAAATTATGATTGTGATTTGTAAAGCAAAATAATAAGAAAGTTGTTACAAATAAATTCTTACGCGATATAAACTTTAGCGGGCTAGAATATATGCGCGCGGCGATAGAGTTGGAATTTTTTGTCTCAGCATTGTACGAATATCAAGATCACAACATGGAACTTGAAAGCACAAGATTTTTTACGTGGAAAATCTTGAAAAAGGGGAAAAATCACAAGGTCGCGCCCAATTGAAATGATTCAGCTAGATGTTGAATATATTACAAATAACATGTTCATCATTGAAATTGAGGATGATAAAATTACAACAGTCAACTGTCGTGTTGAAATCTAGTGATTAGCAGAGATCAGACGGAAATTTGTCGACATTTGGTGGTCGGGCGGAAATCCAGCGTTAGTTGACTGTCGAGCGGAAGTCTGACATCAATTGGTGGCCACACAGAAGTCTGGCATCAGTCGGTGGTTTGGTGGAAATCCAACGTCAGTTGGCGGCCGTACAGAAGTCAGCCGTCAGTCGGTGGTTTGACGGTGGTCGAGGAGGAGTCGATATGGTGGCAAGAGAACTCTAGTTTCTCTCTCTGTCTTCTCTTCCTTGCTTGGGTCTCTTCTCATGAGAAATGAGATGTCTATTTATAGTTTTCTTAGAGTGACATGACTAGTAAATAAGAGGGAGATCAAGGGTATGTTGTGAGTGGTTTGAATGGGCGGTAGAAAGTGATCCCTTTGACCGTGGACCATTTACTAGGCATTTGAATGTCTTAATGATATCATAATTCGATGATCTAAGGCGTCTTGTCAAGCCACTTGATTCTACTATAAGCATGTCACGTTTAGAAATACTTTGGTCATCCAATTTATGGTTTGAGCTTTCCAAAGGCGCTTTGTGTCTTCGATTTAGACCCAATTGGGCTCGAATTGAGTCGAATTTGTTGTTGTTGGATTCATATTTTTGAGATGTTCAATTCGACTGTAAGTTTGCTGAAATCGGAGTTTGGATGGTCCCATATTTAGGAAGCTTTCAACTTGATTTTTCTTTGAGATTAATTTATTGATGATATATTAATATATAATATGTATTTTCCGGTACACATAGATATTTATTAGTTCATAAAAAGAAAAAATGATGATGATGATGATAAAAAATAAATAAATAAAAGAAATTATATTTGAATATCTAATACAAAATATATAAAGATAAATTTTAAAAATTTAAAATTTACGTTGAAAATAATGTTATATATAATGTATGATCTCAGTATAAATTCAAAAACTTTGAAGTCAAAATTAATTTGTTATATATACATAGCTTATTTTAAAGATATTTTTTTTCATGGATAATATGCAATTTGATTATGATGTTTTGTTTCAGATGTATTTGATTCATTTGATTTTATCTTACTTTAAAAAGAAAATATTATTTAGAATAATAAATGATATTTTTTTTACACCATCAATTTTAGATGGCAAACAATTTTATCGCTTAAGGTATCGGTATAATTTTTAGAGTAAATAGCAATGAAAAAAATTTATATTTTATATTAAAATCTAAATAACAGTGAAATATAAATTACACTGCTTTTGAATAATAATGATTCAGAGCCCCTAAGATTCTGTTAGAATTTAATGGTATTTGTGAGGCTTGCATTTGGTGCGATCGCAGTCAATGCTTAACAGCTTTCGTCGCATGATCTCTTGCCACGTCACTTCTTTTATAGGCCGATCTATAAAGTTGAATATTCTAGCCGACAGTTTTCCTCTCTTTCTCCATCCAAGTTGATTTATGAGTTGACTCATAATCGATTCGAAAAATAACTCATGACTCGAGCTCAATGAACTAAAGAGTTAAATTTAAACAAATCCCGACTCTACTCTTGTTTACAAAATTTTAATATAAAATATACTTAAAATATATTAGGATTTAGAATTTTAAGTACAAAATTATTAAAAATACTTAAATTTTATCTCACTTTTTTTATATTAAGTTACTCATTATTATTATTTTAAATAATTTCTCATTTATTTTATCATTTTTTATCATAATTGCTTAAATCATAAAATTTTTCTCTCTTCATAATAAACGAGAGAACCAGATCGAACTCGAAGATTAAAGCTCAAGCTCGAGCATGAACTCAATTAATCAATCAAGCTCAAGCTAAAACTAAGGGCGGTTGGAGCTTGGCTCGGCTCATTTACACCCCTATTCGAGACTTCTTGCAACAATTTATAAATTGTTTTTACAATAGATAGAGGGAATGCTACAATCTTGATTAATTTTTTTTATCATAATATAGAAGTTACATATACAAATTATAAAAATAATCTCTACATATATATCAACTCTTTTCAGCCTCCAAATTAATGAGTTATTATATTTTTTAAAAATTGAGAGAACTGGAATTTTTTTTTAATATAATTTGGTGAACAAACATAACAAAAAACGTACACTCAAATAATACAAAAAAACTTAAAATATAAAACTGGGGCCAAGCAATATAGTGGAGGGAGCTAATAAATTGGGTTTTATACATAATTTTCTTAAAATTATATAAATTATCATAAAACCTTATCCTAACCGATGATAATCGCGAAGACACGGGCTACCTATTTCTGGTGTTGTGATGTTAACACGGTGATGTTGAATGATTCCTCTGACGGAATGGATGTTGCTTATGATGGTTCTCCTTTCGACTCTGCGGTTCCGGCTCTATCTCCTATTGCGAATGAGGAAGTACCATTTGTTGGTGTCCATATTTCTATTATTTCTAATTGTGCCTTAAAAGCCCATTTGGGGTTGAATATGAAGGATGCTTGTGTTGATCATTCTGACTGGCTTGATAAATTCCTTTCCTCGCCTTGTGGGGATGTTGGGGAGGACTTAAATGGGTTTGAGGATGAGTTCAATGAGATGTTTAATTTGAAGGCGGGTCGTATAGTTCAAAAAGAGTTTTCCATTACAGGTGACAAACGTTGTAGGCAAAAACCTAAAAGGAAGTAAATATGCTTGCATTTGTTCTTGCCTACTGTTGTTGGCCCTCCACTTGTTTGGGTTCTTGTCCTTGTGGTTGTTTTTATTTCTTCCGGATACCCTTTTCGGGTTGTTGTGGTTATGTCTGTTTAGATTGGTCTTCTTTTCTTTTGTTTGTCTTTGTAATAAGTTGAATCAAATGCTCGTATGTTTTGTTTTAAATGATGTATTTTTAGGATGTTGTTGATTCATTAAGGACTTGTATTCTCTCTTTTATATTAACGAGTAGGTCCTTATCAGTCGGTTTTATCAAAAAAAAAGAAAAAAAAAGACACGAGCTACCTTCTGAAGCTATCTTCGGCGTCCTGATAGCTCTGCTTCTAATTTCAAAATATGCAAGCTTGGAGGGTGAAATTATATGAGACAGGTTTATAAAATACTTTTCTAATATAAAAATATTTAATTCAACAAATTTGTATACTAAATAATTATTTTAAAAATAGTAAAAAAAGTTTCACAAATAAAATCTAAGACATACAAAAATTTGAACTTCCGGTAGAAGCGCAGTTCATCAGGCGTCCAATTTTTTACAAATATTTGCAATCTAAAAATAAGGTTGGTGATCGAATCTATTCTAACCGAGCAAAGCCCTGTGATTATTTCCTCTGCAAAATTTTTGCATAGAAAATCATAGTCCCTATACATCGATGTCTTTATCCATATATATTTATGTGCATGCGCAAACTTACATAACCATGTATATTCTACTTCATAATAATTCCAATTTTTTTTATTATACATGGTATAATTTTTTTTTTAATAATCGAATGCCAAAAAATTAATGCATCATTTATCTTATTATTTAAATTGTCCATGAAAGTAAATAGTAATATTTTTATCTTCTGGGCTTATAATAAAAAAAATATTGAAATCTTATGAAACTAATAAAAAATACACCACTTGCTCTAAGTACATGTATTAAATATTTTAGTTCAATAAATATTTCCTATTTAAATTTATTTTTTTTAAACAAATCAAATTCCATTAAAAGGAAAATATATAATAAAAGACCACCCAAGAATCACATCAATCAATTACAGAGTAAGAGACAAGAAGCAATTAAAACTGATAAATGGATGGGGAGCATCATAAATGTGTGGACTCAAATCAACACCAGGTTGTCAGGGTGGGGCCATCCATGGGGGACAACAAAATCCAAAACGAGAAGCAACCAAAACAACAAAATGAGCCACCCAGGTTGCCAACCAACCCTGGCCAACAACGACGCTTGCAGCAGAGCTGCTTCCTCATCGTCCATGTCGAATCGAACTGAATCAGACAAGGCAACCAAAACAGTGAAACCCAGAAAAAAGAGAATCACCTCTTCTTGGATTTCCGTTTACGTTGCGAAATAAACTTATCAAGCGAGCCCGTTTCGATATTGATATCATCATCCCCAGTGTCAATCGACATGTCTTCGTGCAACCAATCACATTGTCATGCATCTAACCAAATTGGCAGTCAAATTAGCATTTGAGATAACCGAAATGGGCACCTCAACTAGCATCACCTCCTCACCTGCCTCCCCATAAAAAATCATAGCTTGTTCACCATTGTTTTGATTAAAAAAAAATACATCATTTAAGTATATATAATTTTGGAAAATATTTAATTATTTTTGGGAATATTGAATTTCCCAAAGATAATTAATTGAAGTTTTAAAAGATATCAATTTTAATCATTAAAATTCACACAACTGTTGATACCCGACACAACTACAGTGGGAGGAACCATATTAGGGGAAATAACCCCATCCACATCACCATACACAACCAATTCATCATCAACACAATCAACAAGGACATTGACAACTGGAGAGGGAACCTAGGAAGATCAAGCCAACCTTAAATTAATGAGGGAATCCAGTACAACACCCGATTCAATCGCCACAAGGGGAGACCCTCCCAAAGATGGAAAAACAGGAGAAATAGTAACAAGAGAAATAATAACATGGTCATTAGAGAGCTCAGGTAATCTATTCACAGCAGAATCAATACCAATAATACCGACCGAAGTCACTCGGATTGACAGGATCGCCACAAAGGGAGACCCTCCCAAAGATGGAAAAAATAGAAGAAACAGTAATAGGAGAAACAATAACAGGGTCATTAGAGGTCTCAGGGAAATCATTCACAGCAGGATCAGTACCAAAGTGCCCCCATCCCACAACGAATTAGAAGGTGGAGGCAAGGCAGATGAATCAAGGTTAGGGTGAAGAATCCTACAACCAGCTTTCGAATGCCCCAAAGCTAAACAGTGCGCATAATACTCAAAAAATTCTTCAAAAACCACAAATTGAACATACCCAATGCTATCCGGGCTTATCCAAATTTTGTCATGATTCTATTTGGACACATCCATTTCAATTAAAACGCTCGCAACAGATGTACGTGAACAAGTGGAGGTAGCATTATCAGTTGTTAAGGATTTGCCAAAAATCAAGCCTAAGCCATGAAGAATACTCAGTGAAAACAAATGAGGCCGAAGGTTAGGAAAAAAATCCAGATGGGGATAGCTGAAGATTCAATCTCAATATCTAAGGTAGGTGACCATTTTATCAATTTCATATAACAATTACTCACACAATACGACGCTATGAGCAAAGACCCTACAGTAATCCAAATCGTTAAAGAGCTTAATCAAAACATTTTACTGGTTCAGAACAGTGATGGAAACATTGAAATTTAGCTTAAGCTTGAAAAAGAAACTCCTAATGGCATTAAGGGTGGCCTATGGCCAGGGAATTTTCCTATTTAAAGTCATGTGGAGCTTTTGATTGTTTACGTGGAGCTTTTGATTTCCTATTTAAATTAAATGTTATGATGGTTTACTTTTATTAAATGAAAAAATAGCCATCTTAATTGATATTTAATAAGAAACAAGTCATTTTTAATTTATATTGAATGAACATCAATATAATATAAAAAAAATTGTTTGAAAAAATAAGATTTGATTACATTAAAAATGACATATTTAATTGAAATCTAGTTTATTTTTTTTATTAATTTCAAATATTAAAACTACAAAATTTGTATGATATGTAATAAAAAGATCATCTTATTCAGAGACAACTCGAGATATATTTAAATTAAAAACTTTCAAAATCAAATTTTGGACAATTTGAACTCCAAATTCAGCAAATTTAAAGTCAAATTGAACATCTCGATGAGACAAACCCAACAACATAAAAATAATCCAATCCGAGCTCGAATGAACCCAATTCAAGGGCTTGGGAGCATAATAAGAAACTTCCTTACAATAATTTGATGACCAAATTATCTCCAATTCAGCATGCTTATAGTTGAATCTAGTGGCTCAACGAGGTGAATTTGAAAAGCCAATTATTTCTTAATTTTTTTCATTATTAAGACACTTAAATGTTGAACAAATATTTTATGATTTAAGAAAATCAACATTGGTTGTCTGATAGAGTGTTACAGATTTTTTTCATATTTATGATCATGTCACTCTCAAAAACTTATAAATCGAATCCTACTCTCTACATGAAGTGAGACCAAGGAGGTGGGAGAGCTTGGACCTTGAGCTTGAATTGTAGCTTAGGATTCAAGAGAGTTATGAGGCATTAAGGATCTCAGAACATCATTGTCGGGTCACAACCAGACCATCACCGTTAACCTTCGTTATCTGCCAATTATAGTTTCTTCTGACCACCATCACCCTCCGATTATGATCATCCAACCTTTGTTGCATGCCGACTAAGATCTTTTGACCAGCGTCGCCCTATTACGGTTTTTGACCTCTGTCACTTGATTATGATATTCCAATCTCCATTGCCCGCCAACTATGATCCTCAGACCACCATGACCCAACAATAGTCCTTCGATCACCATTGTCTGATAACGATTCTTCAACTGCCATCGCCTACCGACTATCATATCCTCCAACCTCTGTCGTCTGCTGAATATAATCCTCCAACCATTTTCGACTGACTATGATCCACCAACATACAATCTTTTAACCAACATCACTAGAGCCTCCAATATCCATCGACTTCATCACTTACCATCGATAATACTGTCAATGTCATTTATTATATCAATGCATGTCAATGATGTCAACTCAGACTCTCAACTTCAACACATGAATTTATGTTGTATTCATGCAAAAGGGTTCTTCCATCCCCATTCCTCTGTAGAAAGTCTTGAGAAAGAAGAGAGAAGGAACAGAGTTACCGAGAGCTTGTATGCAAACAGTAGAGAAGAAAATAATAAAACTTCATTACATCTTATTACAGTTTACAGCTATATATAGTTTTAGATACAGGTGGTTACCGCCACATATGCGGTCATACAAGATTATTTACAATTATGTAGCTATGGTTCTAATATCCCCCGTCAAACTGTTGGGTCTAGGAGTGACGCTCAGTTTGGATCTTAGTTGCTGAAACCTCGGTGTAGATAGTGATTTGGTGAAAATATCAGCTGGCTGATCAACCGTATTGATTGGAAGCAGTCGAATCGTGCTATGATAAATGTGATCACGAATAAAGAGATGGTCTATTTCGATGTGTTTTGTGCGAGCATGAAACACTGGATTATTAGCCAAAGCTATGGCAGATGTGTTGTCACAATATAGATCAGTTGGTGCCGATTGTTGAATACTGAAATCTGTGAGGACTCTGCGCAACCAGACAACGTCCGCCGTGAGGGCGGCTAAAGCCCTGTATTCCGACTCAGTGGATGAGCGTGCTACCATCGTCTGTTTCTTCACTGTCCAAGATATGAGCGTATCTCCGAGGAATGAGCAATAGCCGGATGTTGATTTTCGTGATGTGGGATCTCCTGCCCAATCTGCGTCTGAAAAGGAAGATAAGATTAAGTTAGATTTGGTAATTGGAATACCATAGTTAATAGTACCTTTAATGTAACGTAATAAATGTTTGAGTAGATAGATATGTTGAGGTAACGGTTGATGCATATGTTGTGAAAGTAAATTAACGCTATAAGAAATATCCGATCTTGTAAGTGTAAGATATTGGAGAGATCCTGTAATTCTTCGGTATATAGTAGGATCTCCGAGAATTGAATCTGCAGAAAAAGTAGAAGGCAGCTTTGTGCAAGTTGGGTTCGCCAGTGATTTGCAATCACTGAGTTGAGCGACTTGTAAGATAGAGGCCGCATAGTTCTGTTGAGAAAGAAAAAATTGATTAGAATTTCGTTCGATTTGAATACCCAAGAAAGAGTGAACTTCACCCAGTTGTTTCATATTGAAATGTTGATGAAGCTGTTGTATGATGTTGCTGATTAGAGTATTATTGTCACCGGTTATGAGGATATCATCCACATATACCAATAGATGAACTTGCGAGGTGCCTTGCCGAAGAGAGAGGAGAGACGGGTCAGATAAGCTATGTTTAAATCCCATAGAGACAAGGTGTGCCGTTAGTGTGTTGTACCACTGCCGTGGTGCTTGTTTAAGACCATAGATGGCCTTGTGTAAGTGACATACATAATCCGGATTGATAGCATCCACAAACCCTTTTGGTTGTGCCATGTACACTGTTTCTTGTAATTTGCCGTGAAGAAAGGCATTCGCGACATCTAGTTGTTGAACCGACCAATCATAATGTACAGCTATGGCAAGGAGGATCCGAATTGTCGGAAGTTTAGCCACAGGACTAAATGTCTCTGTGTAGTCCAACCCATACTCTTGGTGATTGCCTTGTGCAACCAGCCTTGCCTTGTAACGTGCAATTGACCCGTTAGCATGGAGTTTCGTACGATAAGTCCATCGGCATCCTAGTACCGAGGCGTTTGGAGGAGGCGGCACAAGACTCCACGTTCCTTGCTGTTGTAATGCAAAAAATTCCGATGCCATGGCTTTCCTCCATTCGTGATGCTTGTTTGCTTCGGTATAGTTCGATGGATCTGCAGGGTGCTGAGAGACAGATTGATTATGAAGTAAATTTAATCGAGATAACGGTTTAAGAGAACCTGTACGTTGTCTAGTTATCATGGGATGAACCGATGTCGTTGCCTGATTGATAGATATAGGAATAGCTGATGTAACCGGTTCAGTAGGTAGTTGAGAGGATAAGTCTATAGAATTGGTATTGTTTGAGACGTTCTGTGCAGGTGCAGATAAATTGGGATCGTGCTGAGGTTGATGATATGCTTGTACCGACGCAGGTGTAAGGAACAGAGGAGGTATATTCTCCAATTGCCTGGTGGAGAAGTTCATGCTGCTAGCAAACGGGAAACATGATTCGTCGAATTTAACATGTCTGGAAATGACCACTTTGTTCGACACAGGATCAAGACATTTGTAGCCTTTATGTTGATCCGAGTAACCTATGAAAATTGATTTATGCGCGGTATTTTGGAGCTTGTGTCTGAACTGGGTAGGAATCAGCGGGAAACACGCACACCCAAAGATACGTAGATGATCATAGTCGGGTTTGCTGTTATGAAAAATTTCAAATGGAGAGACATTGTTAGTAGTAGAAGATGGCATGCGATTTATGAGATAAGTAGATGTAAGAACTGCATCTGGCCAATAGATATAAGGAGCAGATGCACGGTGGAGTAGCGTCCTGGTCTTTTCAATGAGATGCCTATGTTTTCGTTCCGCGACTCCATTTTATTCAGGAGTATACGGACACGACATCTGATGATGTATACCATGTGTGGAAAGAAACTGTTTGAACGACTTATTGCAATATTCTCCGCCGCCATCTGTACGCAAACATTTTATCTTAATCAGGATGTTAGTTTCTCAACTTTTGTTTTAAAATTTATAAAAATAGAAAATACATCCGATTTGTGTTGCATTGGAAATAGCCACGTAAAACGAGAATGATCATCAACGAAAATAACGTAATAAAGAAAACCAGAGTGTGAGAGCGTTGGGGCCGGTCCCCATACATCAGAATGCACAATTTCAAGAATCGACTTTGTCTTTTTAGATCGTTGTTCAAATGGCAGTTTATGATGCTTAGAAACATTACAGATTTGACAACAAGATTTATGTAATTCTATCCTAAGATGCTTGTTATTAGATGCAATCCTAGCAGTAGTCTTGTGGTTGGGGTGGCCCAACCGATCATGCCACAAAGAGACGTCGTCAGTAGTAGAGGAAAGAGCACAATTGCCGGGCAGGTCTGCAGTTTGCCGAATGGAGTAGAGACCATTACAGCACGGGCCTTGCAGAATAACTTGTTGAGTCGTCAGATCCTTTAACTGATAGCCATGGGGATCAAAGGTAATTGCAAGGTTATTATCCTTGGTTAGTTTGGAAATAGAAACAAGATTATATTGCAAGAAAGGAGAATGTAAAATATTTGAGAGCTTAAGCTTACGAGAGGGAGTCGGTAGCAGGCCGTTGCCAGAATTGGCAATGCTGACCGAACTCCCGTCACCTATGGTGATGCGGTCAGAACCGGTGTAAGGATGAGAGATCGACATGTTGTCCAGTGACTTCGTCATATGAGAGGACGCGCCGGAATCAAGATACCAGTCATTGTATGTCCCTTGTGAGCCGGCAATGAGTGCTTTGTTGGCTGGTTTGGAAATTCTTGGCGTGTACTGCTCATTTAGGCGATGCCAACATTCCATTGCACTGTGTCCTTTCTTGAGACAGATTTGGCAAGTGACTGGAGCACTGGACGTCATTTCTTTTGCTGAATGCGAAGATTGTTGTGGTTGGCCACGGCCGCGAGATCTCTTGATCCTACCGCGATTTGTGTACAGTGCCACCGGTTGATCTTCATTCGCACTGTGTCTTGCCAAGTCATTTGCCAAGTGAATTTCTTCACTTATGAGGAGAGGGTAAAGCTGATCCAGACTCAGAGGAGTGGTCATTGTCCTTATGTAAGTCTTGAACGATTGATAGGAGTTGGGTAACCCGTTGATAATGTGGAGGATAATATCCTCCGGTTCAATTTGCGAACCGGCCGCTGCGATTTTATCAACTATGGATTTGATCTCTGTGAGATATTGGATCATAGTTGAGTTCTTGAGCGAGAGATGGTAGAGTTCATTCTTAAGCTGAATGACGCGAGACCGGTTTGTCGATTGAAACCTCGTTTCAAGAGTGTTCCAAATGGAGGCGGTTGATTCAAGATTTAAAACATAAGGAAGAAGAGACGCAGAAATTGTTGAGCAAATTGCCGCAGATAAATTCTGATCGACAAGAATCCATTTCGTGAAGGCCGGATTCAGAGCCGAAGTACCATCAGGTTTGGAAATGAGTTTTACCGGCACTGGACTGTTCGAATCAAGAAACGACTCGAAGCCGTTTGCGCGGCAGATCTTTGCAATTTGTGATCGCCATATCGAGTAGTTCTCAGTAGTAAGCGAATTCTGGACGAAGTTCTTGAGATTTGCAAGCACGAACTTCAGGTTGAAGGCTATTAATAATATCTAAGCTCAATGGAAATATGATCAATAATCATTTAAATATTCTCGTTCACGATTCCTATTGGGAAGAAAATTAAAAAAAAAAAAAAAGCGAAAATGAACACTATGATTTAACATGAAAATTTTTAAAATCGGAAAACACCATGGTGCAATGCCATATCAAAAAAAAAATCATCATGAAAATTGGTAGAAATTATACAAATATTTCTTCTAACACTCTGTTGTCTCTCTTCACTTCTCCCTCCATTGTACTTTTAAAATAGATAAAGATATTGACATTTTTCAATACACTAAGGTGTAATCATTCAAATTAAACAATAAAGATCGAGATGGAAGAAAAATTGCATAGCCCAATGAGCAACTCCACGGTGCTAGAGTTTGGAGCCCCACAATGCTCCGCTCTCTAGCTCAAGCCCAAGCCTGGAGCATACAATGTTGTGGCGGTTATATATGAACAAAAAAATTTTTGGAGGGAAGGCCCTTGAACCCCAAACAGGGAGAACACTGCCCTCATGAACCCTCTAGACGAGCTCAACTGACAGTATTTAAATCTGAAACAACAATGTAACTCAATTAATCGACACAATAAGATTTCACAAAAAACTAAAAATTCAATCGTATTAATAGCACAAAGAAGACATATGATTGCTACCCATCTTCTACCATATGGTTAATTAATTATTTTAAAATTTAAACTATTAGAGAAATTCACAACCAAAACATTAGTAAAGTTCAGCGTCCAAAATTTAAGATACAATGAATTCAAATCCTCCATAATTGAATCATGCATGAATTATGATTTATTACAAATTAGTTTTTGGAAGTTGATTGAGAAGCATGAGAGTACTGCTTTCTTTTGAAATAATCATTATTGTTTATTCTCTTCAGCAATGCGCATTTTTTAAACACCTAACCAGATATCAATTGCCCTTCGCATTTTCTATTTTCTTCATGGAAGCATGTGCATATGTCAAATCTCAAGAATTTTTTTTTTAAAATACGCGAGCTCATCTTAGGCTTCATTTGGCACGTGCATATATAGAATGCTACCAGATAATATATTTTATAGTTATAACTTCAAGATTATACTCTCGTGAAAAAAGATGATTCATCTTAAGATTTGGTGGATGGTCTCTGCAAACTTCGTTTTCTGTATGCCCATTGGCATCTGCGCTGGCTCTGGCTTTCTGTTGAGGATTATGATGTCCCGTTTTTCTTTTCTGGCTGTCGCTGTTGGTTTCACTTCATCTCGAATTTTGATCTTTGGATGAGATTTTTTGCAGCCATGGACGATGATGTCTCCCGTCTTTGTATCCCTCTGGAGGGACTTCGAGCAACTAGGGGTGAGATTCGATATGATCGATGTTGAAAATTTTCTTAAATCCAATGTCCTAGCTTTTTTAGCTTCCCTTTATTTCTTGATGTTGTTGTTTTTTGCAGCTTGCTTCCTTTTTTGCTTGTTGAGATGCTGCTCCTTCTTTCTTTTTTTTTAATGAGCACTCTTTGCTTACTTCTTTTAGTTTACTTGTAAATTTTTCTTACATGCATGTAATATAATTTTGTTAATGAATGGGCTCTGCCCCTTTTTCTTACATGAATACAATATGCTGAAGATCTTGCTAAACTTTGGATGGATACAACATATATCATAAATTCAATGTCAACAGTTTGGAGAATGTTCAATAAAGGTCTGGGGACAATCAGACATCCAGCAATATCCAACAAATAGGCAGAAGTCCGTTGGCAATCGGTAAGATGTTCAATTTGAGTACAAGCTTGCTGAAATCGGAATTTGGATGATCCTGAATTTTAATTTAGAAGTTTCAATTTGATTGTGCCTCGAGATTCGTGATCCAATGACCCTGATGGTAGTAAAATGTGTAAGAAAATGTTAAATAATCAAGTTAGAAGGATCAACATAGGCTTCCTGATATGATAATTTATAGTCTAAATATTTGAAAGAAGACATCTATAATTCAATAAATAGATCCTACTTCTATACATTTAAAAAATTACAAATGAGATAGCTCTGAGACACTAATAATTCCATGTCTCTATCCACCAGCATACGACATCGTCCATCATTAATTATCATCACCATCAATGTCTGTTGCAGCATCATCAAGCTTTGTTGCCATCATTGAAAAATATTGATATTTATCATCCATCATCAATCATTGTTAGTACTTTTTACATTGCCTTACAATATCAAGCCTTCAATTTTTGCTTATGAGGATTTTCAATATTAAAAAAAAAGAAAAGATACTTTTAAGCCTCTTACATATGAGCTAGTATGTCTATTAAATTCCCATGTTACGATAAAATGATTAATTCATCAAAGCAATAGCGAATATTCTAACACCTAACAAGGCATGCAATACATATATTGTGAGCTAATCACTAAGTTACAATTTTATCTTTCACAATGATCATTTAGGTCATCTCCAGCTGAACAACATATCACCGTATGTCATCCGTCATTCGCTGCATTCAAACTCCAAATTTAACGCTAACATTTGATAGGTGAACTGTACGACACCAATATTTATGTTGGACTGTTCACCTATACCAAAAAATTGGGTTACCGAATTTGCCGAAGACTAGTGCGAAAGAGGAGAAAAACGCGTGAAAGAGGAGAGAGATTGTTCCCTTTCCAGGAAGCGCGCGAAAGAAGAAAGAAATGCATTTCGATTAAAGATGAATTGCAGAAGTTTTACTGTATTTTAAAATGAAAAATGAGATTTTCGATTAGAGATGCCCTTAGGATTTGCATCTCTAAAAATGAGCCTCCATCCATTTTCAAATCAATCTCCCTGTTGAACTTTCTATAATATTTCATATTGATGCACCAACTTATAAATATAAATGTGTCGTCTTCTAACATGAAAATAGGCATGCTCGCTATATTTCAAACAGATAAATATTTGAAGCGTTTAAGTAAGTCTAAAAAATATATATTTAACTGAATGAGTGATTAAGATAATATAAGCGTTTTTTTATTTCTTCCGGATACTGAAATTATATATGATAGATCTATCATGATGTGATGCATTCGTCAAAATAGTATTTGTTTGGTGTCAGAATGTTCGCGGCGGTAGAGATAAAAAGCTTAACATCTTAATTTTAAACAAAGATCCAATACACATAAATAAGAGAGATGAGTGCAAAAGTAATAATAGACATCAAAATTTTTATGTGAAAACTACTGAAAAAGGGAAAACACATGGGGCCTCACTCAATTGAAGTGATTGCATTAGTTTTTGTTGTTGATTATAAATGATGCCCTTCCTCGGGGAAGGCATTGGCTCAAGATACAATATAAACTTCTTATAAAGCAAATGACATGATGGGAGTTGGAAGAATTCAAATGACATGAGAGTTTTTCTTAGGAGAATGTTGGCTTGTTCGTTTAGTTGGTAATATCGTAGTTGGATGACGGAGATCGAGGACTATAATCGGGTGATTGAGGTTGGGAAACACAGTCAGAAGACTGTGGTTGGGGATCGTAGTTAAGCGACTGAGGTCGAAGGGACCATTGTTAGTGAGTGAAAGAGGCCACAAGTTCCGTAGTTGATTGGTGATTGAGGTCAAAATGAATATAGTAGCATAGTCAAGGTCAGAGTGACAATTGTTAGCCGACGAGGGTCAGAGTGACAATTGTTGGGCGACTGTGCTTGAATGGATTGCAGCTGGCACACAATAGAGGTTGTACGGGCCATAGTCAACAACAATAATAATAGCAAGTCTTTATCCCACTACGAGGGATCCATTACAAGGATTTTTTTCTCTATTGTGTTCTATTAAGAGAAATTCGTATTTAAATCTAATAAAAAGAATTATTTTTAGTACTTTATAACAAAGTCTTTTTAGGTCAGCTTCTACATTTCTAAACTTAGGCTTGAATATGATACATCTACTCTCCTTACAGGGTCATAAAAAAGTTAACATTTCATGTGACCAAACCATATAAGGCGGCTGTCTCTAATCTCCAGACTTTTCTTGTAAACCCACTCTTCCACCTAAGCATTCGTATCTCTGCAACACTTAAACTTAATTTTATGTTTATCATTTAATGGCGAAATATTGCACCATCAAACATTACAGGTCTCACAATCAACTTATAAAAACTTTTTTAAAAAATTTGAGGGGTATTTTTATATCATAAAATAAGCCTGATACATTCCTCCATATCAATCATCCCAGTTGAATTATACTAATAGTATTCTCATCTATTTCACCATCGTTTTGAGCAATAGACCAAAATATCTAAAACGTGCACTATTTTTAATATTGGATCACCGAATGTCATAATCTCACAATTGAATTTATTACTTTTAAAATTACACTAAAATGTATTATATATCATTTAGATATACAACAACAACATGTTTTTATCCCACTTATTTAAATATAAAATATCAAAATTTAAGTACACTGTCATGAACATCTTTTTGAGGAAAATTTATTATGTGCGGTCACCGGACGACATCTAAAGACGAATTAAGAAGTGCCTCATCATGTTTTTTTATTGTGTATCGGTGTTATGTACCAAGTGATGTGGTGCATCCTGATTCGCTTCTGGACCAGTCGGTGACAGCATATAATAATTTCTCCTATTTGAGATCTTAGACAGAAATTTGCTTGCTTTCTTTGTTACCAAAATTTGCCACGTGAAAAACAGCCAATAAAAATAAAAAAATATTTGTAAGAAAAATTGAATCATTCTTTACCCTTTTTCTAAGAATTTATTTTAAAAAGCTTTTGAAAAAATAAAATTTGTTATTGAAAAAAATTAAAAAATTATAACATTAAGTAAAAAAATCATAGCCATAGGATTTAGCTACTTACCCATAGTGAGTACAATTACTCACATCAGATTCCCTATGAATATGATTGCTGTGGATTTTCTCATGAATTATGTGATTGAAAGATCGGTCTGCTGCCCTTTTTTGACTTAGAAGAACTTGCAGAAACAACAAAGTTTGATTTCCCTTCTTATGGCATATTAAAAAAATGATTATCACGGGGTAAGCAACTTTAATTATTTTTCAAAGCATTTTTTAAATATAATTTAAAAAAAATAAATTTTAATGATATGATTGTTCTAGATTGCTTTAATATTGATTATTGGATTGATTATTGAATTGACTATTGAATACTGGAACACAAGTGGAACCTGGTTGAACGTTGGTTGGAGATTGAATTGACCTGTACAGGATGGTGGGCCCACGGGCTTTCCTTTAAACATCGATTATGGATATATGGATGGGAGTCATAAGGGGTTTATAGATATACCGACGGGCGGCCGACGGGCAAATAGAGTAACGACTCTTTATAGAAACCAACGTATGAATATCTACAACAGCAATATGGATTCTACAACAGCAACATAGCCAGTTGATTGTACTTGTTCAGTATTATTGTATTGAAATGCATGTTTACTATATTGACATACGGATTTATTACTTTATCGATTTCTGCTTTATTGATTGAATTGGATTGGCAGATTTTCTTTTACTATACGGATTTCATTGATAGATTCAGAGCATTGACTGATCATTGAGCATGGATACTATTGAGCATAGATATTGATATGGATGGATATAGATATTGTTATCGATATCTACTTTATTGATTTGATCGGATTTATGGATTTACTGTATCGTATGGATTCATTTATTTCATTGATTGATCATTGAGCATGGATAATATTGATTATTGATTATTGACATTGATATGGATAGAATGGACATAGATATTGTATATATTCATTGATGATATAGATATTGGTATTGCTTATAGATTGATTCTGCATTGTACTGATTTGACTTGCTACATTTAATTTATTGATAGGATAGATTGAGATTTATCGTATTTCTTTTATGATTGATTTTATTGACTTGATAATATGGATTTGATTTGATTTGATAGATTGACTCGATACGATTGATTTGACTAATCGACGGATTCTCCTGAGATTTGATGGATTGATTGATTTTCTTCTGTGTACGGATTTCTTCGAGATTGACGTAGATTGATTGAGTTTGATTTATTGATTTGCCTGCTACTGCATTGACTGGTTTTATTGACTATAGATTTCCGTATTGCATAGACTCATTGACCATTGACTGATATGGATTTGATTGACTGACATGCATATTGATAGCATCGCCGTGCTTTGATTTCAGTTATAAGTATTAGGTGACCTGCTGGGCTTTGTAAAGCTCATTATATGTGGTTGACATTTTAAGGTCAAGGCAAGGGAGCAGAAGATAGGAATTGATCCGGATCTACAGGTTTTTATCTTTTGATTGATAGTGATTCTTTTGTACTCAGGACATGATAGATTTCTGTACTTGTGATTGTAGTGTAGTACCTGAGTATTGTATATGATCTTTTGAGATATGAATCGACCTGTACATTGATGTTTTAAATGTTATAGATTTTTGTTAGACTGTTTGATTGATGTTATAGATAACTCTGGTAAATGGTTTTGATGAAATAATTGAAATTCTTTCCAAGTTAGATCTTGGGGCGTGACAGTGACAGATGCCACAAGTTCCGTAGTTGATTGGTGATGGAGGTCAAAATGAATATAGTAGCATAGTCAAGGTCCGAGTGACAATTGTTGGGTGACAGTGGTTGAATGGATTGCAGCTGGCACATAATAAAGGTTGTACGGGCCATAGTCAGGTGAAGGATGTTGGAGGGACCATAATTGAGAGATAGAGGTCGTAAGAACATGTGTAGGCGACGGGGGTGGAGGGACTATAGTCGGGCAACTGATGTTGAAAGGATCGTAGTCGAGTGACAAGGATTGGAAAAACAATATTCGAGAGACTGAGGTTAAAGAATTGTAGTTTGCAGACGACAGAGGTTGGAAGGACTATAGTCGGTAGGCGATATGGGTTAAAAGGACCGTAGTTAGTGGGCAACGTGTTAATAAGGACCGTAGTCGGGAGACTAAGGTTGAAGGATCATAATCGATAGGCAACAGAGATAAGAAGAACTAAAGTTGGCGGGCGATAGTGGTCTAAAGGACCGTAGTTGGGTGATTGAGGCCAAGGGATGGTGGTCGGGAAATTGAGGTCGAAGAACTTGAGTATAGCTACTGAGGTCGAAAGAGTGTAATCGGAGGACAATGGATGTCGCAAGGACCGTAGTCGGATAATGATGGTAAGAGGAACATAGTTGGGCGATAGTTGTCCGATGACAATATTAAGGCGACAGAGGTTGATAGGAACATAGTCGAGCGATGGTGGTCGGAAAGATCAAAGTCGTCGGGCGACAGGGGTCAAAAGGATTGTAGTTGGATGACTAAGGTCAAAGGATTGTAGTCTTTAGACGACAAAGGTCGAAAATATCATAATTAATGAGAGACAAGGGTCATAAGGATGATGGTTGAGCGATTAGGTCAAAGGACAGTAGCAGACGGGCGACAGAGGTCGAAAGTATCGTAGTCAACGGGCAACCGAGGTTAGAAAGACTATAGTAGGGAAATTGAGGTCAAAGGATTGTATTTGGTGGGTGATGTAGGTTAGAAAGATAATAGTCAGACGACGGAGGTTGACATGACCATAGTTGGGGGTCGGTGGTCAGAAGCATAGTAGTTAGCTGGTAATGAAGGGCGAAAGGATCATACTTGATGGGCGAGGAGGGTTGAAAGGGACATAATCATGCGATTTAAGTCTTAGGATGTAGTCGGCGGGTGACAGAGATTGGAAGGGCTATAGTCAGGTGATGGTGGTCCGAGGATTGTAGTTGGGTCTGACAAATGCGTGGGTTCGCCAGGAGTGGTGCTCGAGCAGCTACGAGATTATTCAAATTTCATAGATCTCTTGAATCTCTAACACAACGTCCAATCCTCCCAAAGTCCCCCTCATATAGAGAGTTGGGATCTATTTCTACATTTAAGAGTACCATGCTTCGTAAATATGAAGAAGATTTAAGGCAAATTCGAAGTGCTCCATTCGATGCCCCATATTGATTTCCTTGATCATAGAGTGTTCATTTAACATTTATGAGCCGTAATGATATTAGAATTAAGTGATATTAGACCCATTGAATTTGTCTTGACGAACTGCTTGATTCAACTATAAGCATACTATATTTGGATATAATGTGGTCATCCAATTAATGCACAAAAGCTTTCAAATATGCTTTTAGCCCATTTTGGGCTTCGAATGGACCGATTTTGGTGTCATTTGGTCGTCTTGGCGAGTGTTCAATTTGACTAAAAGTTTGTTGAGATCGGCGTTTGGATGATCCATAATTTAATTTTTAAAATTTTCAATTTAAAATATACATCAAGATTTGTGCCTGATCAAGATAACTTTAGGAGATATATGTATATTAAATATCTAAGGAATTTTTGAATTCTTACTTACATATTTGCCTTTCATTAATTTCACTTAATCAATCTATTCCACCTAACTATAGTTCCTAAGTTAGTCTAATATCAAATATTTTGTGCAGTACTGTCTAACTATCCCTACCTATTCTACCTGCCTCGAAGAAACTGCATTCCTTGAGATGAAGCCGTAGCAATTATTTTATGCGGCAAATTAATTCCATATTAGCATAATTAAACTTCAAGAAAACAAGTGAGCCATTAGAAATATGATTTTTTCTTCATATTAGAATTATGTTCATAAAATTCTATTGTTGGTAGATATTTCTGTTTAAAAAAATTAAAATCTTGAGTTTAAAGAGAAATTGTTTAGAAATGTTAGTATTTCTGAAAGAAAATTTTTACAGGATTTCCGTACCGATTATTGGCCCAAAGAGAAATTTACGTATCACCTTTGTTGGAAGGGCCATAATTAGGATTTTCGTATCGCCTTTGTTGTTGATGGTTCATCTCATCAAGATGTTTAGTTTAACAACAAATTTGTTGAAATTAGAGTTTAGCTCATGAATTTATGTTCAAAAATTTTCTATTCAATTATGCATTGTGATTCGTGCTCAATCAAGATTATTCTCGATAAAATATAAAATATCTTAATATTTTATCATATACTTTATAGAATTATCTTCATTTTTTAATTTATCTTAAAAATTAAAATCGTATAATTTTGTCATACATATATCTATATAACAATAATAATAATAATAACAAGTCTTTATCCCAGTACGAGGGATCCATTACAAGGATTTTTTTTTCTCTATTGTGTTATATTAAGAGTCAAATTCGCATTTAAATCTAATAAAAAGAATTATTTTTAGTACTTTATAACCAAGTCTTTTTAGGTCAACTTCTACATTTCTTAACATAGGCTTGAATATGATACATCTACTCTCCTTAGATGGTCATCAAAAAGTTGATATTTTATGTGACCAAACCATATAAGACGGCTCTCTCTAATCTTATCTAACACTAATACTACTCCTGACTTTTCGTGTAAATCTACTCTTCCACCTAAACATCCTTATCTCTGCAACACTTAAACTTAAATATATTTTTATCATTTAATGGCGAAATTTTGCACCATCAAGCATTGCAGGTCTCACAATCAACTTATAAATTATTTTTTTATTTGAGGAAAGAAGCAGCCAACCCAGACTCGATGACGATCGGAGTTTGAAGGCGTTGTTGCTGGTGAAATACGAGACGAGTTGCAGCAAATAAGAACAGCTACCAATCCAGTAGCTCGTCTAGTGGCTCTGGAAACCATACCGGGCTATAGGGCCCCGGGACACACCAATCCGGTGCCAAGATAGGTGCCTACCTTCCTCCCAGAATTCTCAAATTCGGACAACAACGAGCGTCCGGAATAGGAGCATTCCAACACCGATGAAAACAACTATCGTCCTGTATTTAATCGAGCAAGGTGACGCCAGCAACATCGTCTCGAACCTGAGGGTGTCCGACTAAAATTGGATATTCCCTCTTTTGATGGTAGGCTTCACATTGAAGACTACCTGGAATGGGAAGGGCGGTGAAGAACTTCTTTGACTATATGGAGATTAGTCCGGACAAGCAGGTGAAATACGTTGCTTATCGACTCAAAGGAGCAGCAAGCACCTGGTGGATGTAGCTGTGTCAAACTAGACAGAGGGAGGGGCGAGATACTATCTGCAATTGGAATTGCATGAAACTGTTGATGCAACGACATTTTCTACCTACATATCTTGAACAATCTTTGTATCTCCAGTATCAACACTGTAGATAGAGGCAACAGACTGTTAGCGAATATATTGAAGAATTTTATCGGCTTAGCGCCCACGAAAATCTTGCCGAATCTGAAAATAAATTGGTGGCTCGCTACATTAGCGGGTTGAAAGATATGCTTCAATAAAAATTAGAGCTCAATTCGGTATGGTCTGTATCCCAGGCAGTGAACTTCGCCCATAAGGTTGAAGCACAAATTCAGAGATCTTACCGCATATCTTTACCCAGGCGCTCGTTTCAGGAAGGAAATCCTAGTTCCATCCAAATCGGCAACGTCACAATCCAAGAATCCAGTGACTTCCCCTGCTCCGGTGAACAATCCTCCAGTAGAAATTAAAACAGCAGCTAGGCCAGGGTTTAAGGGCCGAGCTAATCCCTATGCTAAACATGCTGCTATCAAGTGCTTTAAATGCCTACAACCAGGCCATAAGTCCAATGAATGCCCCAACAGACATCGAGTGCAGCTTATGGAAGGTGTAGAAGAGGTGGATCGGTCCGGATTTGGGGAGGACGTGGAAGAACCAATTGAAGAATTGTTAGCAGATGAGGGGGAACCGATCCTTGGAGTGTTGGAGTAGATACTCTTAGCCCTGCGCAAACCAATTGAAACTCCGAGAAACAGTCTATTTCGAACCAAATGTACAATTAACGGTAAGGTTTGTGACGTCGTAATCAATAGTGGTTGTACTAAGAATATTATTTCCAAGGCGGTGGTCAAAGCTCTTCATATAAAGACTTCCAAGAACCCTCACCTATCCAAAATTAGCTGGGTAAAGAAAGGTGTGGACTTCACTATTTCAGAATTCTGCAAGGTTACATTTACAATTAGCAAGAGTTATTTGTGTCAAGTAACTTGAGACGTCATAGAAATGGACGTATGCCACCTGATTCTTGGTCGGCCTTCGCAGTATGATAGTGGAGTGATTCATGATGGTAGAGCCAATACTTACACTATTGAGTGGAAGGGGAGAAAGATTAAATTCATTAATGCATCTCAAATTCAAGGAAAGGCAGATGTTAACAACCTTACATTAGCTCGCATTGTCTCTGGACATACCCTCCTCCAACTTAAGGAGGAGGTGAACTACGTAATGCTAGCTTTGATTGTTGATGAAGTATCAGAACAGACTGATCTAACCCAGTTTCCAGAAGTGAAGCAACTGATTGAGGAATATGGTGATATCACAGCCTTGGAGCTGCCCTCGACATTACCTCCATGGCCTACGAAATATTCAACACCAAATCGAACTCATACCCGGTGCTGTCATGCCCGACCTTCCACACTACCATATGAGTTCGCAAGGACACACCATCCTAAGGGAGATTGTACAAGAGCTATTGCAGAAACAATTCATCCAACCAAGCTTGAGCCCTTGCGCTATTCCAGCATTGATTGTTCCCAAAAAGGATGGACATTGGCACATGTGCATCGACAGTAGAGCTATTAATCACATCACCGTTAAGTACAGGTTTCCACTTCCTAGGATTAACAATCTCCTGGACAAGCTTGCTGGTTTGACTATTTTCTCCAAACTAGATTTGAGGAGCGGCTTTAATAAATTTCTTATCCGACCCAGGGATGAATGGAAGACTGCATTCAAGACGGTGGATGGGCTGTTCGAATGGAAGGTTATGCCCTTTGGGCTCTGTAATGCTCCCTCTACTTTTATGCGGCTAATGCATGACATTCTTAAACCATATTTAGATAAATTCTGCATTGTGTATTTTGATGACATTTTGGTGTTTAGCTCTACCTTAGAGGATCACCTCGGTCATCTAAAATCCATTTTGGAGATTTTGCGCAGTAACCAACTGTTCCTGAATATCTCAAAATGCGAATTGGGAGTCACTCACGTCAACTTCCTGGGCTTTATTCTTTCCCCGACGGGAATCCAGACCGCTCCACAGAAAATCTCTGCCATCCGGAAATGGCCAACTCCTCGTTCTATGACTGACGTGAGAAGCTTCCATGGGTTGGCCAACTATTACAGGCGGTTCATTCAAAACTTCAGTGTTATAATGGCCCGCCTAAAGGCTTCCTCCTTTTCATGGACCGAAGATCAACAGAAAAGCTTTGAACGAATCAAGGAGGCCCTTAGCTCTGCTCCTGTACTTGCTTTCCCCGATTTTGATAAGCCCTTCCAAGTGGACACTGACGCCTCTGCCGTCGGTGTTGGAGCAGTTCTGTCACAAGATGGAAGACCCATCGAATACTTCAGTGAAAAACTCAGCGACACTCGACAGCGATGGTCGGCATACGAGCAAGAGCTGTATGCAGTCGTCAGAGCACTCAAACAATGGGAGAACTACCTTCTCCATCGAGACTTTGTCTTATGCAGCGACAACCAGGCTCTCCAATACATCAACAATCAAAAGAACATTAACAGAATGCATGCTCGCTGGATTGTTTTTTCACAACGATTCAGTTTTGTGATTAAGCATAAGGCGGGGCGAGCCAACAGAGTGGCAGACGCATTGAGTAGGCGATCGGCGTTGTTGACGCGTCTTCAAACAGACGTTACGGGCCTGCAATTATTGAAAGAACTTTACACGGAAGACAAGGATTTCGCTCAAATTTGGAGCGCGTGTAAGGCAGGTCAGCCTCTACAGGACTTCACGATTCATATGGGATTCTTATTCAAGGGCAACAGTCTGTGTGTGCCTGATTCTTCATGGAGGCCTCAATTAATCAAGGAACTGCACGGAGGGGGGGTTGTCCGCCCATACTGGTCGAGATAAAACCTTCGAGCTGCTGCAATCACGTTTTTACTGGCCGCATTTGCGCCGGGACGTCTCGAGGTATGTGGAAAAATGCACTGTTTGCCAACGGTTTAAGGGTACTGCTCAAAATACCGGTCTCTATACCCCTCTCCCGATCCCCGATTCTATTTGGGAGGAACTAACACTGGATTTCGTATTGGGATTACCCCGTACGAAGAGAGGATCGGACTCCATCATGGTAGTAGTTGATCGCTTCTCCAAGATGGCGCATTTCGTCCCGTGTAAGAAGACGTTCGATGCCCTCAATATTGCCCAACTTTTCTTCAAAGAGATCGTTAGGCTACATGGACTACCTCGTAGCTTAACTTCGGATCGTGATGTCAAGTTTGTGAGTCACTTCTGGAGGGAGTTATGGAAGAGATTGAACACTGATCTCAAGTTGAGTTCAGCGTACCATCCACAAACTGACGGGCAAACTGAAGTCGTCAACAGGACTTTAGGCAACATGTTGCGTTGCCTAGTTCAGGACAACCCGAAAAGGTGGGAAGAACTTCTTAGTCATGCCGAATTTGCCTATAATTCTATGTACAACCGTTCAACTGGATGCAGCCCTTTCCAAGTAGTATACACTAAAACACCTAATCACTTGGTCGACTTGACCATCCTCCCTAAAGGTGGCCGACCGGCTGTACAAAAGACCATTACACAGGCCCAAGAAACCATTCAATCTGTTAAGGAGCAACTAGAGCAGGCCACCAGCAAGTATAAAAAGGATGCAGATTTACACCAGAGGCACAAGGCGTTCAATATTGGTGACTTGGTGATGTTACGAATGAGGAGAGAGCGGTACCCGCAAGGAGCTTACTCCAAGCTCAGTCCTAGAAAGATCGGACCCTTTCCAATCAAGCACAAAATCAGCGATAATGCGTACGTGATCGATCTGCCTCCGCACATCCAGACATCGTCTACTTTCAACGTCGCTGACATCTACAGTTATCATCCACCTGATGGTAACGGACCAGTTGAAATCTCGTCGGAGTCGAGCTTCTCCGAGGCGGGGGAGGATTGATGTGGTCATCACGTTCGGCCCAACCATGTGGGCATAACCGCCAATGCAAACCCCACTATCCTTTTATTTCTAGTATTTCTGCTATTTACCTTTTTCAGCCAAAGTAGTATTGTCCTTTGCTAAAAGTTGTTTTCCTTTAGTTAGCAGCCATCTACCCCTGTGGGTTTTGGGGCATATAGTTGTCATTACAGCAAAAAGGCGGAGCATAGAATATACTACCACAGTTTTAGTTTCCTTTCACTGTTCTATTGAGCTTATTTTCCCTTCAGGTTTTCTTCCAGGAACATCCGCTGCATCAGCTTTGGTATCAGAGCTAGCTGTCCGTGGACATGGCCGACGGAAGCAACCAGCCCAGACTCGACGGCGATCGGAGTTTGGAGGCGCTATGGGAGGCGCAACAACACACCTCCAAGCAATTGGATGAACTTATGAACCTTTTTACTCGTTTTGCAGGTGAAATGCGAGACGAGTTGAGGCAGATAAGGACTGCTACCAATCCAGTAGCTCGTCCAGCGGCTCCGGCAACCATACCGGGTCCGAGACTCCCAGGGCAAATCAACCCCGTGCCAAGACAGGCACCTATCTTCCCTCCTGAGTTTTCAGATTCAGGGGACGACGAGCCTCGTGAACAAGATCATTCCGACTCAGACGATTACAACAGGCGTCCCGTTTTCAATCCTTCTAGGCGTCAATGGCAGCACCGCCGTGAACCTGAGGGTGTCCGATTAAAACTGGACATTCCTTCTTTTGATGGTTGGCTTCATATTGAAGATTAATTGGAATGGGAAAGTGCCGTCGAAAATTTCTTTGAGTATATGGAAGTTAGTCCAGATAAACAGGTGAAATATGTCGCTTGCCGCCTCAAGGGCGGGGCAATAGCGTGGTGGATGCAGCTTTGTCAAACGAGGCAAAGAGAAGGCCGAGGCCCCATCAGAAACTGGAAACGTATGAAGCAACTAATGCGCCGGCATTTCCTACCCACTGACTTTGAACAATTGTTGTACATTCAATACCAACAGTGCAGGCAAGGACAGCGTACTGTCAGTGAATACACTGAAGAATTCTACAGGCTTAGTGCTCGCAATAACTTAACGGAATCCGAAAATCAATTGGTGGCTCGTTATGTGGGTGGATTGAAAGATATACTTCAGGACAAATTAGAACTCAATTCGGTTTGGTCAGTTTCCCAAGCCGTGAATTTTGCCCTCAAGGCTGAATCGCAGTTGCAAAGGCCACACCGTCAACCAGTCTACCGCAGATCATTTCAGGAAGGGAATGCTACCCCTTCCAAGGCAGCTACTCAGCACTCCAATACTCCCGTGACCGCCCAGGCACCAGTAAGCAATGCTATTTCCGAACCCCGAGCAGGAGTTCGACCACGAATTCCTGGTCGAGACAATCCTTATGCTAAGCCCACGGCCATCAAATGTTTTAGGTGTCTTCAACCTGGACATAAGTCCAATGAATGTCCTAATCGGCCTCAAGTGCAATTCATGGAAGGAGAGGAAGAAGCAGAATTGACAGGATTGGGAGACGAATTGGAAGAAACCATTGAAGAACTGGCGGCAGACGAAGGTGAACCAATTCTCGGAATATTAGAAAAGCTGCTCCTAGCACCACGCAAACCTGTAGAATCTCAAAGGAACAGCCTATTTCGTACCAAGTGTACCATTAATGGCAAGGTTTGGATTGTTGTGATCGATAGCGGGTGCACCGAAAATATCATCTCTAAGGCGGTTGTTCAAGCCTTACAGATTAAGACTTCAAAGAATCCTCACCCATTCAAGATTAGCTGGGTCAAGAAGGGTGTGGATTTCACTATATCCGAATTCTGCAAGGTCACATTTACTATTGGCAAAAGCTACTTGTGTCAGGTGACCTGTGATGTTATAGATATGGATGTGTGCCACCTCATCCTTGGTCGCCCTTGGCAATTTGATAGCGGAGCAATACACGACGGCCGATCTAATACTTACACTATAGAATGGAAAGGGAGAAAGATTAAATTCATTCCAACACCTTCAAGCCAGAGCAAGCCTGATGTTAACAACCTTACTATGTCCCGTATTGTATCGGGACATACACTTCTTTAACTCAAGGAAGTCAGCCATATAATGATAGCTTTGATTGCTGAAGACTCTTCAGGACAGCACCAGACGACGCCGCCTAATGAAGTGCAACAATTGATCGCTGACTTCAGTGATATTACCGTCCCAGAGCTTCCGTCGTCACTCCCTCCTTTGAGAAATCTTCAACACCAAATTGAGGGAGGATAATATCCTCCGGTTCAATTTGCGAACCGGCCGCTGCGATTTTATCAACTATGGATTTGATCTCTGTGAGATACTGTATCATAGTTGAGTACTTGAGCGAGAGATGATAGAGTTCATTCTTGAGCTGAATGACGCGAGACCGGTTTGTCGATTGAAACCTCGTTTCAAGAGTGTTCCAAATGGAGGCGGTTGATTCAAGATTTAAAACGTAAGGAAGAAGAGACGCTGAAATTGTCGAACAAATAGCCGCAAATAAATTCTGATCGACAAGAATCCATTTCGTGAAGGCAGGATTCAGAGCCGAAGTGCCATCAGGTTTAGAGATGAGCTTTACCGGCACTGGGCTGTTTGAGTCAAGAAACGACTCGAAGCCGTTTGCGCGGCAGATCTTTGCGATTTGCGATCGCCATACCGAGTAGTTCTCAGTAGTGAGCGAATTCTGGACGAAGTTCTTGAGATTTGCAAGTACGAACTTCAGGTTGAAGGCGATGTCGGTGGTTTCCGACATAGCTGTTTCCGTATTATCGGAATGTTGAGTAGACGAAGACGAAGCCATGGAATGCCCTGGATCTTAATCCATATCTGATACCATGTAGAAAGTTTTGAGAAAGAAGAGAGATGGAGCAAAGTTACAGAGAGCTTGAACGCAAACAGTAGAGAAGAAAATAATAAAACTTCATTACCTCTCATTTACAGATTACATCTATATATAGTTTTAAGTACCGCCACATATGCGGTCATACAGTTTTATTTACAATTATGTAGCTATGGTTCTAATATTAGTCATCATAACTCAACTAAGGTGCAACCGTCGCCAGCTGCAATCCTCTGACTACCATTGCTCGATCATGATTCTTCGACATTTATTGTATGACAACAATCCTCTGACAGTCGTCTCTTGACTTTGGTCCTTTGACCATCATTGCTCAACTATACTCCTTTGACTATCATATTCCTACGATCATTCGACCATTATTATCAACTACAATCCTCTCACCACCCTCATCCATCATTGGACCTTCAATTATTGTGGCTTAAATACTGTCACCTGACTAATTGTCCTCCAAACATTGTTGTCTTTCTTTGGTTCACCGAACACTGTCATTTGACTGTTGTCCTCTAATTATAGTCATGCAATTATGGTCCTCCAATTATCATTACCCGATTGCAATTATCTGATCACAATTTCTTAGATCATTATCCCTCTAGCATCATTGCTCGATTATAATTCCTCCGACAACTAGTACTCGACTGTATTCCGCTAACCACCATTGTCCAACTATTAACCATCATTTATTGACTATAGTCATTCATTCACTATCACTTGGATACAATCGTATGACTATTATTAATGCATGCTGACTTCAACACCTAATGTTGTCAATAATATCAATGCATGCCATCACCAACAAGATAGATGTATATCGTCGACACTTACTCTAACTTCCAACATCAACACCAGGATTATGTTAGAATGCTTAGTCTCTAGATTTGCTTCCTTAAGACTGGAACTAAATGAATAACAAATTGACCTCTTAAGAACATCTCTTATGATACATGACTCTTTCAATCTCCACCATAAAATCTATACTATATAGTTTATGCCTATCAAATTTGAGCCAAATATTGGAATATGAATCATTTGTAACCAATGACAAATATTGGAGGAATCATTTTCATATGGCCAAACCCTATAAATTTTTTCTCTTTTTCAGATATTGCAAATATAAACTCTGATATATCTTTCAACCACGTATTCATATATGTATGCTGGATCTCTATACAAAGTAAAGACATTAAACTCTTTCACTCAACTACTCTGAATGTTTTGATACACAATAAGATTTTATATACATTTTAATATGTTTACCAATAATATATATGAAGTACAAATAAAATCAAGCACTATTCTGCATATGAATAAAAACTTATAATCTGAATAGGCTTTGAAATTATCTAATACACAGTTAATGAAATGATTTAATAAAATATTATATTTTGTTATGATATTATTATTATTATTATGAGTTTTTTAGTTAATAATTTCGAACAATTAAAATTAGAATCAACATTAATTCTTTAATTTGAAAATAGCAAAATATATCCAATTAATAAAACTCATATCTTACAAAAAACAATCTATAAATTTATTTAAAATTTTGAAATTCAACTATATTTCAGAGATTTTTTTTTTTTTTTTTTAACTTTTTCACTTTTATTCAAACCCTTTAAGCTAAATATTTGTTTGATTAAGTTAAGTGTTAGGCATCTATTATGGTTTATGATGACATACATCAATGTAAATGCGAACCATCGCCAACAAGATTGACACTTGCCACAAAATACATATAAGTGCTAGCCATCGCACTACTAAAAAACTAGTGTTTTCGCAGCATTTTTATCTGCGGTTTTTAAACCGCTACTAAAAATAAGTATAAGCAGCAGTTTTTACTACTGCTAAATTTACTATTAAAAATTGATATACTTCTTTGTATTTTAAAACAGCGGTTTACGAACCGCAGGTAATTAGCACCCCGCTCATAAACCGACCTCGATCAATCCTTTTTTTTTTGCCCTAGCCGACACATCCTAAACCGCCGACTTCGTCTTCGGAGACAATCCACGCCGAATCACTTCTACTTCCGATGCAGAATGATAATAGGCGAACCAATGCCGAAGCTTCTTTTTCGTAGATGAAGGTCGATCAATACTTTTTTTGCCCTAGCCGACATCTTCTTCCCGTAGCTTCTTCCTTCGGCTTCCGGCATCTCGTTCCCTTCGTCCTTCGGTCCGACAGTGTCGCGTGGCCTGTGAGCAGTCCGCCGTTGGAGGTAAGATTCGACATTGCATTGATTTGGATTTTCTTTGTTGTTTTCATTTTTTATGTATCAGTTTTTACTTTTTTTCATGTGTATTATGTAGACGTTTAAAAAAATTGTTGGCCCGTGAGAAATCCGCCGTTGGATCTATCCGTCTGGATGTTTTCCATAGTTGTTTTAATGCGTTTGCTTGTGTTTTCTGTTTTCTGGAGTGATAGTATTAAAAGTTTAGGGAAAGTCTTGAGCAGTCCGCCGTTGGGACCATAGTTGTGTTAATGCGTTTCCTTGTGTTTTCTGTGTTAATCCATTTGGATTTTCTTTCTTTCTCTACCTTGTGTTTTCTGTTTTGGTTGGGCTTTCTGTGTTGATTTGGTTGCACCTGCAGAAGAGCAAGTGCTTAAGTAATTGTAGATTTATATATTGTTAATATTCACTCAATATCATCATGATGATATTTATTTGTTATGCCATTTCTGTTTTTTCATCATGATTCATAAGGCCACCTGTGTCGTGGAAGTTTTGATGGAAACTTTGAATGCCTTGGCTCCTAGACCCTTAGTATGTTATTCTACTGTTTGACTAGTCGCTTAACATACTGAGTGGGCTAAGCATGGCTAAGGAGGCCGTCGAGGATTGGAGGAGGTTTATGCAGGACATGAAGGTGAATAAAAGGAAGGTTAGTATTCATAAAGGGGATGGGAACTTTTGTTACAAGAAGTGGCATAAAATATTTGTTGGTGATGTAGTGAAGGTTGAGAAAGATCACTTTTTTCCTGCTGATTTGCTTCTGCTTTCCTCGAGTTATGAGGACGGGATATGCTATGTGGAGACTATGAATTTGGATGGGGAGTCAAATTTGAAGGTGAAGAGGGCATTGGATGTGACATTACATTTTGATGAGGATAAAACTTTCAAGGATTTTTATGCCACCATTAGGTGTGAAGACCCCAATCCTAGTTTATACACCTTTGTGGGAAATTTGGAGTATGAGAAGCAGGTGTGTAGCAGTTTTTTGCATTATATATTTTTTAATTTGTGATACCCTTTAGCAGCGGTTTTAACACGTGCTAAAAGCGCTGCTATATCCTTCCTACAGCAGCACTCATGAAACCGCTGCTATAGCCTTTGCAGCGAACACAAATACAGCGAATTTGCAGCGGTTTTTAAACCGCTGCAAATAAATTAGTAGGTGCTTAAACCGCTGCCGTAGGTCATAAAAAGTGCTGCGAAAACTTATTTTTTTAGTAGTGTCGTCAGCGACATCAATATCCACCATCATCACTAACATTGATGTTTTGCCATCACCAATGAGTTAGATATCTGCCAACAGCATTGCTGTCAACATCAATCATTGATGAGATCGAAGGAATGTTCGCCCTGCCATTTGGCTTGAATAATTTCATGACCTATCAATAATAATAATAATAATAATAATAATAATAATAATAATATGAATGTGTGGTTCAGCTATAAGATCTTGCCCATACAGTGAACCAGTCCAACAAGAACTTTTATTTGGTCCGGTGAACGGACGTAGAGCTACGTTCGGCCGGCATTGAGATCACGCCACGTAGCAGGCACAAAACCGCGGACCCGACCCGACGAATAGTGGGTATGTCTCACGTGCGTTTTTTAAATCCATGACAACCCGATATTGCTAGGTATTTATCGATTTTGCTCAGCAATAACAAGAAATACCATTATGCGAAGACAAATACCAAGCAATACCGAGTTTTTTCTAGAAAAAACTCGGTATTGCTCGGTATTGATCTTCACAGAGCGGTATTTCTCGTTATTGTCAAGCAATACCGAGTAATACCTAGCAATACGCAAACATAGCATTCACGGGTTCCGATCCGGATCAAGTTATCGGGCCACGTGATAAAGAATAAGAGCACGTGACACGATCTCAGTGATGAATAGAGCTACGTCTTCGCCCAACAGGCCGGTTTATGTCGGCTCAATTAATTAACGAAATGGGTTTTCAATATCTCTCGAACGCACTACGAAAATTCCCGTGCGCGGAATATTCCTTAAATAGTTAAATTGTCCCCACCGTTTATGCTCTAACTAATCAAATAGATCCACGTCATCAGAATCACATGGTCCATACCGACTATATTTCCAGGTCAGCACATATCGACCGCTAATATTCAGACTCGATTCTTCCGTGGTATTCGCCTTGCTTCTAGAGTTCTATTTATCTCGCTTGTTCCATCGTCTCGCGTGTCTTTCCTGGTAGAAGCCATAACGCTTGAGGGCCGATCGGAGGGGGAAATAGGGAGAGAAAGAGGCGAGAGGCGAGAGCCAGCGGAAGTGAGGACCTTATTTGTACCTATAAGAAACCCTAGCCCTAATCCTCTACGTTAACGATGATCAATCTAGGCATGGATACCCGGCCGTCGACCTCCGTCACGGCGGAAAAGGCCATTTCCTTCATATCCAAGGGTTGGAGGGAGGTGCGCGACTCCGCTGGCGCCGACCTCCAATTGATGCGTGCTAGGGCCAATTCCTTCAAGGATCTTGCGGATCGCGAGGTTGAGAACTTCCTCCACTCAGCGTCTGTCTTCTCCGTCCCTTCACATTCTCCGATGAACAGCGCCATCGCTGAGCTCGAGTTCGTGAAGCGGATACAGCCGAAATTATCGGAGTTCCGGCGGGCGTACTCGTCGCCGGATTTCAGCAGGAAGATGCTAGAGAAGTGGAGTCCTAAGCCGCGTATCCGGATTGATCTGTCCGCGATAAGGAATGCCATCGTCTCGGAGGTCGATCATGATGGGGGGCTGTTTGATTTTGAAAGCAGTAGACCTCGACGCCTGGTTAGGAGGATCCGGTGGAAGGAAAGGGAAAGGGAGAAGGAGGAGGAGTGGGAGCCAATTCGACAATTGAAAGAGAAGTTTAAAGAATTAGAGCAGAAGAGTCAATCGAACGATATATTTTGGAATTTCAAGAGTAAAGAGTTGGTCGAGAAAGTAAAATTGAGCTTGGTACGTTTCTGCTATCAACTTGACAAGTTATTAATATTATATTTTTTGCAGGGAGAGAATAATTTTACTCTTCATTGTTTGATTCTCTTGATCTCCTAGACACGTTTAGTCACAAGCATACGCTAGTCAGCACATGTATTATCGCTGTTGATAGTGTGCAGTAATGCTAATTTGTAAAGAGCAAGCAAATACGGGATTTTGGGCTATAGTTGGCGACATAATATATTCTTAGTGTTGTAATGCAATTTTGAGGGCTGCGCTTTTCATATTAGATTTGTAATGTATGGATTCTTATAGGAAATGCTAGATCTATGCATGGAACCTTTTGGTTGAAGTAAACGAATCCATTTGATGTTCTCTTTAATCATTACCTAGGAATAATTATATTCTTTTAAGCAAAAGCACTTCCTTGCGAAGAAAAAGGGAGCTTATTACAGTAATGAAGGATATGTGAACTAAATCCTTTGGAGTACTAGAAAAAGATAGCTGCGGTCATTGCTTCAATAAATTGTCTTTTAGCTGTGCTTTTCATGTTATTTCAAAGGAAGGACATTTAAAATATTTGGTTGTTGAAGTAATGTGTAAATTATGTAATTGTTGAGAAATGAGAATATAGTTCAAATGTTAACAGGGTTTGGATGGAGCAACGTGACTGTCTTAATATGATGTCAAATCCATATCTTGTAAAATCTTCTTGTATACAATGTAAGATTCATAAGAAGATGGTGGTTGGCCGTAAATGTAGAAACATTAACCTGAATTATATACAGGGAATGCATAATAGGCAGATAGTTGCTAGATACAGCTTGGACATCATGTGGTTTTCGTTTTCACAAATAAAAAATATGAAAAATGGATAAAGTTAATGTTCTATATACCATGTAGTAACAAGGAAGTAGGTTTAGAGACTTGTCAAGCAACGAGTTGAGGAGACTAGTTTGAACATTGCACTTGTATTGGAAGGCAAGGCTTATCAGCAAGCATCATCTACCAACACTTCATAGAAATTAGGAATTCTAAATTTATTTGTTGGTTGGTTATGAATGTTCAAGCATCTTGTTTTCTAGTGACTATCTATGTTGGTAGATGAAATAGTGGAGGAATCTCTGTTAAAATTGTAAATTTTATTATTGAGTCCATAATAAAATGATATTTTTGTCCTTTGAGATAATATATCACCTTTCTTATGTCGTACTCGATCACAAAATATGCAATCCATTGAGGTTAGCAAAATTTCTCCAACATGCTCTACCACATCACTCATCTAGTTGCCGATGACCTTGCTGCCACCCCTTTGATGACCCTATGCTTGCGACATCACCCATATCATGGTCCCCGTTCGATCATGCAACTTGTGCCTGAGACCTGCAGCGACACCCTAGCCTATGCCGACAACGCCACCTATGACCCCACACTCGCTTCTATGTCATTCACGCCATCCCCGTTGTTGGCTTGTTTGTGTCCTAGATTGATTTCAAATTTTTTAGCCTACCAAACACAAAATCTAAATTTTGCATATTTATTTTATAACCAACTAATCGATCTTAAGGAATCAAAATACATTATATTTAATTCACATTGCATAAATACTTGTAACTAAATAACCCCTAAGTGTAGAATCTGATCCCAAATATTTTATGAATTGAAAGTATGAAACAAGTTTAATTATAAATAAACATGAAGTTACAGGAAGGACATATGGCCAATTATGGATCTAGTCAAAAGTTATAGTTCGAATTCAAACTTGCAGTATGTAATTGTTTTTATAGTTCGAATTCAAACTTGTAGTATGTGATTGTGTTGATAGGAAAGGAAGAATGGAGGAGAAATATTTTCTCAATGTATGGCATGTGCGAAGAGAATAAGTGCAAAATTGTTATAGATGGATGTAGTGCAATGAATGTTATATCCACCTATGCTATTACTATAGTAGACCTTAAGCCTGACCCCACCCAATGCCTTTCCTTTTGAGCTAGGTGAACCACACATCTCCATTTATCACAGTTAGGCGTTCAGTGCCTATCAAAATAGGATGCTATGTTGATCATATATGATGTGATGTCCACCCTATGAAGATAACTCATATTTTTTTAGGTAGGTCTTGCCTTAATGACTTAAATGTCATTCTTTATGATAGAGAGAACACTTATGTGTTCAAATTCAATGGCAAACCATAAAGCCATTGCCTAATATAGTATGAAAAAGTTCAATTTAAATAGACATGAAGTTGTGATAATGACATATGGCCAGTTATGAATCTTTTTAAAAGTTACAGTTGGAATTGAAACTTGCAGTATGTGATTGTGATGTGATACCACATGCGAAGGAATTGCGTTCGGAAATTAAAATAAAGATTATTCAAAGCGTGTCATAACAAATTTTAATTACCAACAAAAGTAAAGGGTTAAATCGTTCAAAGTAGTTAACTTGCTTAGGCGAAGATGTGCTTTGAGTTAACCAAACCAATCTTATCATTCAAATAAGCAGAAAGATCACACTATCATTCTGTCGACAAAAATTATTTATGAAGCAAGTATCAATTTATAAAATGATTTAATCATCCAATGTGCATTAATTCTTACCAATGAGGGGATGAGGTATTGCAACTCACTTAGACAACAACTTTTATGCATGTAATTCTTTAATCAATGCTGTAAAATACATTTGAAGCATCATCAACAACACTAACTAATTTGTGGTTTGAAAGACTACTTAGTGAAAATCTCACTTATTGTCCCATTCAATGAAAACCATCCATTGAGAAATTTTCGTTGCATCTAATTGATGATCAGTTGATCTCTTTTTGAGCTAATGAAATTGTGGTTGCTGCTAGTTTTATTTATGTTTGTTCAAGTAGGCTATCAATCTTGATTGCTTATCGTTGTTCTTCCTGTGTCGAATGTTGTGTTTACCGGAATAAATTTGCATGACCTTTTCTGCCTTGATTTCTTTTTCACATTATTATTTAATGGTTTGCCAATAAATATATTTTATTTAATTTCTTATGATATTGTTGTTACAGAAATCATTTTGCAAGGAGCGTGAAGAGTCAAAGGTTTGTCAACACTATCTTAAATTTCTATGCACCTGTTTACTTTTTCTTTCATAATTGGAATTTGGGTTGCAACATTTTCTTCTTGAAAGCTTAGATTTGGTCGTATGAAAGTCCAGCTAAAAGACATGTTCTATAATTTAAAAAGGAAAATAAAGCGAGTTTCAGGGAAGTTCTAATTTCAATGATGGCCAAGGTGTCAGTCTTTTTTATGATTGTCTTGTAGGTAGCTGGTAACTTGTAAACTAATTTCTAATTTATTTGTTGTCTCGAGTTAGCTGTTATTTTCTATCAAAATGCAACCGCTTGCAATTTGTATAGCTGTTTGATTCATGGAATTTTTACTTGTATGTATCAATGCAAAAAAACTGGCGAACACTTATTTTATACACAGTTCTTAAAAATTATCACTCTCACCACAAAGCCCTGGAACCCTTTCGAGTATATTGCCACGGCTTGCAACTTGTTAAAGATTTACTGGGTATTTTTATATTTTAATTCGTCACCATTACTAGAATTTGTCGTAGGATGTTGGAGCAAAAAATAGTGGGCCTGTTGTAGCCAACAATTAGCATGATTGGGGAGAGGAAGGAAGGATTGCTTGAAGTATCCAAGGTGATGATTAACCTAACAAAGGTTAGACTAGCGGTTAATAATGGCAATAGGATAAAATCATTAAGAAACGACAACTTCTTGGCAATATTTAAAATTTGATCACCTGAATAGATCATTCATATAATTTGTAAATATACCTACCAAATTCTTTGAGTCATAAATAGAACATGGTATATATATAGAGGGTAAAAATTAGTTCTTTTTATAATAGATGAGAGTTTTCAATTGCAAATTCTCAACATCTTTTTTTTGGTTGAAAGCAAACGCAAAAAAAGTGTAATGGATTGAATGCCATTTTATATGCTATTTACTTATATAATGCCTTTTAAAATTTGTTCTTCTCAATTAAATAGAGTTTATGTAATTTTGGTCCACATTCTTTGTTAAAAGTAACTAGAATAACGCCATAAGTGAGATGTTTACATATATAATCTATAAGATCAAAATTTTAAGGAAGGACATTTAAATGACTAAACATAGCAAATAAAAACAATCACTTTTTGTGAAATGTGAGCAATTGCATCAATTGATGAATACTTTCATTGTGAAAAAAATGTAGATTATAGGTAAGAGTGCAAGTGAGCCGAGACTGCTTAAACTCGACTTATTAATGAGTTCAGAAGTCTTGCTTATCGAGCCACGAGTTCGGGCTCGAGCTGAAGCCTAGCCTGGCTCAGCTCATAAGCTCATTGAGTTGCTCGATTAACCTAAATTATATTTTAAAATTAATTAAAAATTTGCATTATGTAATATATTTTATTCTTTTTAAATTATTTTTTATATACTCTAATTGTTTTATTTGTATATTAAAAGTCAAAATTCTTAAAAAATTAAAAAAAAATATTCAAAATTAAGAAATCGAGCTCAATAATCAAGTCGAGCTCGAGCTTTTTAGATGAGCTAGAGCTTATATCTTTTTTAATGAGCTCGAGCTTAGTAAATGAGCTTGAGTCGAGCTCTAGCATCAACTTAGTAAGAATTAAATAAGCTAAGCTCGATTAAGTAGATAATTGACTCGACTCTTTTACACTCCTAATTATGGGTGTAAAATAGCCTTGAGGTACAAGAGGAACTTTAATGTTTTTTATGTTTTTAAAGTTTCTTAATTCTAGTCCCTCCTATTGAAAGTAACTCTTAAATGAGAGCAAAATGTCTGAAATATCCCTGTTTATTCTCCTTTTTTCTCTCTTTCTAATTTTGAATCGCTTGAGATTTCATTGGGTTTGCAAGAGCATGTAGATTCTTAAAATTGAAAACACCGCAAACTAGTGTGATTGTTAGATCATAGGATTTGAATGAGTAAGATTGAAAAAAACTTTTAAATGAGAGCAATTATGGATTTAATTGGAGAGAGATAAGGGAGAGAGTTGTAATATGATTTTAATGGGCATGAGTAACGGAGTGAGGGGGGGGGGGGGGGCGGCCATAAGGGAGGGAAAACAAGTGTCTAGGTTTAATGTATGTGTGCCATATGCTTTAATTGATGATTTGAATTAAATCTGAAATTAATCCTAAGATTTTGCTTGATTATATGGCTTTCCTAAATGGGTTTGGTTTAATTGGAAATTTTTTGAAATTCAAAATATTTTGAATTTGAATTCGAAATTCTTTCCAAAAACATAGGAGCTAATTTTGGAAGGTGTTAATTGGGAATTGATTTGGGGATCTAAGGGGGTGAAAGGGAGGCCGGCGGCTTGGCTTTGGGTGGGGAAGGGCCGGTGGTGTGGGGTTTGCTGGGGTGGTGGTCGACAGCTGGTGTAGGTGGGGAGGCCAGCCAGTGGTTGGGTTTGGGGTGGTTAATCCATTGGGTGGGTTGGGGAAAGGAGGGGAAACGGTGGGGGGAAGGGGTAATCAAAAGGAGGCCGGCGGTATGGGGGAAGAGAAAAAAAGGAAGATAATAGAAGAAAGGTAGAACCGAGAGCCCAAACCTTCGGGCGGCTGTCGGGTATTACGTTGGCCCTCTCTTAGGGTTCACTCTTCTCTTAGAAGCACACAAGTAACAAGAGCAAAGAAAAGCTGAAATTTTTTATTCATTCATTGTTCCTCATGCAATGCAAAAGACCTCTATATATAGGTCTAAATAATAAAAGAAAAAAAAAAAAGATTCAATGCTCTCGGGGCTACAACAAGAACTTACTACCTGTTTGGGTAAAATAGGAAAAATTAAAATGCAAAAAATGATAAGCAATACTGAATACATCAAAAGTAAAGGCTCCGAATCATAGCCGTCCATCTACGATTCCTCCGATAATACACATGTCGAAATCTCTGACTGATGTCCTCATCAGTAGTTAAAAAGAGTGTAAAGTGCACACTTGCTGCATTTTACACTTCATAAGTTAACTCATGTTTCACTGCTTCAATGTGTGCTTTTGGGAAAAGCAGCGCATCTCGTTTAACGTTTTTTTGCCTCACATCTGAAGTCCTCGTTTCATTGTGCTTTTAACAAGATTGTTGTTATATATTTCTGTGCATTTTTTCACGCATCCTTAAGTTCTCTGATCAGATTTCAGAATTTTATTACCTGCAAAATTTCTTGCTACATTTCAGTTTTGAGCTATGCCCAAATTGATTAACAAATTTTTACAGTAGCAGTCTTCAAAAATTTGTTCTGAGGGGATTTTCGCCTTCTACTCAGCACAGATTTGATTTCTCCACTAAAAAGATACTTGATAGGATTAGTGATTACTTTTTTTTTTTTGGGATATTGGGTGGTGTGGTGTATACGTTTGCGGGAAGATGTCTTGATGATAAAGAGTTGGTGTGAATGGGTGCTTCGTGAATGTGATAAAAACCTTAAATATGTTTATCAGGAGATTGAGGATGCTTCTATTTGCTCAAAATATTTTCACTTATTTATTTGTTTTGCCAGTTGTCTAGTGGGGATGAATGTCCGCATCTCTTTTTTTTTTGGAAAAACTTCCGTTCAGTGGATCCTGTTGTGAAAGATGACAACCCTCGTGATTATATCTGCAAGAATATTTTCTTTTTGTGTTTTTTCGTATATGCTCCTTCTCTGAGTTAAATTTTCATTGTTTGGTCTTGTAATTTACACACATTTATCCATCTTGGACCACCCTATAGCCCTTAATGAATGATAACATCTTTGTATTCTGTAGTTTGTGGTTTTACCATGTTTTATATACTAGTAGACTAAGAGGATATTCTGATTTGTTTTTATAAACTATAACTTTTATGTGTTTTTCAAATTTCTATTATTTCATTGCAGGAAGTTCCACCATTGGATCTAACAGAACTCTTGGCATACTTAGTTAAGCAATCTGTGCCTTTGTTTGATCAGCTTGGCATAAGGAGGGGTAGGTAAACAAAGAGGTTTCTTAGTTAATCTCATTTTTTATTCTCTTGGTTTTATTTGGATGATATCCTGATTTAAGGTTGTGCTACTAACTGTTATTCCCAATATGTAAATTTATCATTCCATTTTGTTATCATTGCTAGAGAATTAGCGAATCAATGTGTTTGATAATGTATTTTAGCTAGGTTGTTTCATCCGTGCATTTTCTTACAATTAGAGGTTATCTAACCCTTTCATTATTCTCATTCTTCACTAGGTTGTTTCACTTATCTAGTTTTCTCACATTTATAAGTTTTAGTTTATCTTGTACTTTTGCTAATAACAATCTGCGTCCTTGTTCCATGAGCTTGGCACAAGCGGAGGTAGGTAGACGGTGAAATTATATGTCTAATCTCTTTTCCCTTCTCTTGGCAGTTGTTGAATTATATCCTAATACATGACTCTGCTATTAACTACTGTGCCTAATATACAATTTCATCATTTTGAAGAGATTTGGCATATCGAGAAGTTTTGACAATTTATTTTTAATTTATCTATTTTATCTGCAGATTTATTTTTTAGAATTAGATGTTTGGAAATCTGCACTGTTTTGCAGCCTTCATTAGAATTGACTGACAAACTTTTCTTAGACTCACGAGTTTTATGTGCAGCTATACGTCCGCTAACAAATCTAAACATTTCATACCTCCCATCTACTTCTTTTGTTTGATCCATTCTAATGCATCAACTTTGCAATCACTCTTAGTAGTATAATTTTGGAAGTGTGATGTATGAACTTAGTCAAAATATAATTTTTGTGATTGAAATGCCAGATTTGTTGGCTTGTGCTCATATTTTTTAAAAAATCTCCTTTGGAACAGTTTTCTTTTGCATACCAATAAGGCAACTAAATATTAAGGCTTTTTTTTTCTTTTAGAGTTAGAGTGAGGAGCATAATTCAACAGATTATGAACAAATGAAAGGTTTATCCTTGCCACATGGTTTAAGTTGAATAAATGAATTGAGAGTCAACAAGATTTATAAAATATCACCGTTGATGTAATTTAATGAGTTAAATTATTGGATCTAACATTCTAAATGGTTTTTTTACGTACAGTATAACTCCATCAGGCCTCACATAAACAAAATTTGAGTCATCTGATATGTGGTAATAACCGCATTGTGTAGTTTATGGGTGTCCTTTTTATTTATCATCCATAGAGCGGGGCAGAGGTGATATTTTTTTTCCCTACCACTTGTGCGTAACTTGTGAAACATCTGCTTTTCTATCATCTGATGTATCTTATTCCTATTATAACAACATCAATAAATCTGCCTCCATCCAGAAAGCCAACAGGCCATCTCTTGAGTATAATAGTTTGATTTTTTTCCCCTAGGGGTCATATTGTGATATTAATAGGTTACTGCTTTATCATAGATTAGTTTGCTATGTCATTGATAAGATAGTTTTTCAGCCATTGTATCATTGTGTTTTTAATTTAATCTCTTGAGACGATCATGATTATATTGTTTTTCTCCTTATTCCTTTCATGATTTTTTTGATAATCTTGTTTGTTTTTCTATCTGGTTATGTATTGAGATTGTCATGCTAATCGAGTTGCTTACATACTCATCAATATTGCTCTACTTAAATTGATGTATCATTGATCTTTTTTTGATTTGTGTAAATGGTATCACATGATAATCCATGAACTTTTTCCCCCTCTTTTTTTTTTGCAGATATATGTGACAAAGTTGTGGAATCACTGTGCAGCAAGCGTAAAGATCATCTACCATCTCACTCTGTGTCTGGGGAAGATGCATCCCTCATTGAGCATCACAACATCAGCGATGATCTGGATTTCAGAATTGCTAGTGTGCTACAAAGCACCGGTTATCATTCTAATGATGGTTATTGGACCAATTTTGCAAATCGTGACCTAGAAGACAAGAAACGCCATGTTGCTATTGTTACAACAGCCAGTCTCCCATGGATGACTGGAACTGCTGTAAACCCATTGTTCCGAGCTGCATATTTGGCTAAGTGTGCAAAGCAGAAAGTAACATTGGTGGTACCTTGGCTTTGTATGGCAGATCAGGAGCTAGTTTATCCTAACAGCCTTACATTCAGCTCGCCAGAAGAACAGGAAGCATACATACGAAGCTGGTTGGAAGAGAGGGTTGGCTTTAAAACAGATTTCAAAATCTCCTTCTATCCAGGGAAGGTACAATTCTGGTTTGTTCTATTCAAAGCTATTCTCCAAATTAGCAACTTAAGTTTATCTTAGTTTATTTTATGTCTAGTTCTCTAAAGAAAGGCGAAGTATTATTCCTGTTGGAGACACTTCAGAATTCATACCCTCCAAGAAAGGTGACATAGCTATACTTGAAGAACCAGAGCACCTGAACTGGTACTATCATGGTAAACGTTGGACTGATAAGTTCAACCACGTTGTTGGTGTCGTCCACACAAATTACTTAGAATACATAAAACGGGAGAAGAATGGAGCTATCCAAGCTTTCCTGGTCAAGCATATTAACAACATGGTAACTCGTGCTTACTGCCACAAGGTATAACCCTCACCCAGTTCAACCGTTATTCTCTTACATATTCTAATAATAGTGCACATAAATTTGTTGAAGCTTGAGTTGATTTTTATTCGGGTAAATTACACGTAGGTTTCTTTGATATAAAAAACATTTTACATTAGAGCATGCCTTTAGAGGACTTCTATTTGGGTCCCCGTAATATGGAAGGCCTAATAAAGAATAAAAAGTCGAAAATGTCCCAATCTTTTCTCCCTCTCTAATATTTCCCTCTACACCAGCTCAAATCGAAAGCCATTTTCTATTTCTCTTTATTTGGAAGCGATAATAAGAAATTTGAGCTTTTTCTTAGTATTTTTTCCTTTTTTTCTTTAAAAATTTCAAGGAAATTTTACCATGAGGTATTTCGACTTTTTGAGCATTTGGTTAAGTGTCTGCTGAAAAATCACAATTTTCAATAAACCCAAGATCGATTTATCCTTTTTTTCTTGCAAGTTTTTTAAGGACAGAGCAGTCTATAGAGATGTAGAAACTACTTTCTTTAAACTAAGCCAAGTTTCTCAGATCTCTCCTTTTCTTAGTTGATATCCCGTTCTTTTAGCAAATTTAAGGAAAACTATTTAGTTATCTTCTATATTTCTTGTTTCGTAAATTTTTTTTTGTTCAGTTTGATTCAAAGTTGTTATAAATCCTTCCTTATAGTAAGAAAACAAGACTTTCATTAAAAACAATCATCTCCCTACCTGAAAGTTGAAGAATAAACTTCAGATGCTTTATACCCATCTGATAGCTTCATGATTCAAACCATTATTCTTCATGCTCTATGTATTCAATTCTTTATGAAGATTATTTATTGAGGCTTCTTTTAGATCACAAGTAAGCTTTGATTTAGAAAGATGCTGGATCCAATGGTTATTTGGTATGGTGGCGGATCCAGCAAATTACTAAAAAGTGGATAGAGATGGATACTCTTGCATGTTGCTGTTGATTGACGACAGCTTGTGAGTTGTACAGTTGGGGAGGACCTGATGAGAGTTAGTTATTTGAATCAAATCTAGTAAAAAGAAAACGATTTCTGACAGGGACCATTAGGACCTGGGAGATTTCAAGTATTGAGATCGTATTAAATAAGTAAAAGAAGGAACAACTTGATGATATGTTTGATTGCATGTTGTTCTCAATGAATTGGAAAGCTGCAAATCTAGTTGAAATGTAGGATGGATCATACGTTCAAGGAATACAAAATGATTACTATTGATCTTAATATTTGATTACTTGAAGAATTGATTTTGGATGCAATCAGGCATTTACTGAGCAATGTTTTTGTGAAAAGGATGCACCGAGTGAGAGATAAATAGTCGGTGAGAAGATGGCACAAATGAGTAAGAAGAGAGATGTGAGTGTAAGGAATGTAGTAAATGACGGCTCTATTTTCGTTTATAGTATAATTGATTAGATTTATAATTTACTTATTATTAAACTTGATCTCTTAAGATGGTTTTTGTTAAAAAGTTTAAAATTGATGAGAAGTATATCCGACTTTACTAGGATGTTACCTGTAAGTGATGTTCTGCAATTCGATTGTAGTGAAAAATAGACGATGATTGACTATGACATCATCCACAAGTTATTTGTTACCACCTATCCCTTTTGTGATCTAAATTAGGGGTGCAAACAAGTTGGGTTGAGACCTAGATACACCTAACTTGAGCTTGACTCAACCGAATTATTCTTAGCTCAAACTTGAGCTCTCACTTTAGCTCGCAAGCTCGATGGTAGGTTGCAAGCTCCACTATGATCAAGCTCAACGAGCCAACAAGTTGAGTCATAAGATACTCATAATCAAGCTTATTTATGATTCTAGCTTGGCTCATGGGATCATTAAGCCTGGTTCATGAGACTATTAATTAACATAGCTCCAGTTGACTTTTGACCTAAACCCTAAGGTATCATTCCAAACTTCTCTCTTGATGTATCTGTCCTTATCAGCCTCTCTTGATGTATCTGTCCTTATCAGCATAAACAACTGCTACCTCCCAATCAATAACATTAGCAATTTGAAGCCTTCCCATAATGCATTGATTAGTTTGAAAAATAACTTGAAAAGAAGCCACATTACTTTTCCAGATTACAAGATTACCACCTCTAGTAAAAATTAAACAAGGTTTGATTGCTGGTCTCATGCCATTTTTTATTGATATCCAGTTTCAAGCCCTACTTATCTATTATTGGCTTTTTACCAACTTATAATTTATACAAAAATTTTGTGATAGATTTCTATTATTTGTTTGAAAGAAAAATCAAGGGTTTATTAGTTCTAAAGCTATGATAAACCTTTTATATGAAATTTAAGGGCCTTGAATGAAAACACATAAGAATCACTGTACATAATGATTAGAAGAAGGATGAATAACACTTGTTTGTCAAATTGGTCCCTCAGAAGAAATGATGACTATTTTGATCCCTCAAAAAGAGTTGAGGGATTATTTTGATCTTTTTCTCATATGACAAATTAGGAACATGATAAATTAAGTATTTTATAATAATCCTTGGAATCATTACAAATTAGGAACATGAATTTCTCTCTAAACATTTCTATTTTATGAAATCATTACATATATATACATTCTAGGAGAATAAACATAAAAAGGAAAGACATTTAATCTAATTAATTATAATAATCATATTCCACGAATCTCTAACTGTAGCCCTTGGATTTTTGTCCATGGATCTCCAACTGCAGCACTCGGATTGCTGCCCACGAATTGCTTACATGGCCTCCCCTTGACTGCGTGATTCAACAAGACATAAAAATAAAAGTTATTCAATTATTTGGAAGTAAACGTGGTAGACCTAACTCCTAATATAACATGGAATCTATGTAACATTTTATTATAGCGTACTATCAATCCAATACTGGTCTGATTTGCTATTCATCTTAGCGTAATAACCTTAACCGGAGCATATTTCCATATCAACAAATCATTGTTATTCATTACGCAGGTTTTGAGACTATCAGCAGCAACTCAGGATCTACCCAGATCTGTTGTTTGCAATGTTCATGGTGTCAATCCTAAATTCCTCAAGGTTGGGGAGGAAAAAGCTGCTGAAAGAGAGAGTGGGCAGCAGGCATTCTCCAAAGGAGCATACTTTCTTGGCAAGATGGTTTGGGCAAAAGGTTACAAAGAGTTAATTGATTTGTTGGCAAAGCACAATAATGAATTACAAGGTTTCAAATTAGATGTCTATGGCAACGGAGAAGACTCTCATGAAGTTCAGTCCACCGCCCAGAAACTGCAGCTGAATTTAAACTTTATGAAAGGAAGAGATCACGCTGATGATTCACTTCATGGGTATTGATGGCTTAACATTTTATGAAATCCGGTCACCGGACCTAAATTTGCGTCCGGATTGCCTTCGCTTTTAATGTATTTTTACTGTGCTTTTGATGCATTTTTGCAAAAAGCCAGCTAATACATCATTTTAATTGCATATTAACTGCACTTTTACTGAGTATTTAAAAACCGCAGCAAAAACGCATCAAATACTCAATGAGTGAGATATTTGTTGCGCTTTTGCTTTATTTTTGCAAATACTCAACAAAAAAACATCTAGTATGCAATTAAAATTGTATATTAGCTGCCCTTTTGCAAAATACATTAAAAGTGCACCAATCCGGACGCAAATTAGGTCTGGTGACCGGACCTAATAATTTGCCCATCCCTCACTATATCTGTCATTTATTCTCATCCAATTTACCTTTTTGCAGGTACAAGGTCTTTATAAATCCTAGTGTCAGTGACGTCCTGTGCACTGCAACAGCTGAGGCTTTAGCCATGGGAAAGTTCGTTATTTGTGCAGACCACCCCTCAAATGATTTCTTCAGAGCCTTCCCTAACTGCATGACGTACAAAACCTCAGAGGAATTTGTTGCAAAAGTAAAGGAAGCTCTAGCAAATGAGCCTCAGCCCCTGACCGCCGTGCAAAGGTATAATTTATCATGGGAGGCTGCTACTCAAAGATTTATTGAATACTCCGAACTTGACAAAGTTTTGAGTAAAAGTTATGAAGATTCAATCGAGAGCGGGGAAGAAGCTAAGCCGCTCTCTAAAATCAAGAAATCAGTTTCAATGCCAAGTTTGTCTGAAATTGTTGATGGAGGATTGGCTTTTGCTCATTATTGTTTGACAGGAAATGAACTCCTGAGACTCTCTACTGGAGCAATTCCTGGTACAAGGGATTATGATAAGCAACACTGCGTTGATTTGCATCTATTGCCGCCTCAGGTACAGAATCCCATATATGGCTGGTAAGGCATTTTTCTCTAAGGCTTCAATCCTTCACCAAGGAGAATTTCTTCGCAACAGTTTATTGAATATGATGGCAAAGGAGAGATGCCGCAACATGTAAATTCTCCACCACTGCTTAATTTTGAAATACCTTACACTGTAAATATTGGTTTTTGGTTCTATATTTGTTTGTTTCAGGTTTATATGCAAGTCCATGTATGAAAGTATTGGTTAGTTGATTGAGGAACTATATGTAGATATTGTTAGGATTGTGGCAACCCAACCTATTTTTTTTGTTTTTTCTTAGGGGCATTTGAGTGATTTGGAAGAAAAAAATGTTTTGAAAAGTGATGAGTGAATGAAATCCTCACATAAATTATGAATGTGTTTGCTGAGATAAAAGCTGATCTTGATATCTAATTATAATCTGTCAAATAAATGTAATTTATAAATGTCATCATTTTAAAATGAAGAAAATGGGAGGATATTTTGAAGATATAGGTCATGATGAGTATAATATGTATTATTTAGAAAATTAAATTCATCTTAGAATAAATTTGAAATTTAATGTTTTTATGGTTAAATTTTGATTAGAATATTTTATTTGAATTGTATTCTTTTTTTTTTAATAGATCATTTAGATTGCAAAGATTGTAAAATTATTATGAGTGAAAGTTTATGCATCCAACATTGTTTATTAGTTTAAGATTTTAAGATGAATTAACATAAAATTAAAAATAAAGTAAATTATTGTTCTAGGATTAGATGGAGCATTTAAAGAATATTAACAAAAATGTTTTTTAGAAGAAGATTTAGATCTTAAGATTTTTTTGTGTATGAGAAATTTAATGTTATGTGGGAAAAAATAGCTAGTGATATTAGGAATATTACAAAAGATGTGTTTAGAGTATCAAAAGGAAAAGTTACTAATAGTAAAAATAGTTGGCGTTGAAATCAAAATGTGTAAGAAAATTTTAAAAATAAGAATATTTATTAAAAAAAATGGTTAATCTATAAAAACTTTGGTATAAAGAGGTCCGTAAAGTATCTAATAAAATAATTTGCAATGTAAAGATTTTAGTTTTTTAATGATTTATATAATATATTAGATATTAAGGAGGATGAAAGCTGTATGTATAAGTTAGCTAAACAAAGAGATATAAGTAATAATGATTTAATTCAAGTGAAGTTGTTAATGATGAAGATTAAAAAGTACTTTTATTAGAATAGGATATTCAATAAGGCGGATGAGATATTTTGTTAAACTTTTTAATGAAAATTATGAGAATTTAATTGACTTTAGTGACCTTAGCACCCTAAATGAAAATATATATATTTTTTGTATTTATCGGCATATTAGTAAAATCATAAGTTAAAGAGGTTTTAATGAAAATGAAGTGTGAAAAAGCTGTTGGACATGATGATATTCCAATAGAGACCCGAAAAGGTTAGGAGATGAATGAATTTCTTGGTTTACTAAACTTCTTAATATTATTTTGAAGACTAAAAAGATGCTAGATGAGTGAAGAAAGAGTGCATCGATTCCTATTTTTAAAAATAAAGGTGATGCGGAAGATTGTGCTAGTTATAGAGGAATTAAGTTAATGTGTCATACTTTAAAACTATATGAAGGAGTTATGGAGCATTGGTTGCGGCGTGACAATAATGCTTCTCAAAATCAATTCGGATTCATTCCAGATAGGGTTACTATGGAAGTTGTACATTTATTGAGAGGGTTGATGGAGAAATTAGAGTGAATAACGAGGATCTACATATATTTTTTATTGATTTAGAGAAAGCATATGATAAAGTTTAAAGAGAAGTGCTATGGGGAGTTTTCTACATAAGAAAGGGGTTAAGAATGCTTATATTCAAGTCATTAAGCAAATGCATACAGGAGCTGTTACTTATGTTCAAACACAAGGTGGTTTGATCAAGTATTTTCCTATTTAAGTTGGATTAATTCAAGGATTGGCCTTAAGCTTGTATCTTTTTGTTCTAGTCATGGATGTTCTCACTAGACATTTGCAAGAGTTGTACCCTGATGTATGTTTTTTGCTGATGATATTCTTCTTGTTGATAAAACTAGAGAGGGAGTTGAAGGTGAACTTGAATTATGGATATCAACCTTAGAGTCTAAATGCTTTTCTTTGACTAGATCTAAAACTGAACATATGGAGTGCAATTTTAGTAATAATAGTTGTGCGAGGATTGCGACTTTGGATGATCAAGTCATTAATAAGAGCATACGTTTTAGATAACTTAGGTCTATTATTTAAAGTGATGGTAAAATAGATGGTGATATTATTAATAGAATTCAAGTAGGATGGTTGAAGCAGAGGAATACATCGTGCTTGTTATTTGATAGAAAAGTCCTCAAAATTAAGAGAAAATATTGTAAGATGGTAGTGAGACCTACAATGCTTTATGGTGTAGAATGTTAGCCATTAATAGAGAAGCATAATATTATGTAAAGTGTTGCAGAGATGAGGATGCTCAGGTGGATGAGTGGCTTTACTCTTAAAGACAGACTATGAAATGAGCATATATGCTAAAAGGTTGGAGTAGCTACAGTGGAAGATAAAATTAGAGAGAGTAGCCTTAGATGGTTTGGTCGCATAAAACTGTAGCCTTTCGATGCCCTGGTTAGAAAAGTAGATGTATTAGATTTGCTTATGTTAAGAAAGATAGAGGTAGACCTATAAAGACTTGGTTAAAAAATATTAGAAATGACTTTTATTTATTAGATTTAGATAAGAATTTGACACTTAATATAACACAATTGAGAAAAAGAATTCTTGTAGCCGACCCCACATAGTGGGATAAAGGCTTGTTGTTGTTGTTTGAACTCTTTTTTAAAACAATATTTTACTAGCAACCAATCGAGCCTTTATAAAATAATCCTTAGATTATTAATGGAACATTTATCTCACTCTTTAGATTATTAATTATGACCTTGCTTTAATATATTTGATGTATGATTTAAGTTATCTAAAATTTTTATAACATAATCCTCATACTAATTTTTTAGGGAAGCCTAAGGTGAATGATGGTATATCATATATGATTGAAAAATAAATTAAATCAAACTATATGAAAAATAGATGGACAATAATCCAAAAAAATATTGAGGATTTAAAGTAGCAATAATTTTGTCAGTAATGTAAAAAAAAAGCTAGCTAGAAGTTATCTTTAGCTAATTATTTAAATGCTTGCAACCAAATTTTCTAAGAAGTGATAAAAGCATTTGTGATAGTTTTTATTGGTTTATTTTCCAGAACATTGTGACAATTCACATGTTATAAAGTTTTTTTTTTTTTGCCACATTTTTGGAGTTTTGTGATGAGTTTTTCAAAATTAAATTTGTTCGAATATGATAGCTGAAAAAATTATTTTTTAAAACTTTTTTTAGAGGAACAAAAACTATAATTTCTATAACCAACTTTAAAAAATTATATTTTTCCCTTAATAGTATTAATATTAATTTCATAACATTTATCCTAAAAGAACCTAAAATAATAGTATTTTAACTCTGTCTCTCTCATACAAATAATTTATATTTGAGCATGCTCGATTTAGTTCATGACAACTCACATCAAATTCGATTCGAGAAGGACTTGACAAATTACTCGCCCCATTGAATTTGATATTGGACCAATCCATTTTGAAATATTTTTAATTTTCGAGTTAAGTTCAGCCTTAATTGAACTCGAGGCGTCTTATTTTATGTGTTGTGTTTATAGCGACGGTAATTAAAATATAATTTTCTAAAAATTTTTAGAATATTAATTTTACATAACAAATGCTTCAATTGGGGGTGAAAAATTAGTCTCTAAAAAAATGATAAATGATATGAGGAAGAAGAGGGAGAAAAAGGAAAAAAAAAAAAAGAAAGAATATGAAAAGGCTGTTGGCATTAACTGAAGTGTGGACTTATCAAATACTTTTTTAATGGATATAAATTTATGATGAATAAAATATCAATAAAAATTAAGATATAAAATTAGTTAATGATAAATAGATTTGAGTTCAATTATAAATAAAGAGTGGGGCACTGCGGACATGAGCCCGTACGTAAAATCTCACAACATACTTTTTTAAATAAAAAGATAAATAAATAATTTGAAATAAATATTAATATATTTGAAAGATTAAAATGTTATTTTAATATGAACTATTAAATAAAAAGATAAGAAATTCATCTTAAAATAATTGATAGTTATTTTAAAATCTTTAATGTGTGCCTCCGCTAATAAAACTTTCTGACTCTTCCTCTACTGCCAAGCAACCCCCCAACTAAGTTGTTGCTATCTCCTCAAATATCATACAATAATATGCTAAAATATCTCATTTATTGTCCGTCAAATATGCCAACACATATTTAATTCTTTTAACAATACAGAAAACCCGGTATTACCGGCGGATAAAATCCGCCGATAAGATGTGAAATCCGACGGAAATATGAGTTTCTGGCGCACGTTCCGGCGGAATTTCATGCGCCGGTTTGGCTCGCGTCGATAAATATCTTCTGACATTTATAATGCGCCGGAAAAATGTTGTTGAGCCGGCGACTTTCAACCGATAAATTTAGCTCAGCATATAGCAAATGTCTACATCGTGCTTGTTATTATAATAACCACTATCAATAGCTCAAATGCCTTACATCAAAGGTCTTTCCATTTAGAAAGGTGACCTCAACATTTACTTTCACTTACACTCATATTTGGCAGGTGACTCTCTAGACACATGGTCGACCACATATTACCACTCTTATCTTGGCCACATTTAGCTCAGCATATAGCAAGCTAGGTCACTTACATGTTGCATGGACATCAGGCACCACATATTTACACATGAACATAAGTCAGAGACTCAAAAAGAATAAAGAACGTAGACTTTCTACTGAGCTATCAGTTAGTAGAAGAAGATGTGGAGTCCAATTCTTATAAAACTTATATATGGAACCATGACGCATCATTCACTGGATATATGGGAGAAATCCACATCTGGCAAAGAAACAAATGTTACAATTGCGCAATTGACGTTGCAAAGAAATTAAGTTTAGATTCCTCGTAAGATAGCGATATATAATATGCTCATAAATCAAACCTAGACAGTGAGGTTCAGTTTGGATTTAAGGAATTGGAAGTAATATATATGTAAGCTAATTTACTTTATAGTTTGTTTTAGTTGTTTAGTTTTTTTTATTGATATTTTCCATTTCCACTCTATTGATAGCAAAACTCTTTTTTTTTTTCTTCACTCAATTTATTGTCAACCAAAAAAATGGATGAGAATGAAGTTCTACTACTTTTATTTTCTTAGTTCTTTCAACTCGAATGGAGACTTAGATTTCATTTGGGACAGCTTTTTTGTTGCTTTCTAAAATAGCTTTTTATTACAAAAATTTTAAAATTAAAAATTTCTATACTAAAAATTGTTTTAGAAAGCAACAAAAAAGTTGTCCCTAGCGAAGTCTAAATTTTCATTTGAGACAACTTTTTCCTTTTTATTAAACATGACTTTAATAGAAATCTTTTTTTTGAATTTGAAATTTTTATTCTAGAAAACTGCTTCATAAAGCAGTAAGAAAACTGACACAAACGAAACCGTAGTTGTATTTGTTGAAACCAAAGAGGAAGATCTTGAGAGATCTTCTTGCAAGATCTAGAGAGGGAGAGAGGAGGAGGAGGGAGAGGGAAACCGTGAGCCAAAAAACCAAGTAATCTTTATTCCCTTGGCTGCCTATTACAAGCCTAAACACACTTATTTAAAGACTCCTAAAGGCTATACAAATAGCTCCACAAATGACTACATATGCCATACAAAAAACATATACAAAAACAAACCT